>NC_136521.1:12119503-12207003 GCF_053919585.1 Euprymna scolopes | reverse complement strand
CTTTCGGCGATTCCAACTTACTACTGCAGCGACCGGCGCATCCAGCTTACTCCAGCGGCTCCCTAGGTTACCCCTGCAGCCTCCAGCTCACACTTTGCAGTCCCCAGCTCTCTCCTGCAGCACCAGCGCTCCCAGAAATCGGTTTCCATTGGGCACTGGAAACCGATTTCTGGAAGCGTTAGAGCTGCAGGAGTTTGGCAGAGTTTTCAAAGGTCAAATCATTGAACTTTGACTCCTTGAGAGCCAAATTTCTAACCGAAAACCGATGAAAAAGATTATCCCAAATCTCAATACACTTTGTTAAATCTCAAGTCTGTAGACTGAAAATTGATAGAGGAATTTGGTACGAAATGCACACACACACACACACACACACACACACACACACACACACACAATATATATATATATATATATATATATATATATATGTATATATATATAGTCTTTGAAGTTTTAAACCTTTAAAACTATACAAAAATATTTTTTTGTCATTCGTTAGAAAACCATCTAATCAGTAAGTCATTTAATATATATATATATATATATATATATATATATATATATATATATATATATATATATATATATATATATATATATACCACATTTTTGTAATTTGATAAGTTCGAAATCTCGGCGACTATTTATCAGAATTTAACAAATAAAAGCTCTTTGGAAAAGTAATGACCTGAATTGTGTAGTGGGCTATGTGACATTTGCCCTTAAGGTCACACATTATTGTTTAAACAAGTGGGGCAATTTTTTTAAAAATTAATTTGACGTAAAATGAACACCAACTTTTTCTGTACCAGTGCTCACTGACGCCAAACTATCCGTACCAGTGCTTATTAATGTCTACCTACCTGCTCCAGTGTCTACTGGCATCTAGATACCTGTGCTAGTGCCAACTAACAGTTCTTACTGATGTCCTGCTACCAGTCTCAATACCCACTGACGTCCAGCTATCTGTTTCAGTGCCCACAGACGTCCGGCTACGAATTTGTAGCATCAGACTCCGTCTATCCGTCTTACATTTACCTGAAGCACGTCGCCCTACTTCACAGACGCAAAAATCTTAACCTCGACAGACTCCCGTTCTCGCTCCAGTTGATCATGATATCGATCGCCATACATTTTACACTTTTTCTTGGTAAACAATAAAACACGATGTCCTATCGTCTTTAACCGAACATTTGTGTTTGTCATCCTTCTTTTTTTTTTCCTTTTTTTTATTACATTTTCACCGCAAACAAGGCACATTGCCACTTTGGTGTAGGGGGCTACTATCAGGGGCAACAACTACTGGGGTACTATGTAGGGATTTGAGCAGCAAGATCTCGGTTCACGTTACACTTGAACTTCTGCGCGTCAGTACAGTTGGGGAAGCAGGGACCTGGAATGTAATTCCAAAGTCTAGCGGTTCTGGGGAAGAAACTACTGGAGTAGAAAGATCTTTTACATCTAGGGATCTCTACTGTGTGGGGCTGAGATTTAGCTGCCTGTCGGATTTGTCGAGGGTGTTTACGTCGTGGGGGCACAAGTGCTTGCAGTTCGTCAGAGCATTCTCCATTAAAATACTTGTAGGCAACATTTCGTCGATGGGACAGAGGCTGAAGCTTAGATGCCAGTTTAAGGCCTATCAGATTCGCGACTCTCTTTTGAACCTTGTCTAGAAGCGAAAGACTAATAGCAGATGCACCAGCCCAACTATGACAGCAATACTCCATACATGGGCGAATGGTGGCCTCATAGAGGTACAAGATACTTTCGGGTGTTAGTAGTTTTCTAGCATGGTAGAGAGAGCCTACCTTCTTTGCGGCGGTGGTAGAGAAGGCTTGTGTCTACTTTATTAGTTTTTTTCGACCCTATGCAGCACTAGGTGTGTCAGATTTTGGGGGGAATTTTTGACACCCCAACACAAAACTGCGAATAAAATATAAAAAAAAAAACCCGTAATTTCTCTTTTCAAAGTGGGTTTATTTTCTTTATGGAATATACTTCCAAAATAAACTATTAAAATTGTTTAAAACATAATAGAAATATTATTTTTTATTTAAAAAAAAACGGTGTTTACAAAGTGCCTGCGCGCGTTCACGCAGCCATGTTTTTTACGTAATGAAATCAATTGAATTTTACGAGTTAAATTTTTTTCAATTTTTACACTTTAAAAATCCATCAAAATTTTTCTAATGGTTCAATTTTTACGATATTTTCAGGTTCTATATAAAATTTTATGGTCTTTCCAATAAATAGAATATAATATTCCAGACAAGCGTTTTTTTTAATTCACCCCCCCATTTTTAAATGTCTATTAAAATGAAACTAATTAATTTTCCCCGCCTCAAATTTGTATATTACAAATTGAAGATAAAAGATCAATAAATAAAATAAGCTAATTGAAAACAAACAAACAAACAAACAAAAACAGTTATTTGCAAATTTACCTGTAAAGTCCAAAGTTTAAAACCTTTTTTTTTAAAAAAACAGGTTGATTTTTTTGTTTTTTTAAAGTGAAACCTTATAATCTTGTTATATTGTCCAGAAAATTTCGTAGAATTACGACACTTTTTTCTATTTCATTCAATGTTTTTTTAGATATAAAAAATTCACTCCATAAAGAAGAAATAAAATATATTAAATCAAAAACTCATGTATTTCTTTGAGAAAAAAAAATTCTTCGAATGTTTTTTTTTAAAGGCAAAAACTGATAAGTAAAATGTGATTATTTTTCATATATGGTCACACATATTTCTTCACGCACAGGCTAGATGGCTAACGCGTATGTGTGGTTTTTATGTCATTCTATCCATCCGTATTTCAAAACAGGAAGAAACCCCGCTTCGAAAGTAACAATGCTTACGTAATGGCGGTCTTTTCAAATAATTGTTTAAAAATATTCTTTTATTTAAAATATACATGGAATATAAAATGTAAATATGGACAAATTCTCATAAATGAAGAATGGAATCCATTGATTAGTATTTTATATAGGTAAGTGACTTTTTAAAATTTATATATATTTATTTTTTTAGACTAAGTTAAAATTCGTTGAATTTTATGGAATCTTTCTTAAAGAAAACTGATTTTAAAAAATTGTATATTTTTCGATAAAACCTTTTATTATTTTAAAGTTTGGTCTTTGCTTCTTTTATTGAAAAAAATAGGGTTTAAATTACATTATCAATATTGTTATAAGCTTCGAAAGATAGGGAGTCTTTTTAATCACCCTTTTTTAATAGCGAATTCTGACGCTCCTACCGCAACTCGCTAAAAGCAAAAAAAAATCACTCTTTTATTATTATTTTAGTTGAGAAAGATTTTTTTCTTCGCTAGCAAAGAACAGAAAAGATAAAAGTGTAGTATCTTGAAGGTAAATATTGAGATTCGCGTCTTGAAAAAATTGTAATAAAATATTTATAAGTGTTTTTTTAGTCATCTCTACTATTATTATTTAAAAAACTTTGTATGTGTGTGTGTGTGTGTGTGAGTGTGTGTGTGTGTGAGTGTAAGTGTGTGTGGGTGTATGTGTGTGTGTGCGTGCATGTGTGCCTGTATGTGCGTGCGCGTGTGCGTGAACGTGTGCTTGCGCGTGTGTGTGCATGGGTGTCTGTGTGTGTGTATGTGTGTGTGTGAGTGTGTGTGTGTGTCTGTGTCTGTGTGTGTCTGTGTATGTGAGTGTGTGCGAGTGTGTGTTCGAGTGTGTGTGCATGTGTTTGTCTGTGTGCACGTGCGTGTGTGTGCGTGTGTGTGTGCGCGTGTGGGTGAGTGTGTGTGCCTATGTGTGTCTATGTGTGTCTGTGTATGTGTGTGTCTGTGTATGTGAGTGTGTGCGAGTGTGTGTTCGAGTGTGTGTGCATGTGTTTGTTTGTGTGTGCGTGCGTGTGTGTGCGTGTGTGTGCGTGTGTGTGAGAGAGTGTGTGTGTCTGTGTGTGTGTCTGTGTGTGTCGGTGTATGTGAGCGTGTGCGAGTGTGTATGCATTTGTGTGTGTGTTTGCGTGTGTTTGTGCGTGTGTGTGTGTGTATGCGTGTGTATGTCTGTGTGTGCCTGTGTGTGTGTGTTTTTGTGTGCGTGTGTGCATATCTGTGTGTTTGTTTAGTGTGCGTGTGTGTGTGAGTGTGTCAGTCTGTGTGTGTGCATGCATGTGTGCTCGCGTATGTGTGTGCGCGTACGCGTGTGTATGTGCTCGTGCGTGTGTGCATGTTTGTGTGTGCGTGTGTGTGAATGTGTCATGTGTCTGTGTGTGTATATGTGTGTGCCTGTGTGTGTTAGTGTGTGTGTGCGTGTGTGCGTACTTGGGTTTGTGCGAGTGCGTGTGTGTGCGTGTGTGTCTGTGTGTCTGCGTGTGTGTCTATGTGTGTGCGTGTGTGTGCTGCGTGTGTGTGCGTGTGCGTGTCTGTCTGTGTGCATGCGTGTGTGTCTGTCTGTGTGTGCGCGTGTGCGTGCGTGTGTGTTCATATGTATGCGTGTGTGTGTCTGTGTGCGTGTGTCTGTGTGCGGTCGTATGTGTGCGTGCGTGTGTGTTTGCGTGTGTGTGTGTGTGTGTCTGTGTGTGTGCATGCGTGCGTGTGAGAGAGAATGAGAGAGTTCCCTATGGATTCGAAAACAATTGCCGATTTTTATGAAATTTCACACGGAGGTACTATATATTCCTGTCAGTGATCTTAGATAAGTTTTGTATCAAAATTTCTCCGATAAATATCGAAAACAGGCGATTTTCTCCCAAAATGTATACAGACTAACATAGTGCATTTGAGTTTTATTACCACGCAAGCAGAAAAGCGCAGCATATAAAATCAACAGGACGTTGTTTGATATAACAGAGGCGCGTTCGAAATTAATGTTTCTGTTTAAAGCACAATTGTACCGTGATACTTGCCTTTTCATTTTAAACTTAAATTCAAGTTATTATCACCGCACAAGTAGCGAGCATATAAAATCAACAGTAGGTTCTTTTATATGTCAGGGGCGCGTTCGAAATGCATGTTTTTGTTTAAAGCACAATTGAAGCATGATATATGACGTTTGCATTTTAAACCTTAATTCAAACCATCTATATATATGAAAGCGAAGATGTATGTGTGTATGTATGTTTGTGTGTATGTTTGGATATCTGCTAAAAACATTCGACAGACGCGACGAAAATTCACAAACTCGGTATCATATCGAAGCTCCATCCTTTGCTCGAAAAATTGGCCAAAAACGTTAACTTTTTCACCCCAAATTAACAATTTTCGATAGGGGTGGGGTCAACAAATACGGTCCTCTCGTGACAATTACCGATTCTACGCATGCGTCAGATGACGTCGTGACCTGATTTACTTTAAATAGTTGAAAAACCGAGCAGATTTCGTGAACGTCGCGTTAGCTCAGTTGGTTAAGGCCTTGGTTCATTATCTAAACGCTTTGGGTTCGAATCGTGGTGTGAGATCTTTTTTTTTCGAATATTTAAATTTTAATATCGAAACAGGCTTATTTAAGCCATTTTTCACGTGTTCGTGTCTGTTTTCATCGTTCGTTTGCCTTACGTTAGCTTTTTGTGTTTTTCCCGTTTAAGTGTTTACGTTGTTTTCTTTTTTTACTTCGCTTATAACAAACAAACCTACGTCGTCGTCGTAATGTTCGACGACTTCCGGCCGCGCACCTGTCAATTTGGTTCTTAAATAAATTCAAACATTCAAACAATCACTAACTCATTCTGGCTGGCCGATTTTATTTTCAAACGTCGCCTCAGGGCTTCGGGTTCGATCCCCTCCCGGGTTCTTTTTTATTTAACACCACACTCACCTCCAAACACCCGGGCATCGCCGGGTACCCCCCGCTAGTTATATATAAAAGAAAATATAATTGTGCAAAATCAACGGTAGGTTCTCTCCAGTGCAATGTAGACTACAATGTATTGTGCATTAAATCACTGCCGGGAGGCATATTAATCTTTCTCCCGTGCACCGAAATTATAATGATCAAACGCCTACGCTTTATTTGTTTACCCAAATCGCACAGAAGAGACATTGCGAACCTGTTTCTGCGCTATCGTTATTTTCATGGCAGGTCCTCGTTTAAGCTCCAATTTATGGCCCCCTCCTTGCCAAACTTTCACAAAAAACACTCGACTAATTACAACCACTATCAACAATTTCAACCACTCTCTATCTGTACTTAAATGTAAACGCACATTCCTTAAACAAAGCTTCTTTCCTAGAACTGCCCGCCTTAAATAATCAAAAGTTTTACCAAAGTACACGATTAACGATTAATACACTACCACCTTACATTCGTTAACCATTATCCTCGAGTAGCCTTCGGTCCTGGATATGATCTTAAACTATATCCGCTGGTGAGGCCCCAGCTGGCGGGCTTTGGAGTCACTCCTCAATTGCTATTGCTCCCAGGTCCACTCTGACCCGAAGTGGTAGTACCTGTCAGGATCCTAACAATGTTTTTTTTTTTACATAGACGTCACCACTTATCAAGGCCGATAGGCCACTCAAGGATAAGGGTTAAAGAGTGTAGAGTAGTCAAAATGACAATATAGTAATCGATAGTAATGGAAGTTTGGTAAATTTGTTAACTTAAGTGGAACGGCTCATCAGAAACTTGTTCACGTTGGACTTGAAGAAAACCATATTATAGAAAGCTGGAAAGCAGGAAAACGGAAGACAATTCCACAGGCGTGCAGTTCTAAGAAAGAAGCTTTGATCATGGAATCTATGTTTAGGTTTAGGTACAGATAAAGAGTGGGGAAAATTATTGATAATGTTTTCAGCTAGTCTAGTGTTTCTTGTGAAAGTTTGGCGAGGGGGGACGATAGATTGAAGCTCAGTTAAACACTTTCCATGAAAATAACGATACATAAGAGACAAACTCGCAACATCTCTTCTGTGAGACAGAGGTTGCAGCGAAGAGAAAAGGATATCTCCCACCAGGCCACGAAGTCTATTTTGAACCCTATCAAGGCAGGACAAGTCTTTTCTAGCAGCTCCTACCCATATGTGGCAACAGTACTCCATCCTTGGATGTATCTGGCTCTTATATAGATAGAGAATTGCATCAGCAGTGAGATATCTACTGGATCGATAGAAAGATCCCACCATTTTTCCAGCGGCCTTGGCAACAGATTTGATGTACGTATTCCATTTAAGATCAGGAGTAAAGGTCAAGCCCAGAAGCCTGTCAAAACTTGAGGCCTCCTGAAGACGAGAGCCATTCATTTTAATTGATGCCAGATGGGGATCAGAGCGTTGATGATGTAAAGATAGAAGCTTGGTTTTAGATGCATTAAAAGTAACCAGCCACTCGTTTCCCCATTGTACAACGTGATCAAGATCAGAGGAGAGAGAATCAGAGAGAACTTGGTCGTTTACTGTCTTAGACGTGCTACCATAGATGGTAGTGTCATCAGCAAAAGTGTCTACGAATGATGTAAGGATGTGATTTGGAAGATCATTAATGTAGATCAGGAAAAGAGTTGGGCCCAGAATGGACCCCTGAGGGACTCCAGCATTTATACCGTGAGCTTCTGATTTTTGCCCGTCAACTACTACTCTTATGAACCTATCAGAGAGAAATGATTTAATAATTGAGAAGACATTTCCAGCAATACCATAGCTGGAGATCTTGTGAAGTAAACCTCTATGCCATACCCTATCAAAGGCCTTTGATATGTCAAGAGCAATTGCCCTAGAAAGGTTGCCTCTGTCGAGAGATTCGCTAATCCTATGAGATATAACTGTAAGCACATCTGCTGTAGATCTAGCAGAACGGAAACCATATTGCATGTCACTAAGAAGGTTAAATAGAAACTGACTTGAAAAAAAGCAAAAACATATTCTCTTAAACTTTTTCATTAAATAACCTAAAAAAGGGTTGATATGCCGTAAAACCAAAACAACCAACCAACGGACCAATCGAGTAGCCTTCGGGTCTTGATAAGTGGTGACCCCCTTGTAGAAAAAGTTTGGAAATGAATGATTCTAGATTCCTCTTTAGTTTCCATAATGTAACTGTAACTTCTTTAACAATAAAGATTCGAAGACTACTCTAAAGTTTTATTTAGTGCAATGTTTCCCAAAGTGTGCAATACCGCCCCTTACGGGGAGAGGGGTGCTTTAATATCGGAGGACAAATCGCAAAAAGGGGCCGATGAGGGGCGGAAACTTAAAATATGCACAAATATATATATATATTTTTTTCCTAGTTTGCGCGATTTTTATTTTATTAAACTCTTACACATTTTATTCCCTTTTTTATAAGAATTTTCATTTATTTAAAATTAAAATATACATCTTAACTTATAACATATAAAATTAATTTAAATTAAACTAGAACTAAAAAGAAAATAATAATAATAATTATAATAATAAAAATTACAATCATACAAAGAAATTTCATACATTGAAATTTAAAAAAGTTATATGAACCCTATATAATAAAATATATATAATAAAATTATAATAATAAAAAATTTATAATAGTAAAAAATTATAATAGAAAATTAATATTAACAAAAAGTTATATAATATGTAATATTAAAATATCAAAATTACAAACTATAAAAATTTTTTTTAATTAAATCTTTCTTAAAATCAAAGATTTTTAAGATTTCATGTTTTTTCTTTTTAACTGTCCCAGTTTATAAGAAGTGTTCTTCTTTTGTGTATACAATATTTCAAGGATACGCTCCGCACATTTAAGCAGTTTATTCCTAGCCCGTGAATTGACCGTAGAATATGGTATTTCTCCGCATTGCAAAGTGAGCATTGTTTAAATTCTGGGGAGTATGATGGTTTGTGTTCAATTTTTCTCTATTTAATGTTAAAAGTGGTCCATTTCCCTTAAGCTCCAACACGTGCGTTGCTAAAGCCGTCTTAATGCTTGTTTTAGTTTTAATGGAGCTCATATGTGCATAATATCTTTGCTTAAATGAACATTGTGTCATTCCTATATATTAGTTTTAGTATTGTGTGAGAACGGAGGTAAGAACCAAATTATTTTTTTTATTACGAGTTTCTTGGAAGTTTATGTTCTCTCTGAATCTACTCTTATGTAGTGCATCGCTATAATATGGTGCTGCCTGTTCAGCATTCGAAGAAAGTTTGATATCCTTTTGCTAACATTAGCTACCATATTTTGGAACACCGTGGGCCGTGGGTGGATGGTATGAATCTTTATTTATGTATATGAGCTTTTCATTTGGTTTATGGAAGGACTTATATATTTTTCTATCAAAATGTAGCGCTGCATCTAAGAAATCTACTTTATATAAATTTGTCTGTATAGTTATCTTAAAACGTAGCTCTTTGAAAAACTTGACAAAATTATTCTCAAGTCTGTCTAATATATTGCGTGGGTTGTGTAAAAATGCATCAATGCAATTGATAGTATATATATATATATATATATATATATATATATATATATATATATATATGAGCAAACAATTAATAAAATATGTTAAAAAACACTTTGAAATGAGTTAAAAACATATTTAATCTGAAAAGGAAACACCAGATAAATGGATAGTCCTTAATCCGCGGAGTTTCGAATAAATACTTTCCTTCTCATCAGAGGGTAGGAATTAGCAAAATGCGGGATCGGATTTTGCATGCAGAAGTATTTGATGACACAACAAGTAAGTTAAAGATCTTACTTGAAAACAAAAAAAGTGAAGCAGAGGGAATATAGTGAAGGAAACGGTGATTACACATGAATGGATAGTCTGGTGGAAAATAAAAAATCCAGTGATGGTAAAATCCAAACGTAAATCTTCCAGAAAGTTAAAAGAATTTCCATTTGTACAAGTAAAATCCCAGGAAATCCCATATTTGGAAGATGGTCCATAATAATCCAAAGGCAGAAATACATGGAATAATTCACAAAAATGTGTACAAGGAATAAAGAAAAGATTCCAATAATATTAACAAAAGAAAAATAAGATATGCTTTTCAGTCTACTTCCGATATATATATATATATATATATATATATATATATATATATATATATATATATATATATATATATATATATATGCTCCTCATCTTGAGTTGAGAAATGATACACGAATTACCATTAGCGTATAAGCAATGCTCTTTGTGTAAACAAATCGAGCTTAGGTAGTTCGGCCGATTTCAAAACTCATACAGCAGCCGCCGATAGCGTAGTGGTTAGGAGCCTTGACTGTCGTACAGACGGTCGAGTTTCAATCCTGGCTTGAGGTAGTTGCCTGTCTAGCCACACTGATAAGCTGCGAATGTGACTGTGAATGACTATATATATATATATATATATATATATATATATATATATATATATATATTGAGAAATGATACACGAATTACCATTAGCGTATAAGCGATGCTCTTTGTGTAAACAATTTGAGCAGAGGTAGTTCGGACGATCTCAAAACATCGTTAAAATCATGACCCACGCAGCAGCCGCAAATAGCGTAGTTGTTAGGAGCCTTGGCTGTTATACAGACGGTCGGGTTTCAATCCTTGCTTGAGGTAGTTGCTTGTCTAGCCGCACTGATCAGCTGCGAAATAGTACTGTATGTGGATGACTATATATATATATATATATATATATATATATATATATATACATATACATATATATATATATATATAATTACTTAATCACAAATTAATATAGGAAGGTATAATTTTATGTGTAAATTTTCAGTATTTACTTCAACAGTGGTCAATACATACTAAGTAGTAAGTTATGAAAATATATATGGCAATTAAGCTACACTGAATATTCCGCGTTTCATTCTCATGAGAATTCGTCGGGCTTATAAGATAATGTAAGACGCATTTTCAGGCTTATAAGATGCCTGATGAATTCTCACGAGAATTGTACGTGGGTGTGGGTCATCAGATTTTTATCTTTTTGTTTCACGTATTATTTATGTCACATGTTCCCAAAGAAATATGGCGATGTTTTTTTTTACGATAAAAATCGAAAGCTCGTATTTTTTTTTTTTAAATAATGTGGTAATAATAAAATATTTCTAATATTGTTTTTAGTTGACATAAAAAGTCATTAGATACCATCATTATTTTTGGTTTGTTTTTACATCGATTTTTTTCGTTTTCCGAATTTCGCTTTTATAGTGCAGTTGCACCTAATTATTTGTGATATTAAAAAAAAATCTTTTTATATAAACCCAAGCACGAATGTTCCTTTGATCTGAAGTTGACGACGATTCTCTACAAATTAAACAAACAAAAGAAACAAAAGAAAAAAAAATGTCAGTCGATTGGATAATTTGAAAGCACATTTTTTTTTTGTAACTTCTTTATGCAATTAGGCGCCAATAATGACATTGTCTCTTGGCCAGGTAAAAGGTTACGTCTTCTTTGTCAACTAATCAAAATGAGCTCATCTTGGAATGATACCACTTACTGACACACGACGTGCTTAGGTGAGAGCTAGCAAGTGTTTAGAACAGGCATGTCAAACATGCGGCCCGTAAGCTGCATACGACTTATTTATGGCCCGCACAGACAGCAACTTTATACAGGTGAGGGGGTTAGGAAATTATCAAACTACAAACGGTGTCGGAAAAATAGTGAAATTTTCTGATCTATTTTCACAATAGAAACGTGTTTTTTGCAGACATTGAATCCACTAGATCAGGGTTTCCCAAACTTTGAAGGCGGCGACATTAAATAGATGTCAGCTCTACTGCATAATCAAATTACCTCAGTTGATTTTTTTCAATGAAAGTTTTTTTAAAATAAAACTGTGGTTTTTTTTTTTTTTTAAGGCAACAATTTTATCGTTCCACCTTGTATATAGATTAAAAATTATTAGTAACAGTTTTTTTTTTTTACACAGTGGTCACCACTTATCAAGTCCCGGAAGCCACTCAGGGATAAGGGTTATTGCAAGTACATTACGTTAGTGTGGAGATTTGATGAAGTGTTTACTTAAGGGGGCGGTTACTTAGGAATTTGTTAACGTTGGACTTGAAGACATCCAAGTTGTAGTCAGGTGAGAAGCAAGCAAACGGAACAGAGTTCCACAGGCGTGCAGTTCTAAGAAAGAAGCTTTGTTCATGGAATCCACGTTTTGATTTAGTCAGTGTTCATTTGTTTTCATTATAAAAAGAAAGTTTAATGTGAAATGTTAGGAGTATTTAAAATGAATAGAATTAGACATTTGTTTTGAATGAGCAGACGATAATGAGAAAAAGGCTACTGAGTCATGTGTATGGGTATTCGTCAGTGTCTGCGATTGTGTGTAGTTGAGACAGTAATCCGAAGCTCAAGAGTAGGGCAAGGGGTGGGGGGAGGCAACGTAGA
This sequence comes from Euprymna scolopes, assembly GCF_053919585.1. NCBI lineage: Eukaryota > Metazoa > Mollusca > Cephalopoda > Sepiida > Sepiolidae > Euprymna > Euprymna scolopes. The sequence goes on along the minus strand of NC_136521.1, from coordinate 12,194,692 downwards.
TCTTTGCTCTGTCGTCGGTTTTGGCTGAACTATTTCTTGAATTTTCCTTTCAAAATAATTATTATTTTGGAAAAGAAATTTTTGTGTTTAATATTATTTTCAATTTGAAAAATGGCTGACGTGATAATCAAAGGTTATTGTCAAATAAAATGTTTACAAGATAGGGCGAATGATACAAGAAGTGGCGGGGCGTTGTTTCGGCTTGGGAATGTGGTCGGATTCAGTATGAGTTTTGGAAAAGGCTTTTTTTTTCTTTTTTTTAATAATAATAATAATAATAATAATAATAATAGTAATAATAATAATAATAATAATAATAATAATCTATTATCTATCTATCTATATATCTATAAAAGTGAAGTGTGTGTGTGTGTCTGTGCACATTTACCTACGCAACAACTCTGTCAATTTTTAGTCTACAGACTCAAAATTTGATATACAGGGTACTCAGTCGAGCTTGTGTGCTATATCGTAGTTTCTAAATGTTTTGTTTAAATTATTGTTGTTTTAACTTTGAAAAAAAAAGCTTACATGTGTTTATGTAATAGAAGACGTTAGCAGAATATTCCAGAAGCTAATGGAGCGCTAGTTGTCTGTTCTAGAAGTCAAGAGGGCGCTAGCAGTCTATTTTAGAAGCTAATTGGGTACCAGCCTAAAAAAAAAGTTGGGGAAACCCTGACTTAGTGGATTCAAAGTCTCCCAAAACACCATCTTATTGTGAAAATAGATGATGCATTTTCTTTTTTTTTTTTTCCGACACTGTTTGTAGTTTGGTAATTTCCTAACCTCCTCACTTTTTCAAAGTTGCTGTCTGTTCGGACAATAAGTAAGCCGTATGCAGCTTACGGGCCGCATGCTTGATATGCCTGTTCTAAAATCTTGATAGCTCTCACCTCAGCACCTCGTGCATCAATAAGCGGTAATTGGAGCTGAAGCCCTTTTATGGCGTCGAGGTGGACCCAAAAGAGCTATTCGAAATAAATTCAGAAAATTCTCCAATTGGTCCTAAATACTGTTGTTTGTCTTTATTAATCCAGGTGAGTGCATGCGCGAATCCGATTGCGCAGTTGAAGAATTTTCATTTTGGACCGAAAAGTAAACTTCTCTAGCTACAAACACGACTCGATGAACAGGTCTTCTCTTTAGCCCAGTGATGACGGTTCAGTTGTTAACGACACGGAGTTAATGTAACCTTGTTCAAGAATCAACCCATGTTGAAACCAAGACAAAGAAGACCAAAACAACGAATAGGAAATAACTCTAACTCGCTAATTCTTTTTAGTAACAACATTTATTTCCTTGTTGTTACAACTGTGACATCATCATCCACGTGATCTCCTTATCAAGCATCCTTCACGCCTCGCACGTCTCTCACAAGATCTCGATTATTATCTTTTTTTTTACACGGTGGTCACCAATTATCAAGGCCCGGAAGCCAGGCAGGGATAAGGGTTACTGCAAGTACAGTACGTTAGTGTGGAGATTTGATGAAGTGTTTACTTAAGGGGACGGTTACTTTGGAATTTGTTAACGTTGGACTTGAACACATCCAAGTTGTAGTCAGATGGGAAGCAGGCAGACGGAACAGAGTTCCACAGGCGTGCAGTTCTAAGAAAGAAGCCTTGTTCATGGAATCCACGTTTTGATTTAAGCACAGATAAAGAGTGGGGGAAATTTTTCACAGTGGATTCAGCTAGACGGGTGTTTTTCGTGAAAGATTGGCGAGGGGGACCAGAGATTGGAGTTCAGACGAGCACCTGCCATGGAAATAACGATAAAACAAGGATAGGCTCGCAACGTCTCTTCTGTGGGAGAAAGGTTGCAGGGTAGAGAAAAGGACATCCCCCATTAAGCCACGAAATCTATTTTGTACTCTGTCAAGGCAGGATATGCTGTTTTTAGCAGCTTTTGCCCAGATATAGCAGCAGTACTCCATCCTTGGACGTACTTGGCTTTTATATAGATAGAGAATTGCATCAGTAGCGAGATATCTTCTGGAGCGGTAGAAGGATCCCACCATCTTTCCAGCGACCTTGGCAACAGACTTGATGTACGTGTTCCATTTCAGATCAGGAGTAAAGGACAAACCCAGAAGCTTGTCAAAACACGGGGCTTCTCCTAGACGAGAGCCATCCATTTCAACTGATGCCAGATGAGGATCAGAGCGTTGATCTTGTTTCTCCTGATATCTTTGTCCCTCTCTTTTTAATAGTCCTTTACCCCCCCCCACGACGTCACTTCTCATGCATTTACATCCGCGCACCCGTGCTATGTTACATTGCGACCTGAGTGTCCCAAGTTCGAGTCCAGTTCGTTCCAGAATAATCACTTTCAACCTCCACGTAGTCCCTCTCATAAGTATCCAATGTATTTTTAAAAATAAATTCTGATAAGAAAAACATCGGGGAAACTAATGTCAACTATAGAATCTTCGGATTCATACTGTTGTTACATGAAAGGGTTGCCCCCTTCTTATGTAAGTTAGAAGATATACTAGATAAGTGAAAATGATATTAGGATAAGGTTAGAATCGAACCCTGTAAGCAAGTGTTAAAAGATAATGGATAATTGGAATCTTAGAAATTCAGTCCATTATTAATTCTATTAGAAATAGCTAAGTATTATTAATGCCTGAAAAAGAGTTGATTGTCCATTCTTTTAGAAACCTGGATATTAAATATGTCAGTTAAATGAATGCACAATGCGAGTTAAAATATATTGTTTAAAAATAGGTTAGAATTAGAATTGAGAATTCTTTGTTTGCCGAAAGTGTGTCGGAGAAAACATGATATAGTCACGTTTGTAAACACACTTCTGACGTCATAAACAAAGGAGATTTCTCAATATAGGAATCAAGGGTTCGAAGTTAGAGTCAGTCAAGAGTGGATGAGGATCAGATATTCAGGGCAGATCACACACGGTGATAGTCAGTTGGAGATGAGAGCCTTTTAGAAGCGAAGGGAGGAAAATAGACTATGTAAATCAAAGTTTGAATTCCTGACATCATCAATCGGTCGATTGAAGAATAAAGAAACCAACTGTTTGTAACTGTTTTTCTCGTGTCGTCGTTCCTTGCATCGGAAAAAGTAAATGTGTTTTATCATCATCCTGTAGTGAACTTTGTAACCCTTCCATGATTGTTTCCTCCCGCCTCTGTGTTAAGAACTTGCATCATATCTCCCAGTCAGTATTAATAATGAAACCTCCAAGAATTGTCACACTCGTCGTCATGATGTAATATACATAAATGTCTTGCCATCAGTATTGTCATCACCCTCCTTTATATATGTGCCCCGATTTGAACTCCCGTCATCTTTAAATATGTACCCCCATGAAACACTGTTACAGAACGTATGAGCGCGTGAGAGAATATGGTTTACGAGGATATTAGCAACAGTAGCCGAAAAAAGCGCATATGTAAATTAGGAAGTCTGCACGAGCTTACGTAAGAAAAAAAGAAGAAAGTATACCATGTAGTCGGGAAAAGAAAAAGTGTGGTTGAAAAAGATGGACGTGTATAGTCGAGAAATGGCTGTCTATGGGAGGCGTGCAGTGGAGCAGAAAGAAAAACACCACCAGGTCAGATGGACATGTGGCTCCATTGCGAGAGACTTTTAAGCTAGTGTCGAGATAGGGGAGAAAGAAAAACGGTAATAAACGCCTTGTGTTAAAAAAGAAAGAAAATCCGAGTCGGATTTATTTCCGTTTTTTTTTCCTTTTCGACGGTGCCAATAAACGTGGGGATCCGAGAAAGGGTTGAACTGTAACGAACACGATTCGAACGTAACGATATATAAACGATTCGAACGTAACGATACATAAACGAGTCGAACGTAACGATATGTAAACGATTCGAACGTAACGATATGTAAACGATTGGAACGTAACGATATGTAAACGATTCGAACGTTACGATATGTAAACGATTCGAACGTTACGATATGTAAACGATTCGAACGTAACGATATGTAAACGAGTCGAACTTAACGATATGTAAACGATTCGAACGTAACGATATGTAAACGACTCGAACGTAACGATATGTAAACGACTCGAACGTGACGATATGTAAACGATTCGAACGTAACGATATGTAAACGAGTCGAATCTAACAATATGTAAACGATTCGAATATAACGATATGTAAACAATTCGAACATAACGATATGTAAACGATTCGAACATAACGATATGTAAACAATTCGAACGTAACGATATGTAAACGATTCGAACGTAACGATATGTAAACGAGTCGAACGTAACGGTATATATAAGAGTCGAACGTAACGATATGTAAACAATTCGAACATAACGATATGTAAACGATTCGAACATAACGATATGTAAACAATTCGACATAACGATATGTAAACAATTCGAACGTAACGATATGTAAACGATTCGAATGTAACGATATGTAAACGATTCGAACGTAACGATATGTAAACAATTCGAACGTAACGATATGTAAACGATTCGAACGTAACGATATGTAAACAAGTCGAACGTAACGGTATATATAAGAGTCGAACGTAACGATATGTAAACGAGTCGAACGTAACGATATGTAAACGATTCGAACATAACGATATGTAAACGATTCGAATATAACGTTATGTAAGCGAGTCGAACGTAACGATATGTACACGATTCGAACATAACGATATGTAAACAATTCGAACGTAACGATATGTAAATGATTCGAACGTAACGATATGTAAACAATTCGAACGTAACGATATGTAAACGATTCGAACGTTACGATATGTAAACAATTCGAACGTAACGATATGTAAACGATTCGAACGTAACGATATGTAAACAATTCGAACGTAACGATATGTAAACGATTCGAACGTTACGATATGTAAACGATTCGAACGTAACGATATGTAAACGATTCGAACGTAACGATATGTAAACGAGTCGAACGTAACGATATGTAAACGAGTCGAACGTAACGATATGTAAACAATTCGAACGTAACGATATGTAAACGAGTCGAACGTAACGGTATATATAAGAATCGAACATAACGATATGTAAACAATTCGAACGTAACGTTATGTAAACGATTCGAACATAACGATAATACGATATGAGGATGATGACCTTGTATTTTAAAAATTTGTTCAAGAAAAACGTTCGGTAAAAAAGATAGCAACGCTGTTTAGCTTGTTCTTTGCGTAATTTTCTAACCTACAAAATCTATTGCAATGATTCAGGCTCATATTTTTGTCACAGCGGTGTACGTTCGCACGTAAATGTTTACGTAGGTTGTTTCGCGGCAAAAAAATAAAAAAAACAACAACAACAAAAGGAATCAACACGTAGTTGGGCTGTACATGTGTCTTTGATGAAAGAAAACAATTGGTAATTTACCACATTTCACAGACACACACCTGCAACCGCATAGGTGTGTATGTGTGTGTGTGTGTGTGTGTGTGTGTGTGTGTGCGTGCGCACGCGCGTGTACGTATATGTGTGTATGTACGCTTGTGCGTGTGCACGTGTGTTTGTGCGTGTGTGCATATGTATGTGTGTATGGTGTCTGCGCGCATGTGTGTGCTCATGTGTGTGCGCTTGTATGTGCGCGTGCGCGCGCGCGTGTGTGTGTGTGTGTGTGCGCGCGCATACGTCCGTATGCAACTCCTGTGCCGTATATAAGCAACCTCGCTGTCTTTGCGTCTCTATTGCAATTGTTCTGCTCACCAGTCACAAGCCTAATCCTGTTCGACATCTTGACGGTTATACCCGACGCTTCATGCCTTCATATACATTGTACTACTTCAACGGCCGCGGCCGTGCCGAAGTTATCCGAATGATATTCGCAGTCGCCGGGATCTCCTATAATGACAAGAGGGTCAACTTTAAGGACTGGAGCACTTTCAAAGCATGTAAGTACTTTGTGTATTTTCACGCCTTTCTTTTCTATGTCATATTTCCAAATACCAATTTTATGATGATGTTCGTCCATCAATTGCGAAGATGACCGTGATCATGCAATTGTGTGTTATACCGATTCGAGCTCTAAAGTATTTCCTGCGTGTTGGACACTTGTGGGATGATTCTGTAGCGGAGTTGTTGACTGCTCTCTCTTTTTAAATGTAACGTTTCCTCTTGAGTTCTTCAGTACATGCGGATTTAGAAATTGTAGCCCCTTTATGTTGCGGCACGCTAAGAACATCTGTCTGCTCCTCCTAAGTACTTGTTGGACATTTGTGGAATGATTCTGTACAAGAGATGCTGACTGCTGTGTATTTTTTAATGTCATGTTTCCTCTTGAGTTCTTCAGTGCGTGCGGATTCAGCAATTGTAGCCACTTTATGAGCTGCGGCACGCTAGGAACATCTGTCTGCTCCTCCGAAGTACTGCAAATCAGTTTGCATTATCGCAACAGAAGTAAAATAAAAACATGGAAGAAACACCACATAAAACCAAGAGAACTGAGACTATTAGAAATGGTATACGAGGGGCGTGCAACAAGTAATGCTCCTGACTCACTTCCCATAGCAGTAGAGCAACGAAAATTGGCACAGTTATTAGTCTTTCTCTACATAGGAACCATCCATATTCTCTCCCATCGTTTGATGCAGCTCTGGATACCATTTTTGTATAACACCCCAGGTTGGTCCTGTAACCACGACGTGACTTCAGAAATCAAGGTTCCATCATCTGGGAAAAGCTTTCCTTTCAAAAATGACTTCATAGCTAGGAAGAGATGGAAGTCAGAGGGTGCAAGGGCAGGAGAGTAGGGAGGATGGGAAAGATTTCATAACCACACGCCCGTGCTTCTGATCTGGCGACATGCGAGTTATGGACCGGAGCGTTGTCCTGCAGGAGGGGGGTACCTTTGCTAATCTTGCCTCGCCTCTTGATTTTGATAGCTTCCCTTAATTTCCTCAAAAGTGAAGCATAATAGGCTCCTGTAATTGTGGTACCCTTTGCAAGAAAATCTGTCATCACTACTCCGTCCTGGTCTCAGAAGACTGTGATCATGACCTTGCTAGCGGAGGGCTGCACCCTTGCCTTCGTTGGAGATGGTGGGTCCAAGTGCTTCCACTGCATTGACTGGGCTTTGGTCTCTGGATCATAGTGATGGACCCAGGTTTCATCCTGCGTAGTCAGTCTTTTGAAAAACTTTGACTCATCTTCTTAGCACATCTCCAAATTCATCCTCGAGCACTTGACGCGTTCTCGCTTCTGGAATGGTGTGAGCAACCTGGGAATCCATCTGGCAGACACCTTATGCATATGCAAATGGTCATGAATGATAGTTTCCATAGACACTGTACTAATCTTGACATCTTGGGATATTTGGCGAATAGTAATGCGCCGATCTTCCAAAATGGCAGCCTCAACTTGACGGACAGATGCCTCATCAATGGCAGAAGAGGGGCGACCAGGTTTGGGAGCTGTTTCCACAGACTTCCGGTCATGTTTGAATTCACGATGCCAGCATTTTACAAGGTCATATGATGGGGCATTACCACCATAAGTTTCTTTCTTTTCATCAAAAGTCTCCTGTGGTGTGCGTCCTTTCAAATACAAAAACCGAATCACTGCTCGACATTCAACAGGCTCCACTTCACACCTGACTCAGTTCAAACACCTGTAAAACAGAAACCACAATTAGGTCAGAGCTGTAATTTGTCACATAACCTGTAGAGATATAAATCATTGCACATGCAAATTTTCAGCTAGATCAGACAACTGGAAGTGGGTCAGGGGCATTACTTATTGTACGCCCCTCATAAACTGCGTTGACGTTAATTCTTTCTGGCAACGATCATCGGTCTTCTCTGAAATTTACGTGACAATAAACTTCCCCAATCTCACAGTCCTCTTCACGTTCATCCAGTGGGGGTCTTGTATGATATTTCAATCCTCCTTGATCCCCCATACTTATTTTGTGTTGTATCATTATTTTAGCGGTGTACATAGTTTATAAAATTTCTGCCAGTTTTAATTCCCTTAGTTTCATACCACGTTCCTTTCATGTTTTTTTTTAATTTATTTTACTACAGTTGCAATTTCTATGTAGCTGCTTAGTGTTTATATGTTGTATAATAGGCCCAACGTTAACAGACTGGCAGTTGTGGTTAGTGCAATATATAGAATTAGTGTTACATGAAAGCGATGCCTCCTTCTCATGTAAGTAAGAAGGCAGACTAGAAAAGTGAAAACAATATTAGGAAAAGACTAAAATCGAACCCTATATGCAAGTGGATAATTGAAATCATAGGAATGCAGTCCATTGTTAATTCTTTTAGAAATAACTAAATATTATTTATGTCGAAAAAAAAAGCGATTGTCCATTCTTTTAGAATAACTGGATATTAAATATGTCAGTTAAAAGAATGGACAACGCGGGTTTTAAAATATTGTTTAAAAATAGGTTAGATACTAAACAATTAGAATTGAGAATTCTTTGTTTGCCAAACGTGTGTTTGGACAGACATATGTAAATCCACGTGAATGTTAGTCACGTTGGGAACCACATTTCTGACGTCATAAACAAAGGAGATTTCTCAATATATGAATTGAGGGTTCGAAGTTAGAGGAAATCAGATAATCGGAGCAGATCCCATACAGTGATAGAGTCAGTTGGAGACTGGGAGCCCCTTAGAGGCGAAGGGTAGAAGAGTAGACCATGTAGTCGAAAAGGCTTGAATTTCTGACTTCATCAATCGGCCGACAGATGGAATAAAGAAAACATCTATATTTTGTAACTGTGTTGTCTTTGTGTCGTCTTTACAACTGAAAAGGTAAATGTGTTTTGTGTATTCATCTATAAACGAACTCTTGTATAACCCCCTTAAAAGTAATGTGCCTCCCCCAGCAAAAATAATGTATCTCCTCCCCTCTATATGTGTTACCAAGACTGTTATAAATGTGTTCCCCTCAGAATTGTCATCCCCATCGTTATTCGTGTATTATGAATCCCCGTTATATATGTCCCCAATATGAGCCCCCTGATAGTTAACATTAGGAATTGGAACTCAGTGGTTTTTAAGTTAGAATTTATTAGCACAGGTAGGTTATTTGTTTATAAAAAAAAGTGTCATAAGAAAATTAGAGGGACGGGTCAGAGCAATCGTTGACATGGTGTGATGTGGATCGCCACGTCACAGAACGATTCGTGGAACGTAATTTTGAGGGGAAGATTCATACGAGTTGAAAGTGGGTCTGATTCGAGGGTCAGAGAGAGCTGGTTACCCGAGAATATGGATCGGCAGACTTCTCGTGGAGGCGACGAGATAGAAATAAATGGCGGCTAAAACCAAAATAGACCCCCACCCTCCTTCTAAGAATGAGAAAGGTTAACGCGATTTCGTCCGTGGGAAATCAACGTGAATAAAGCCCAGAAAGAAATGAGACTTGCGCCTGTTGCTATGCCTTCAGAAAGATTTTGTTCCAGAAGCGATATACAGCGGGACATAAACCACAGGGGGGGGCAGGGGCAAGGGGCACGAGAGCAGGATATATAAAAGGTGCGGTCGTTTTTTTGTGTCGTAATTGTGAACATTGACGTTAGGCAACACATGTTTTATGTGTGTTCTTATTATTGTTAGTATTGTTAGTATTATTAGTAATAATAGTAGTATCTATCTATGTATCTACATAAACGTATGTTTATATAAATTTGGGGTTTTGTGTATTGATATTCATATTTAAAAAAAAAGGTTCTATTTATTTAAAAAGAAAATACAACTTTCTTATATATGGGTCGTGGAATTGCATTCACTAGCAAAAGATCTAGCTAATTTAAATATTCTTTTAAGCATTCATTTTAATTAATTCCCTTATTAATTTTTTCGGTTTTCTTACGGGATGATCATCTTTAGTTAACTATTACGAGTAATTATATTCATCCAGATATTCTACATGATTTATACTTGCGTAATATATGCGTAAAAAAAGTTATAGTAAACACAAACCTCTTTCTATATATATTTATGTATACGTATATATTTTTTATTTTAAAATTTTGCCTACCAAATTCCTCTGTTTTTGGTCTACAGACATGAAGCTTTATGTATGGGGTATTCGAACCTATGTGAAACTTTATACTTGAGTTTTGATCCGGGAAAAATCGGTACAAAAGTGTGAAAATTAAAGAAATGAAATTTACCTGGTGAAGGTCAAACGATCTTCACCGGGCAAACGAATTACGAATATGCATGCGTAACGTAGTAGCTATTAGTTCATGTTTTAATTTTTAACCTTGCAGTGAACATTTCTTCATAGGTTAGGAATCAACGTCAAAGGAAAAAGTAAATTGCAAGCTAAACGTTTTGGTTTCGATTTTCGGTGGTGGTGTACGAGTCATTTTTTTTAACTTTTTAAATCATTATATATTGAATCCAATAAAAGGCTTCCTTCAGTATTGACAGACTATGGATATCCACTGTAAGGGTGCCTGCGCGTGAAATTTGTTTGGCAAAAGTTGCGTAATCTCCAACCACGCCTCTCCTGAGTCAACATTGTTGCATACCAGTGGCAAGTTGAGGTACAAGACGACTGGAAACAATGCCGAGATAAGCGGAGAGCACGTACAGCGCCTAGAATTCCCAAATGGCGACCCATCTGGTATTAGCCAGACTCAACGTTGCTTAACTTCGGTGATCTGACGAGAACCGGTGTGTCAACGTGATTATGCCGTATATTGAGTCCAATATAATATAATAATAAATACGAAGTCTGCATTAATCAAGATATCATATTAAGCGTATTTCACGATCGGGCAATGTTGGGCGGCCCGCTTGTATGTGTATATTTATATATACATATATATATATATATATATATATATATATATATATATATATGTGTGTGTGTGTGTGTGTGTGTGTGTGTGTGTGTGTGTTAAGGCATACCGTGTTTATGCGGACATCATTACCTTTCTTACACATTTAAAGATCGATCGATCAGCAAAGATGTTGATTGGTGATTAATCTGATATTTCTAAAGTAAAAATTCTGACTCCGCCCATTTTAAAGTGAATTGTTCCCAAAACAAATAATGTCATCCCGTCGAGTAAAATTATGCATAAAAAAACTATAAGTAATATATTTTGCAGTTCAGCACTTCGAATCCTCGCTCTCTCACAACCGACGACTGCGAGATTAAGATTCCAACTGCAAGACAAATCGTGGTGACGAAAAATGATTGAGAAATAGGCAGAGAGACGAGATAGAAAGAGAGAACGTGGATATATATTAAAAACGAAGAGACAGGGATATTTTATTTGCGTTTGCTGATAGCTCTGATTTTTAATCTTTTGCAAAGCCGATGTCAGCTAACATTGATTTGACCCTCGACTCGACAGTCGTCACTTTTTGTCACTAAGCTGTTAGCCCTGGCTGAGCGAGGGTCCATATTCTTCGCTCTGTTTTTAATAGCACTTTTTCGATTATATTCTTATGTTGTTTGTCTACGAGGAAAACCCCGGAAAGTGAATTATCGATTATTATGATGATTATCGATTATAAAAGAAAATGATTATCGATTGTAAAAGAAAATGTCAGAAAGTTATCAAAATGAAATAAATATTTACAGTTGAAATATTTACATTAGCTTCCATTCCGGAATGTAACTTGATGGATGGAATGTCATAGTTATGTTTTTCACTAAAATTGTATGAGGCAGTTTTAGGAATTTAGGGCAAAGAAAATTGATAAACAAAATATATTTTGGAAAAATATCAGGTGATGTGTTTTGATGCTACGTAGAGAGTGACGTTATACAAGGAAGTGTGTTTTAGATTACACGTAGAAAGTGGAGAGTTAGATTAACAGCCTGCAACTGAGAGTAGTGCGGTAGAGACAGACGATGGCAGTCATGGACTGGATAAAAGAACATATGTAGTTGTGGAGTGTGTTACCTCGGAACCAAAAACTGATATGAAAAGTTATGTTTGAGAAGAATAAAAATGCTTACATTAGTTTTCAGGAATGTAACTTGATGGATGAAATGTTATTTTGATAGTTATGTTTCACTAGAAATGTTGGAACATAAACAAAAATACGCGACAAAAACCCAGCAAGGGTCTTTAGGCTACATGTAGTGATGATATAATGAATTTTAGATTTACACGTAGGAAGTTAATTAAGTCAGTCTGTAACTGGGAGTAGTGGAATAGAAACAGACGATGACAGTCATGGGAGCACTGGGTTGGATAAATGAAGATGCAGTTGTGAAGAAAAAAACGGTGTGCTACCTCGGAACCAACAACTTGTGGTTACAATATATGTAAATATGAAACAACTTAGTAGTTTGAGTTTTTCGTGAGAGACATGGCTACATTTTAGTGGCATGTTAGGGTTAAGGTTAGGGTTAGGGTTAGGATTAAGGTTGGTCATTTCCTGTCCTCATCTATCAATTAACTGTGGTACAAATATTAGCAGTATCAGAGCAATTGGCCAGTTATTGATTACCTCACACGTAGTTGATTTTGAAAGTGATAAATTATTGGTGTATGGTAGTTCTGCATTTACCGACCCGCGGGTTTCACGGAGGTTCTCAGGTGTGCTCGGACGCTGGCGGGAACAACCGGAAGTGGTCGATCACAATAAATTAAACCGCTACGAGAGAAATATAATGATAGACAGGAAAAACATGGAAATGCAGTAAATAAAATTACAAATATGTACCTAACCCAACCCTATCCCTAATCTGCGCGATTAAAATTATTTTTTTTAATTTCTTCCAATTTAAAAAAAAAAGTAGCTTTCATAGATTTGTATTTACTAAAAACACACAGCGTGTTCCTTAAAAATTGATGAAAGCTCGACAGACATTTTCCGGTTACTTTCCGCAACTACTAGGTTAGCCCAAGCCAATTTCGTGAAAATTTCGGATGGTTAATTCAGAAGCACCAGTAAGTTTATTAAAGTGATGTTGCTAATTAACTGCTTCTCTTTTGTTGTGTTCGTGTTCTCCTTTAGATATGCCGTGTTCTTGTTTGCCAGTCCTGGAACTTGAAAACAAAATCCAGATTCCGCAGAGTATGACCATTGCCAGATATCTAGCCAGAGAGTTTGGTAAGTTCTGGTGACCGGTAAGAAAGGGAAGTTTAGTTTAAATACTTTTGAACAGGTTTAATACGGTTTAACGGGGACGATTCGACGTCAAATTAGCGCTTCATCATCGTTTTGTTTATATTTTAAAAATTAATCAGTAATCGAAAATATTTTTTTCTTTAAACAAAATCGAAATAAAAAATTATTAAAAGAAAAAATGTATGAATTAAAAAACGACATTTAAAAATTGTAATTTGCAAAATGTTTTAAAATTTAAACTTGAGATAAATTGTTTAAAGTAAAAAAAAAACAAGAAAAATATAATATTTTCCCAAAATAAAAATATTTTTAGGTTTTATCCTTTAAAACTTAATTAGAAAATAATTAACCTAAAAGAGTTTTGAAAATCAGTTCTCATACCTAGAGAGCATCTTAACATCTACTTCCACATTTGAAAGATGTGGAGAACAAGATCAAGGCAGCCTACTTCACCTTGGGTCGATTAAACTGCGATATATTCAACAATCCTGTACTGATGATGACCACCAAACTGATAGTCCTCCGGCCAGTAGTTCTATCCACACTTCTGTAAGCATGCCAAACGTAGACATTATGCATAAGCGTCATAAGAACAAACAGAGCGCTTCAGAGAACAAAAATTTATTCGAACAGATGACGTCAACATTCCACCATGCATTGTCTTGAAAATGTCGGTCAATCTCGCTGACCTAATCTCCTGTGACTCTATGTCCTCCATTTTGATTTCTTTGACGCCATCCCCGAGAGTACCCGAATCTAGGCTTCTGGCCGACTTTCCCAGGCATCTAGATTATCTTACACCATTTTATTTTGTCTGCAGCGCTTTATATGCTCTTATGTCGCTTCTATATAAAGTGACTCGATGCAAAACTTCTATTAGGTTTGTAGCTTTCCCGGAGTTTTTGAATTTATTCCATTGTTATGTATTTGTTGCAACCGATCGTTAAACGTGTTTTTCAGTTTATACATTACTAGAATTTCAGTCCGGCGTTGCCCGGGTGTTTGGAGGTGTATGTTGAGCAAGAACAAAAGCGGTCAATTTTTTAACTTTGACCCCTATTATGACCCCTTAACATTTATTGTTTTGGGATCAAATCAAGTTATTAAGTTAGGTTCATGTCCAAGGAACCTATATCTAAAAGTTCAAGTGTTTAGATCCAAAATTGTCGGAGGAGTGTGGTAGAGTTCTCAAAGGTCAAGTCGTTGAACTTTGACCCCTTAAAAGCCAAATTTCTGGCCAAAAAACGATCACAAAAATTTTCCCAAATCTCAGTACCTGTATATCAAATTTCGAGTCTATAGACTTAAAATTGATAGAGTTATTGCGTAGGGAAATGTAAACACACAGACACACAGAGACACATTCACTTTTATAGATATATAGATTTGTATGAATATAAACAAATTCAAAAACTCCGGAAGGGATACACTAGGTGTGTCAGAAACTTTGTGAAAATATTAAATAATTCCACCCCTTGTTTTTCCAAGCTTATAACTAGTCGAAAAATGTAATTCAACCCCTAATTTTTTTTCAATTCAAGGAGCAAGGACCAAGGTTTCATTAAAAAGAAACAAAAAAAAACAACGTGGTAAAAAAAAGGTTTTAAACTTCGGACTTTACAGGTAAATTTCTAATAACACTACATTTTTTTGTTTTAAATTTGAGTATATTATTTATTGATCTTTTATCTTCAATTTGTGATATATAACACTTTGGTGAGTAAATAAATTATTTACTTCTTAATAGACATTTCAAAATGGGGGTGTGAATTCATTCGACACCCTGTCTTTCCAAGCTTATAACTACTCGAAAAATGCAATTCAAACCCTATTTTTTTTCAATTAAAGGAGCAAGGACCAAGGTTTCATTTAAAAAAAGACAAAACAAAACAAACAAACAAACAACGTGGTTTAAAAAAAAAAGGTTTTAAACTTCGGACTTTACAGGTAAATTTCTAAAAAACACTACTTTTTGTTTTAAATTTGAATATATTATTTATTGATCTTTTATTTGTGATATTTAAAACTTTGGTGAGTAAATTAATTATTTATTTTTAATAGACATTTCAAAATGGAGGGGGGCGGGAATTAAAAAAAAACTTTTGTCTAAAATATTATATTCAGTTTATTGGAAAGAGCATAAAATTTCACATTGACCCTGAAAATATCGTAAAAATGGAATCAAAAGAAAAATTTTGATAGATTTTTAAAGTTTAAAAATTGAAAAATACTGAACTCGTAAAATTCAATTAATTTCATTACTGTTTTTTTTAGATAAAAAAAATAATATTTCTATTACTTTTTATACAACTTTAATAGTTTATTTTGGAAGTATAATCCATAAAGAAAATAAACAACCCACTTTTAAAAGAGAAATTACGAGTTTTTTATATTTTATTCGCAGTTTTGTGTTAGAGGTGTCAAAAATTCTGATACACCTAGGGATACACACCTAATAGAAGTTTCGCATTGAGTCTCAGTGACCAAAGTTGCGACCGCCATCATCCGCTAGGGAGGCCAAGGTTTATTTTTATTTATTTATTTATTTTTGGGGATTATTTAATGCCAAAATCGGTAAAAGCCTTGTGATATTTTAATATTTATCCAATTCTTTTCTTTCTATTTTCTCTCCAACTTTGCAGGACTTTACGGCAAAACTAATATGGAAATGGCCCGGATCGACTCCATATGTGACAGCTTGAACGACCTTTTCAATGACTTTATGAGGATGTTCTACGACAAAGATGGAAAAATCGGGGTTCGTTTAATATTCTTTTTGTTATCAATATCTATAGTGATCGCAACGGAACATTGCACCGTAGAGAAACTTGGGTTGGGTAAAACAGGTTTCCAGTATAAAAAGGTGACACGTTCTGTTAATAGACATAGCAAACTAGAAAGAAAATGGCCGCTGGGTTCGAGTTTTATATAAAAACTGAAACTCAATAAAATCCTTACTCCGTATAAAAATTTATAAAGATAATTGTTCGTAAGGAAAATTTGCTTCACTCAAAAACAATGATTTTTTTCGTATTGATCGATGAAATCTCTTTTAAAGATTTACATCTCCAACCATCAATTGACTGCGAATAACGGTTCAATAAGCATGGAATATGACAGATTCCACACCTCCAAGAATTGACCATTAAGTGACGCTTTGCATTCCATAGAATCATTCCAAAATTGCCGGACTGTTTCATGACAAGTTGGAATGCTGTTATTTCTTCTATCCGTATGAAATCATTGTTATAAACATTATTTACCAGATTTGTTGAGCGTATACTAAGAACTCGGCCGCCATTTTTTTTTTTCTGGGCTGCCCTGTCTACATATTACTCATAATGCTTCTGGAATTGATGAAAATATTGGTTTTGCTTTTTATGCCCGTTAGCCGACCAGTTGCTGCTGATTCTGCAATGCCCGCCTGCATGTCAGCTCGTCGACGCACTACAATTAAGACAAACTACACCCCCTTTTTAACCGGATCTCGTTTAACAATGGGACAAACAAACTAACAGTATTTAATAACTAACAAGAAACTAAGTAAATAAGCTATAAAATAGGAAAATCGAAATTAAAAAATAAAATAAAATAATTCGACCCCAACCCATCTGTACCGACCTTTATACCCAATATATATATATACACCAAGCCTCAAAGGAAAAGAAAAAGAAAACGATAACAACAACAATCGCTCCTGATGATAATCGGATGAACTTATAGAAAGCGTTTGAGAAGAATATGGCTGAACAGCAACTTTTGGGCGCCATTTTATACAACATGCCAGCTAAAATAAAAAAGACCGCTCGGCGAATGGCAAAGATATCCAGAAAAATCGGGGAAAAAATAACTCTGTTGTGTTCAATCAGGCGTGCTTGAATAATGACTTGCTGCCAAAATATACAAATTACGACATTGTATATGTTTCCTAGTGTCTCAGCCCTAATTACATATATTTCAGTGTTATTAACTTTTTCCTTTCAGACTTTCTCATTTATGGTAACTGTACCACCACGTGGCCCCACCGACAAGTCGCTGACTGTAAACGTTGTGTGTGCTGTGACGTTGCTCTACATCTTTCATCATTCCAGATCTATTCTTGTCGTCTTGATCGTCGATGAGGAGCGAACTGGCCCAAAAGTACAAAAATAAAATAAAACAAAATCCAGGAACTAAAAGAAAACGCAGACTCATATACTTTACATTTACGGATAAACTATGGGTGTGCATGCGTCCATCAACCCTCTAAACGCTAGTCCACGTTCTGTCGATGCCATGTCACTCAGTTGCCGTCAGTTCATCTCATTACCTCTTTCTGAGACCACCGAGCGACCAACTGCTCTCGGCCGTATACAAAATTCAACTGCCCACCTCGAAATTCAACCTTTAACTAACTAAGCGCCTAACTGACCCCTCCGTCAAATGTCGTTCCTGACTCACAGTAACCCTTTCCCTAAAATACCTACAGGCGCACTGTTTGCTCCTTAGTCTATTGTTCTCTACCTATCGGTCATTCGGTCACCCGGCCACGTGTTATACTCTTAATTTAAATCTACCCTTACCTCTGTTTATCTATTTCTGTCCATTGTTTATCGATAAATCTATTTCCTACTTTATTTGATTTCTTACTTCCTTCCTTAGCGGCCGCAATATCACATAACATCTAAAATAAGGAATGCCCCTAAAAAAGGAAAAACATTGAAATATCGTAAGGTGGAAATAGATTTCCATTTCAACCTTACGATGTTTCTTCGGTCCCTTTAGAAAAAGAGATGTTATCGCGAAATATTAAAGCTTCCACCATCCCGGTTATATCAAACAGTAAGTTCATATTTACTGATTTGCATTGTGATCATCTTGTAAAAATAAATGGACATACAAAGTTAAATAAAATAACAAAACAAATAAGACTTTCTTTTCGTTTGTCCATTTTTTGTTTATATGTCACACTAATACAACAGCCGGTTCCATGCATTGCTATAGCCTTCTTGAACTCTTCCATATCTATTTACCAACAATGCTTCAAGCAAACTACCTTTCTCTATATTTTTGTAGTTGTTTCATTAAAGACTCTCTTGGTTACCTCCCTTTTCATACAACTCGTTAATATCTGTCTTATTAACCTCCTCTCTTTTTTATAACTCTATAATATTTAAAAATAAGATCTTTTTTTATAACTCTATAATATTTAGACGCATGAAAATGCTACCTAGTTTTTAATCAAAATTTCCATTTTATTTTTCCAGCCGACTTTTGGAACTGACATGCGCAGTCAAGCTATTGGTGAGTCGGTAAGTATCACAAATACACTTAATGTTTGTCTATTTCCGACAAATAAACATTTTAACGGTTATTTAAATCGACAAAAGCTACTTATTGTAAGGTCCTAAGTTTGTGAGGTTTGTAACTTACCTTCAGTCTTTTAATATGTACTCGCAGGATTACTCGACGTTGCCAAGAGACAGATGTGTAACATAATTCCATTAAAACTTCTATCTTTCCGTCGTTTTTTGAAATCATTTTCTCTTTTCCTCCAATCCCGGTATCCCACATGCCCTTATTCTACCCACCTCCCTCTTTCTTCGCCACTCAGCCCATTCCTTCCTATGGATAGACACACACACACACACACACAACTCGTTTTTATAGATTCCTTGAGTAATGAGTCGGCGTAAGGGAATCTTTGATAAAAAAAATATCAGTTACTTCCATTTATTTAGTTCAAGATCTGGCTGGAAAATTGCTCACCACACCCTCCGGATGAAATCTACACCAGTTTAAGGTCAAAGAATGTAAATCTTAGATATTATTCATCCGGGGCAATGTTGATTAAGAATATACCAACTTTGTGGGTATTTGTTTTTTAGTTTTTTGGGTTTTTTTACTTTTAACTACTGTTATTAGTAAGCAGCAGAGCGTTGCTATTATTGAACAAGGGAAGAGTGTATTAGGAATATATATAAAAGCAAAAAAGCTAACAAATGAGGATTGAGGATATGCGTTGCATGGATTTAAAAATGATATTATAAATATCTAATGTGGGTTTTAGACAGACTCATATCTGATCCGCTCAGAGGAAGATTAAATCTTGACAGTATAATAGCTAGATGTGTGCAGAACGATGGGCTTAATTGGTTTGGTCATATTAAAAAGTGATAAGAGTTCCTGAGTTAATAGACGCAAGACAGTTGAGGTAGCATGGTCAGTTGACATATGAACGACAAGGAAAACTGGATACGCCAACTGACAAAAAATTGCAACATTTTTTTTTATGGTTTTATGTCAGGTTGGGTCTACACTACATCGTACTAAAAGTTGGACAAGATTTGAGTACGGGAAAGTTTTAAATTTCAAGTTGGGTGTTTCTGTGTTGGCTGAATTCATGTTTTATCGTGAAATTATATATGTATACAGTGTATTAATATATGCATCATATAACCTGGGGTCCGTACCGAAATTGCTGCACTTTTGTGGCCTATTCTGTAGAAGTGACTGAGGGAAGGGGTAGGGGTAACCTTAAAAGGGGTGATTCAACTAGTGTCTTGCAAAGAAAGGAACATCATCTGGTGGAAAAAGACAAAATACTTTTCCGATCGCTGTACATCAAGCTCGGCTTAATCAAGCAGTTCACTAAGGCTCTGGACAAAAGGATGGTGACTGCTTCACTTACTTGTGCCAGGCTTTTCCAGGATTGACTCTGGAGAAGTTGAAAGTTGGCATCTTTGATGGTCCTCAGATCCAGCAGCTCATTAGAGATCCGCAATTCAAAAACTCAATGAACAAAGTTGAACTGGAAGTGTTGAAGACATTTGTTCTGGTGGTAAAGAACTTTCTTAGCAAATATAAGACCAAAAACTATGCAGAACTTCTTAACTGACTGATTACAGAAACTTGAGCTGTAACATAGGCATAAAGACGCACTACCTATTTTCACTTATGGACTGGTTTCCTGACAACCTGTGTTCAATGAGTGACAAGCTGGGAAAGAGATCCCATCAGGACCTGAAAGACGTGGAGACCAAATGTCAGAGTTACTGGGACACAATCATGATGACTAACTACTGTTGGAATCTGAAGAGAGAACTCCCTGCCGCTGAGCATTCCAAGAGTTTGAAGAAACGGAAGTTCAAGTTCGGAAGTTTGAACAATGAGGAAACAACATGCAATTTATGTGTACTTAACTTTATATATACGGCATAATCACGTCAGATCACCAAAGTTAAGCAATGTTGAGCCTATTCATTACTAAAATGGGTGACCAATTTGGGAATTCCAGGTGCTGTATGTAGGAAGACGTCGACACCTTCCAAAAACCTAATGTCGTCATCTCCCCTAACAGGGGTATACATGCGACTGAGGACTGCTTGTGAATTTCATACTCCCATGAAACTTCCTCCTTCAGAGGAAGCCAGCTAAACCCAAATAAGGTTAGTGCCGATGCACATACACATACACACACTTACCTTTATCGATGGCCACTATTCCGTTTACAGTAATCAATGTTTCTATCAGGTAATTGATATATATGTTGTTTACAACAATTTTTTCTCTTAAAAGTATATTTAGGATACGTGTTGACAAAAATAAGCTGATAATCCCACAAAAATGTAATTGCTATATTTCTGCCAATAAAGTTGATGATTTTATACAATAACACAATATACATGCTAAAACATATATTAGTTCTGGGAATGGGTTACGTTTAAAATAAATTTTGTTTTTAAGTGTTCTAATAAGTCGTAATTTATAATTAACTGATATTTTGTTGCGGCATTAAACATCCCTCAATAGGTTGATATGCCGTTAAACAAATCAACCAAAAACACTTTTCTTAATATTTTTAATCAGTAAAACGTTTCTTTTTTTTAGTCTCCAATGCGTCAAATGTTCAAAGAGACAAGCAGTAAAGTCCTAACTTTTTTGGAGAAAACTCTGGAAAAATACAACAATGGAACCAAATTCTTCATGGGAGAAGAGGTAAATACTATCTTATATATAAAAAAAAAAAAAGAATATAAGTCAGTCTTCACCTGGCAACGTAAGGACAGGACAAAAGAGCTTGCGTTTCCATCTATAAATATAAAAGCGAAAATGTATGCGTGTATGTATGTATGTATGTATGTATGTATGTATGTATGCTAGCCTATGTCAGGTCATGTGCTACTGGTACCATGTAACCCAGTACTACCTGCCTCATGGTCAGGTCACCAGCGACTAAACTGGTTCCCCCACCAGACTTGTTTGGTGAGGAGGGCGGCTAGTCTCCCTGAAGGATTAAAAACAAGAGCTTCCAAAGGGCGAATGAACCCTTTTTCTGGGTCAACGGCCAACTAGCACCGTGTATATTTGTGTGTGTGTATATGTGTATTGGGGTGGAGAGGGCTCCCGTAAGCCGTGGTGAAGGCAGCCTTTCTAGGAGAAGCAAATCTCTGATTTAAAAAACCATAAAGCGGAAGACCAGTACCCGCATTAAGCTGGTCTGCAGTTTAATTTGTTGCTGGCTATCTTGCTCTTGCTTGTTGTTGGATCTCAACATTTTGAACCGAGAGAGAGACTTAGCTGTCGTACAAAGCTAAGACTCTGTAACATCATATTTGTATAGATACTCCCTCAGACATTTGGAATCATGGATTTTAAATGTCTGAGGGAGTGGCACTCGTCTGACAAGACGTTGCAATCATCATGTATGTATGTGTGTGTGCGTGTTTGCTTTTTCTGTATGTCTACAAAAGGCTTTTTTCAGAGAAGCGGTCAGTCGCTTCACAACTTTTTAAAACTTTCTATATCACATATAAATCGTAACATCTCAGAGTTAACAACGGAGCTCGCCTGTCTATTTAATTTGCTTGACTTCGGGAAGATAAATATTCTACATTTGTCGCTCGCCGCATGTGGATTAGTCTTTTTCCTATAATAAAAGCGACACTAATTCTGGCGGTATTTTCCGTGTATCGGCAGAAATGTCCGAAAGCAATCAGCTTTGATTAATGTGGAAATATTTTCCATATATCAAACAATTGCTATTCAATTTGGACAAGGGGAGCTGTTTCCCCCTACCCCCAACATCTTGGAAAAATAATAAAAAAAAAGCATTCCTGCACTAAATGAAATGCTACCCCGCAGTCAAAAGTTGAACTAATTAAGTCATTAAAACGTGCACCTGCCAAATCTAAGTAATTAAATAAATTCAAACGTGTTTCCGTTAGCATCTCACGGTGGTGCAATGGTTAATGTCGCACTTTTTTTTTTTTCACACTTCCAACTTTGCCTCAAGGGTTCGGGTTCGATCTTCATACTTACCTACTAAAACATTTTTTTTTTATTTTAACCCCCTCCCCCGAGTTTTGATTTACCCAAAACTACACACACCTACAAACACCTGGGCAACGCCGGGTACCCCTCGCTAGTATATCTATATAAAAGAACAAAACGACCGCACATTTTTGTATGTTCAGCAAAGGCTTTTTTTGGGGAGGTTCTCGAGAGGTTTACCGAAACGTTGTGCAAATAACACTCAAGATGAAAACAGTAGTCTGAAGAATCCAAATAATACGAATAACCAATCCTCATCTAAAAAAATCAGAAACGTAATAGTGTGTACTGTTACCAAATCGCACCAGATGCATACATCAAATTCAGAAAAAGTTACAATTCCACTTATCATCCAGATCATATGAATATGCAAGACTTCATTGGTTACAGTATAGGCCAACTAGTGAATCTCTATGATCTTGGATATTGATTATTGGTGTCGAAAAGCATCAGATCTATGCAATCAAATTTGGAAAAACTGAAAGTGGAAATTCTGTCAAAATTATATAATATGCACGACCTTCAGGAATGGTATGTTAGGTCCTAGAGGTCCATCTTCCCAGGCATTACTTTTTCCCTTTGAATAGAGACTGGTTTATTGCCGATCACTTCTATTGTGAAATGACTATAAAATTTATGGTCTCCCCTTGCCAAACTTTCACAGAAACCACTCAACTAACAACAACCACTATATATGATTTCCCAACTCTCTATCATTGCTTAAATCTAAATGCAGATTCCATGAACAAAGCATCTTCTTTAGAACTGCCAGCCTTTGGAACACTGTTCCGCTAGCTTGCTTCCCGGTTGAATACAACATAGTAGCCTTCAAGTCCAATGTAAACAAGTTCCTGTTAAGCCGTCCCCATAAATAATCAAATTCTACCTAAGTTACACCATTAACGATTACTAAGCCACCACCTTACATTCATTAACCCTTATCCTCAAGTGACCTTTGGGCCTTGATATGTGTCGACTCCCAAGTAAAAAATATAAAGATCCGACCATTGAAAATTTTCAAACCCATCAATCTACTTAAAGGGGGGAAGGCTGGACACCATCCCACACACGTTATGTCTGACATTGCTGCAGTGGGAGGTGACGGTGGTTTAGTTGTTAATGTTAATGACATGGACTGACGACCTGAGTGTCCCAAGTTCGAATCCAGTTCATTCCACAAAAACCACTTTCGCTTTGGATGTTGGCAACCTTCACATGGTCCCTCCCATAACCTTCAATGTTTTTCTAGAAAGAATGCCGACTAAAAAAATATCAGGTAAACCAATGCCAACAATAGAATCTTCGGATTCATGCGATGATGATGATGATGATGATGATGATTTCTGTGGTGGTAATTGGATAAATAACCGTAATGATCACAGTGTAATATCTGTTCCTGGTCAGATTTTTTTCTGTTTGACTAGCTAGATAAGAATATAAATCAATTGTGAGACTGCATATCTCTACCTAACAACGCTAATTATTATTATTATTATTACCATTATTATTATTATTATTATTATTATTATTATTATTACCACTATTATTATTATTATTATTATTATTATTACTACCATTATTATTATCATTATTATTATTATTATTATTATTATTATTATTATTATTATTATTATTACCATTATTATTATTATTATTATTATTATTATTATTACCACCATTATTATTATTATTATTATTATTATTATTATTATTATTATTATTATTATTATTATTACTCACTAGGAGTTTTCACACAGGCCATCATCAAAGAATACTCTTTGAAAACAACCTGTTGTGTTTCCTGGAGCCTGAGTGACAGCAAGTCTCCCCAGATTTCCAGTACTCCCCACCTCTTTCAATAAACCTTTCCAAATCAGATTGCCTTATCACAACAGCCATTTACCATTGATTTCTCGTTGGTAGCGACCATTGGTCTTCACTGGAGTTTGGGTGGCAGTAAGCCTACCAAAGGTCTCAATCCTCTTCGTATTCATCTAGTGGAGGTTTGGTTAGTGCTTTGACTCTCCTCACTTATTTGGTTTTTACTACATAGATTTACTACATAGATTTACTACATAGATTACGGCCACGTGTTCTTCTTTTTTCCTTTTTGGCAGCCTTTCTGTTCCTCAAAGAATAGTCCGCAATTATGAAGGGAGTGATAAATTCATTCCCTCAGCTGTGCTGTTAGTATTTTCCACATTGTAGGTAAACATGTTATAGGCCTGTAGTTGCTGGGGATGTTTCCTTTTTCTGCACCAGTTTCATCATCATCATCATCATCATCGTCGTCGTCATCATCATCGTCGTCATCATCATCATCATCATCATCATCATCATCATCACTGTTGTCGTCTTTATTATCATCATCAGTTTTATCATTATCAGTTTCATCATCATCATCATCATCATCATCATCATCATCATCATCATCATCAGTTTTATCATCATCATTATCAGTATCATCACCATCATTATTATCATCATGATTATAACATCATCATTATCACCATCATCATCAGCAGCATAAGCATCGTCATCATCATTATTATTATCATCATTATTATTATTATTTCTTCAGATAAGTCTTGCAGATTTGATGTTCTTTGCCGCCCTTGAGAATCCCTTGCTCGAGAATCCAAAATTGTTGAGCAGCTATCCGAGATTGACCGCACTCAGAAACCTTATCGCTGGTCATTCCAAGATTGCTTCCTACATGAAGATCCGTCATCTTACAGACTTTTAAATCTTTGGAACTGTTGCCGCAATCTCTCCACCACTTAACGAAATGACAAAACACAAAAAAGAGAAATAAATAACTTGAAATATTTTTTTTTTTTTTTACCAAACGTTGGTATTTCTTAAAAATAGCAATTTTGTAATATTTTTCGCAAAGAAAAGGCGAAAATCACAGAGCGAAACTTTTCTTTTCTTTTGGCTACAAAGCATTTTTACACATTTTATTAAAGGACGCTTTGGAAACTGTTTTTTTTTTTAATCGTTTATCAAATAAAGCATTGTTCATCAATTTTAAACTGGAGTTGTTCAATTTATACATTTGTACCGTAGTACCTTTAACGTATGTATGTACGTACGTATGTCACGGTTTCCAGATTATAAATTATTTGATCGGGAGATCCTATTTATTAAAAAGAGGATAGAAGGTAATTATGTACTACAAACATTACATGATTATATAGGTGCGCTAATTTAATGTTAGTATGTTATCGCCTTCTATTTTCATTTTTTAATAAAAGTTGCTTTTCTTGCAAATTCTAAAATAAGAAAAATAGAGAGAGAAAAAATAGATGATAAATAAAACGATTTCTAAACAAATTAATTACAAATAAAGGTGCTTATTTATATTGAGATGCATACGAAATGTGCAGTTCAAAATAAAATAATTATTGATGTATTTACTTATCAATTGAAACATATTTGTGTACACCAAAAATTACGGAAAATCATCGAGTAGAATTGCAATAATTTTTTTTTTTATCCAAATAGTAATTCGGATCCAACGAACTACAAACAACAAAACCATAATTATGGCATCTTAATTAAAAAGTATACTCATTCTAATAAGATTACCGATTCTTTTAAAATCTCTAAATATTTTGCTATATTTATCAGTCATCATTAGAGCCATAGTCGAACTTCAATAATTGCTTAAAACTCCAAAATTAAACCAAATAATGTGAGAACATTAGATTTTCGCAAGATTGGTAACATTTATTAGTAATGTTTCTATCAGCATTTTGCTTATTTTTCGATTTTTACGCGATTATCGAGGTTAGATAATGGTGCTAAAGAGACCTTTTCTTTCATTCTAACTCTCTGCTAGCTTTATTATTAAGCAAGCAGTCCAGCCCGGCTTTGCCCGGGTCCTATGTACTGTCCATAACTTTATGTGCATATATATATATATATATATATATATATATATATATATATATATATTAAAAGGTAACCTAAAATTTCAAGTGTTTAGACTCAAAATTGGCGGAGGAGTTTGGTAGAGTCTGCAAAGGTCAACTCTTTCAACTTTGATCTCTTGGCAGCAAAATTTTCGTCCAAAAACTGATTAAAAAGATTGCTGCATATCTAAATACCCTTTATGTAAAATTTCAAATGTTTAGACCCAAAATTGGCTGAATAGTTTGCTAGAGACCGAAAACGTAAAATCTTTTGAACTTTGACCTCTTAACAGCCAAATTTTCAGCCAAAAACCGATTAAAAAGCTTGTTCTATATCTGAATATATTTTATGTAAAATCTCAAATATTCAGACCAGAAATTGGCTGGGTAATTTGGTAGAGACCGCAAAGGTAAAATTTTTAAAAATTTGGCCCCAATTTTGACCCCTTAACATTTATTGTTTTGTGCTCAAATCAAATTCACAAGTTTGAACTATGTCCAAGTAACCTACATCTAAAATTTCAAGTGTTTAGACCCAAAATTGGCGGAGGAGTTTGGTAGGGTTTTCAAAGGTCAAATCATTGAATTTTGACCCCTGGACAGACAATTTTTTGGTCAAAAACCGATTTAAAAATTTTTCCCAAATCTCAATACCCTTATGTCAAATTTCGAGTCTGTAGACTGAAAATTGACAGAATAGTTTGGTAGGAAATTTAGACATGTGCACAGACCATTTCACTTTTATAGATACATTGCTGATCAAAAATTTAAGACCACTTAAAAATCTTTAAAAAAAAACAACCTTTTTTTAAGGATAGATTTTAAACTCTTACGACTTAAGGTTACCAATACTACAATCTAAAAGGTTATGGAAACAAAAAGCTACATTCCAAAGATTTATTTTTAAAATTGACATTTTTATTAAATTGGGCTTTTTACACATGATCAAAATTATAAGACCAGAGACAAAAATTCTATTAAATTGTACAAAAAGTGTGTGAAAAGTGTATGAAAACATTCAACAATCAAACTTAATAATGAGTTCTACCTCCACTGCTTTTGATGACTTCAAAAATTCTTTGGGGCATGCTAGAAATAAGGGTTTCAATTAAAGTGCGGAGGGTCCTACTCCAGTTTCTAAAGATGGCTTCACGAAGTTCATTTTTTATTGAATATTGTTTGCCATTTCGATAAACCTCTCTTGTCATCCATCCACAAACATTTTCAATTGGGTTCAAGTCCGGTGAGCATGCAGGATGTCCCAAGAGATGGACTCCGTTTTCTTGTAGAAATCTCAAGGTCCGTCGTGTGGATGGCAGCATTCAAAGATGCTTTTTGTAGCATGATAACATAACCAGCTGCTGTCTGACGACCCTGACCCATATGGATCTCCATCGTCCCTCTGTAAGAAAAGGAACCCCATACCATTACGGACCCTCCACCACTATGATGTGTGGAAAAAATTTCAAGAGGTATGTTTTTGTCATGCCAATATCGCTGGAAGCCATCAGGACCATCTAAATTGAATTTTTTCTCATCTTCCACTTCTCAACGTCCCAGGTTTGGTATTCACAACCAAATCTTAAGCGGTCAACTTTGTGACGTGAAAGCAATCGAGAAATTTGTTTACGCTTTTTATTGACCATGACTTTTTGTTGTAAGTGTTGTCTGATGGTTATTGGACTGCAATCAGCATCTGTAACCGCCTTAATTTGACTAGAAGAAAGTCCTCTGTCATTCATAACAACCCGTTTGATTCTCCTACTCAACGCAGGAGAAATTTTGGGGGCCCTACCAAAGGATATTGCTTTTCCATAATTCTCAGTGTTCTTTAGAAAGTTGCAAATAACAGTTTTACTGCAGTTTACCTTAGTTGCTATCGCTCGCTGTGACAAAACTTGCTTATGGAATCCTAGAATTCGAGAGCGCTCAACTTCGGTTAGTTTTCTTGCTTTAGACATGTTGACACCTTTACACAGTGATTGCTAATCTCTAACTGAACTAAAAACATTAGAATTACCATAAATCTAACAATATATACCCTTTGTCTTAAAAAGCCTAATTTAATAAAAATGCGAATTTTTAAATAACATTTTTGGAATGTACCTTTTTTCCATAACTTTTTCGGTTGTAGTATTAATAACCTTAAGTTGGAAGAGTTTAAAATCTATACTTTAAAAAAGGTTCCTTTAAAGATGTTTATGTGGTCTTAAATTTTTGATCAGCAGATCAGATAAAAAAAATTGAAAAATATGTTAAAACACAAAAAAAAAAAAAAAAAAAAAAACTTATCTAGTTATGTAGAAAGATAGCTTACCTTTTGGTAATTTTTATTTGTTGGGATTTTTTACCCTGTGTTTGCTTCGTCGGCTACTCTAAATAATAAATTATTTTTAAATAAAACTATTTTTGAGTGTTGAAAGGTCAATTAAATTCACTGATACAATGACAATCTATTCATGAAAAATTCAAACAATTATTATTGTTTAAAATAAATAGAATTTAAACTTGGAATACCAACTGCATGAAAGTTAATTAAATTCATTAATAATAATAATAATAATAATTTATTCATTGAAAAAGTTAACACTATTATTTATTAATATTTATGCTGAATTCAAATCGGAAAAAAAAAAAAAAATTAAAATTATTGAAAAAATTACTCACTCGAAAACGATATATATATATATATATATATATATATATATATATATATATATATATATACTTACATTTAAATTTATCGGAATGTCTACGTGAAATTTAAAGATGATATGCACAAACAGGCGTATCTGAAAATGACGTCGTGTAGTTGGAGGGAGGGATGTGTGGGTGGGCACAACCGACTGGTTTTCTTTTCTTTTTCAGAACTGTTCATCCGTCCTTCCCGACAGCAAACGTTTGTATAATTTTCACCACTTTTTAATTTAGTTATTTTTCTATGTTCTTGTTTTTCAATGTAATTTTATTTTTACTTTATTTTCCAAGATTATATGAAAATTATCTTACATCGATGATTATACGTTCGTGCGTCTAATGAAAATATTAGAATCTTACACATAAATATTACGTTAAAAATTTAACTGTAAAAAAAGTAGGAATATTTTTTGCAATTATAATTTTTTCCGTGAAAATATTAAATAAAAAATGCTTAATTGGATGATAATATCGGTAGTTCGAGAAATTAATTTTTCTTCGAGTTAAATCGAATTGATTAATACAGACTTTAGAGACTTTTTTGGTAATATTCCTGTAAAAAATATTTTTTATTGTTACAAACTACAATGCTTTATTTTCATAAAAAAAGCAAAAATAAATTTATGCATTTTTTTTGCTACTGAAAACCATAAATTTAGTAAAGTTATTTTTTGTTTAAATAAAATAATACATTTCCACTACAAAGTAAATAAAAATAATGCATTAAAATAATATATTCTGTGATCATTATTTGATAAATACTGAAAATTTCATTAAAATTGGTTAATTTCCTGATTTTTTATCAATTTTAAAGTAAAGGGTGTGAGAAATTTTCCACGTACAACCGCCATATTGTTTTTGGCCGCCTACATGTAAACCGGTCTGTCATTGGTTTAATTTGAATGCGCCAAATCTTGTCTTAGCGGCAAAATTGATATTCATGTATTATTTTTTTCAGTCTGTAAATGAACACGGTAGATAGCGGACTCATAACAGCGGCGCTCTGTTTCAGAGAGCCAGGATTTTGCCTTCATGGACACCAAGCAGTGGATGAATGAAGGACATTTCTCTAAATACAGACAACATAATTGCTGAATTTATTCTACCCAATGAGGATATTCTACAGTATTCGGCATGATATATTTGATTATAGGAATTTATTCCTATTTCTTCCAGAGACCACGAGGTCCTAAAATATGTCGTTATTAGGCGCCAACATTCACACCGTGTTCACCATGTACAACAAGGATCCTTCTTAAAGGAACCCCGAACTAACATTCCATCAGAGGAATCAAACTAAAGGCTCCATGCGTATGGATAGCAAATTCAGCCACTGTTTTTGCAAAGGATTTACCGTGACCAAAGATTTCTAATACATTGTGAATAAAATTTGAGTTTAAAGGTATGACTTTGTTTGTGGAATTTCATTTGCTATCTGCACGGAGGAAATTGGGCGTGTGAGAAAGAAATTTCTTACAAGGGAAAGTGTCATTATGATTATACATTGTGAGCATCGATATTCATTTTGCATGTATCTATCTCTCTCTCTCTTTCTTTCACCACGAATTAAGTAAAAAAAAAAAAATGTCATCTTGAATCTCCATTTCACAAGCATTCTAGGTACCAATACAAAATCTGAAAAAAAAATAAAAAAGAAACTTACTAAAAATGTTTAAAAACTGAAAAACTAGACAGGTCGATAGAAGATAAATTCTCTTGCGTTCGATTTTCTGAATTTATTTGTTAACTATACTACCCGATTGCAGTCATTTTCTTTTTCTTTTTTTTTCTTTTTCTTTCTTTTTTTTTTTTTTTTTTTTTTTTTTGAATAATGTTAATTACCGTATATATAGTCTTTTTAGTTTGTGGAGAAGACATCTTCCCAACAACAGTCTCTTCGTGAATTCGCACAGGCGGGCACACCAAAGTATGAAAACGAATCTAAGGGCGATAATTCTAATAGTCTGAGTTAGGTTTATCGCCCTTTGATTTGGAATTCGTTTGCTCATTTTATCTTTTCTAGTTTTTCTTTTTATATTAACTTATTATTTCAGTAAAAAAAGATTCTTTCAGGGAACCGGAGATCTCCAAGATTGGTTATTTTATTTTGCTTTATTTTTTTTTTTCTGTATTTATGTCAGAAGTACAACTGACTGTTGTTATTGTGGAATATAATGTTAGTGAGACATTTTGGAGGTGGTGGATTGTGATAAAACATTGGTGATACTTTTATGGGAGGGGGGAATAGTGTTGTTCATAGGTAAGGTTGTTTGCGATGATGATGATGATGATGATGATGATGATGATGATGATGATGATGATGATGATGATGATGATGATGATGATGATGATGATGATGATGATGATGATGATGATGATGATGATGAAAGAAAGAAAGAAAGAAAGAAAGAAAGAAAAAAAAAAGTGAAAATAACAATTAGTGAATAATAAAAAAGGCGGAGAGTAAAGAGTTAGAGTTACAAGGAGGGAAGGGGACTAAAAAAAATATTAATAAACCCACACAGCCTTTCAAACACCAAAAAGAAAAAAAAAAAAATCAAAGTTGTCTATTAACGAAAATAAAAACATTTAAAATATAAATTTTTAAAAATGCTTTTTCGAAAATAAATTTTAAATCGCCTATCTCAGTCAAAATAAAATGAATGAAAAGCAAATTAATAATAAGACTTTCTTTCTTTCTATCTCTCTTTCTAATTAATAAGTATAAGTTTACTTATTGTGCAGTCAGCACCAACCCTATTCAGGATTTAACCGGCTTCCTTCATGGGAGTATGAAATTCACAAGCGGTCCTCAGTCGCATGGATATCCCCGTTAGGGGAGATGACGACGTTGGGTGTTTGCAATTTTTTGCAGGGAGATGTTGACGTCCTCCTACATACAGCACCTGGATTCCAAAATTGGTCACCATTTTAGTAATGACCAGGCTCAACGTTGCTTAACTTCGATGATCTGAGGGGAACCGGCGTGTCAACGTGATTATGCAGTATATAAGTTAACTTATTCAACTCAGATGGTTCAAAAGAAAAATCTGTTGTCAGAAAATCTAAAGATGCTCAGATCGGTGGGTCAGGGCAGAGACATTATTACTTACTTAAATTCTTATAAATACTTATAGAGATTCATTTTAGTCCAACACCATCCCCCGCACACACCTTTTCGTCTGTCACGTGTGTCACTACCTCCGCTATCATTATCACACGAATCTTTCTTTCGTTAGTTTTATTTATTTATTTACTAGCATGGGTGCCTGGCGTTGCCCGGGTGTTTGGAGGTGTGTGTTGAGCAAAAAGGAAAAAATAAAAGAAAAAAAATGTGGTAGTAGGAAGGCAGGCTCGAATCTGTACTGCGAAGGAGGAAAAGAACGTGAAAAAAAAACGTGACGTCTTTGCTGTTACGCCCACCGACAAACCGCAAGTAACATAAGTTAAAATTAAGGCTAGACAAGCGAAAAGAGGGGATGACTTTCGAAAATATCGGCGAAAAACGCAATCCCTCCCTGTAGAAAAGTGCCCAGTTGAGGGTGAAGATATTAATGCTTTTAGCCAATTTTTCGGTATTTGTCGTCCGAAGGGTCGAGCTTCAAAATGATACTGATCTTGTGAAAACCCATCGCCTTTGTCGAAAGTGTTAGGCAAACATGCAAACATACATACATAGATTTATATATTTGTAGCTCAAATTTTCGACCCAAACCGATTAAAATGCTTGCCCTATCTCTGAATACCCTTTATGCCAAATATCAAATGTTTAGACCAGAAATTGTCTTTAGTAGTAGTTTGGTAGAGACCGCAGAGGTCAAATTTTTGTAAAAACTTTGACCCCTATTATGACCCCTTAACATTTATGTTTTGGGCTCAAATCAAGTTAATAAGTTAGATCCATGTCCGAGGAGTCTATACATAAAATTTCAAGTATTTAGACCCAAAATTGGCGAAGGAGTTTGGTAGAGTTCTCAAAGGTTAAATCATTGAAATTTGAGACCATAACAGCCAAATTTCTGGCCGAAAACGGATTACAAAGATGTTCCCAAATGTCACTATCCTGTATATCAAATTTCGAATCTGTAGACTGAAGATTGACAGAGTTATTATGCAGGGAAATGTACACAGACGGACATCAGACAGACAGACGCTTTCACTTTTATAGATATATAGATTTATTTATTTATCTTTTACCAGTGCCAACTCTTCAAATTAAGAAATATTAAAAACTAAAAAATCAGCACCTATAAATCGAATTACTTCCTTTCAAACAAGAGTAAATATTTAAAAATATGTATATTTCTCTGAGAGTCACTTGAATCTTATTTAAAACTACGAGGGGCGTGCAATAAGTAATACCCCTGGCCCACTTCCAGTTGTCTGATCTAGCTGATATTTTGCATGTGCAATAATTTATATCTCTGCGGGTTATGTGGCAAATTACAGCTCTGAACTAATTGTGGTTTCTGTTTTACAGGTGTTTGAACTGAGTCAGGTGTCAAATGGAGCCTGTTGAATGCCGAGCAGTGATCCAGTTTTTGTATTTGAAAGGACGCACACCACAGGAGACTTTTGATGAAATGAAAGAAACTCGTGGTAATAATGCCACATCATATGACCTTGTAAAACGCTGGCATCGTGAATTCAAACATGACCGGAAGTCTGTGGAAACAGCTCCCAGACCTGGTCGCCCCCCTTCTGCCATTGATGAGGCATCTGTCCGTCAAGTTGAGGCTGCCATTTTGGAAGATCGGCGCATTACTATTCGCCAAACAGCCCAAGATGTCAAGATTAGTACAGGGTCTGTGAAAACTATCATTCATGACCATTTGCATACGCATAAGGTGTGTGCCAGATGGATTCCCAGGTTGCTCACACCATTCCAGAAGCGAGAACGCGTCGAGTGCTCGACGATGAATTTGGAGATGTGCCAAGAAGATGAGTCAAAGTTTTTCAAAAGACTGATTACACAGGATGAAACCTGGGTCCATCACTATGATCCAGAGACCAAAGCCCAGTCAACGCAGTGGAAGCACTTGGACTCACCACCTCCAAAGAAGGCAAAGGTGCAGCCCTCCGCTGGCAAGGTCATGCTCACAGTCTTCTGGGACCAGGACGGAGTAGTGATGACAGATTTCCTGGCTAAGGGTACCACAATTACAGGAGCCTATTATGCTTCACATTTGAGGAAATTAAGAGAAGCTATCAAAATCAAGAGTTGGGGCAAGATCAGCAAAGGTACTCTCCTCCTGCAGGACAACGCTCCGGTCCACAACTCGCATGTCGCCAGATCAGAAGCATAGGCGTGTGATTATGAAATCTTTCCCATCCTCCCTACTCTCCTGACCTGGAACCCTCTGATTTTCACCAATTCCTTGCCATGAAGTTGTTTTTGAAAGGAAAGCGTTTCTCAGATGATGCAGCTTTGATTTCTGAAGTCACGTCGTGATTGGAGGACCCACCTGGGGTGTTCTACAAAAACGATCTCCAGAGCTGCATCAAACGATGGGAGAAATGCATAACTCTTGGTGGTTCCTATGTAGAGAAAGACTAATGTGCCAAGTTTCGTTGCTCTACTGCTATAGGAAGTGGGTCAGGGGCATTACTTATTGCACACCCTCGTATATCCTCTTCGAGACTGGTTTTCAAATTTATCTTCAATTAGTATTTATTCCATAGATGCTTAATTTTCACACCTTGTCAAAATTAGTTCTCCCGTGTCTAATTTTCCTAAATTCAATTAAATTAAAATAAAAATATTAAAAAAAAAGTGATTTTTAATGTTTTTGATTCATTTGAGGTTTTATCGGCGTTTTTTTTTTTTTTTTTTTTTTTTTTTGCTGTTGTTTTGTTTTAATAAATGGTGGGTTTTATCCGGTGTCCTTTTGTCCGATGTGCTTTTGTCCGGTCGCTTAGCCAGCATTGGCAACGTTTACATGGGGTTATCAAAAAGTGTGCTTACAAAAAGAAACCTTTGATGATTTCATAGTCTTAGCTTTAGATTAATTGAACAGAAATAAAATTAATGAATTAAAATCTTTCACATGTGTTTTGGTTCATTTCTTCTTTGATTCTGGTTTTTACGGCTGTATTTGTTAAGATGAATTAGGCATTAATAGGATTAGTAGATTTAAAACTTTTCACACCTTTATGAGAAAACATGTGTTGGTTCATTTTGATTTCAATTTATGTGTCTACTAAAACAAAATTTCGGAGTAATAGAAGACGGATTTGGATGGCAATATAAACCAATAAAATCTCAGAAATTATTTTTGGTAAATAATATTTTTGATTCCGTTTGGCAATTTAGTTTTCAAGTCTCTCATATGCTAAGAGGACGCACGAAAAACATTGAAAATTTGCAAAAATAAAATGTAAGTGTACTTTTAAACCTACTTTAAAGACATTTAAAATGTTTTTCATGGTGTTTTTATTTGTTTTGTTTCATGTTTAAACTTTTATTTTAATGTAATGCAAAAGTTCGAATTGTTTTCTTTGTAAAGTTAGTTACATTTTTTTTATTAAGTAGAAGACTTACTTATCTTGCCTTTGGTAACATTTATTCGTTTTGTATTAATTTTTTTTCTCCCCTTTTTTTGCTTTCTAAGATAATCTGGAAAATCATCCACCAGGCGAGAAGAAATGAACAAAAAAAATAAATTTATGAATTTAGGGCGGGGAGGGCATTTTTACATGTAAATTTAATTCAAAACAAACCCCCATATTCGAGCTTTTCTAGCGTTTTAAGGCAGTTAAGCGAAAAGTTAGTTTCTTTAAATATTTTTGTTGGTTCTTCTATGAAAAAGTTTTGTTTTTTTCTGGAAGTTGAATTTTTACGCCCACCCCCGTAAATTAAAATTATATTCAAAATTGAAAACTTCAGTGGCCACAATAGAAAGTGTACTAGATTTGAAGAAAATATAATTTAAAAAAAGGTTTTACCGTTCGATTTTTTGTTCTGCGTGGACCTAAACTTTTGTAACGGGTGAGGGAGTTTGGCGGTTAAAAAAGCATATAAGTCTTTTTTTTTTTCTAAAATTACTTAAGCCATCCATTCCTTGGGCAATCTTGACTAAAGTTGGTGCTAATGCAGAGAGTGATCCGCGCTATTTTTTAAATCGTATTTCCACGTTTTATACGTTTTTTTTATTTAATTGTAAGGTACAGAATAGGTACAAAATACCCTTCCCAAGTTAAGAATGGCTTTTAAAATAATAATAATAACGTTATTATTTCAGCACAGATCACTCTCTGCATGAGTACCTTAAAGTTGTACGCACAATGACGGCCGTGAACCGATGTAAAAAATGGAACGAAACGCAAATTTTAGCGAAACGAAATCAGCAAGTCGACTATATAGCCTAGTCAGAAAAAAAACCCAACTCGACTGCTGATAACAACAACTAATAATAAGCACTTTTTATGAATATGTTAATTATGAAATGAAATAACTAACAAATTTCTTTTTGTTTCAACTAGACTGTAGTTTCACATAACATTTTAATAAACAAAAGACACCGTAAAAATTGACTTTCATCGTCCTTTACTTGCATATATATAACATGTTAATTATAAAAATAATATTATAATATTATATACTAGCATGAGTACCCAGCGTTGCTTGGGTTGACATGAATTTCTGTTTGAAACACACCGGTATACTAATTATTTTCATCATGGGCAACGTGGATACCCCCACAACAAAAATAAAAGAACGGATAAAAACATGTAAATGTAATCGCCCCCCCCCCAAAAAAAAGAAGTATGTGATACCCTCTCCACCGGATATTTCGGCAGAAGGGCTACAAAGAGAAGAAACTATTCTCCGGATATTGCGCACTGGACATACCCCCCCCCCCAAAGAAAAGATAATTAAAAATAAATCATTACAACTTTTGTTTCAATAAAAAATAGCAGTGAATGCCCGTGCAACCGCAAAAAAAAGAAGAAAAAAGATCTAACAAAAATTAATTCTAAAATTAATTAAATGATATTTTTCGTTATTTTATATTTCTAATGTAATCATCCCCCCCCCCAAAAAAAAAAAATTTAATTTGTTCTATTTTGGGGTTCGTTCTGTTTATAAAATTGTTAGGTGAAAGTACATAATGGCTTCATAAAAATTAATTGAATTTATCGTTATTTTTTGTTTCAAATGTAATTCCCGCCCCCCCACCAAAAAAACTAAAAATTTTTGCATTTGTAATGTTTTATCCCCCCCCCTCGATCGCCAAACTTGAAAAAATGCTAGAGATGACATGTCTGGTTGAACGCTTTGTGGCCAAAAAGTGGGTTCTCATCTTACGTTAAATTTATATAGAAAAGTTGTTTCCCATGCTAAAATATTAATTTTTTTTTCAAAATTTCTTCTTCCATATTATTTATAAAGACTGCTTAAACGTATTAGACCACAAAAAAAAAACAGGTCTTAATTTTTTTGGTCGATGTCAAGTTTTTTTCCAACTCCCCAAAAAACTTTAAAATGACGACTTTTAATGGTTTTCCGTGGTGCTGAAAACGAATATTACGTTTAAATTTGGGGCAGATAAGTAGTTTTTATGATATGAAGGAATTACTTTTTCAAAAAGTGGGGATCACTTTCCTATATAAATTTAACGTAAAATGAGCACCCACTTTCATCTCACCTACTAATTTCTTCATATCATAAAACAAATTTAACTGTGATATTCGTTTTCAGCACCCCCGAAAATTGGCGCTTTTTTATTAAGAGATGCGTTCATTTTTTTCATCTCCTAATTTAGGACGCTAATTATGCTGTTAGTAAGTTTACAAAAACATATTTTGTTTTTCGTTCTTTTTTCATTATACAACTTGTATAGTTGTGAACAGGTGCCTCTGCAGTTTAACATTTCCCAAAAATTCTGTTTACATTATGAGGCGGTTAAGTAAACTACAGAAGCACCTGGTAAAATCTATACAAATTCTATAATTGAATACCCACCTCAAAAAAAAAAAAAAAATGAAAAACAAAAATATATTTTTGTAAACCGCTCGTGTAAGCTTACTGACAGCATTATTTTCGTCCTAAATTGTGAAAAAATAAACGAATCTCTTAGTAAAAAAAACAGCGCCGGTTTTCGGTAGTGCTGAAAACGAATATCACAGTTAAATTTGTTTTATGATATGAAGAAATTATTAGGTGGTTAGAAAGTGGGTGTCCATTTTACGTTAAATTTATATAGGAAAGTGATCCCCCACTTTTATGAAAAGTAATTTTTCATATCATGAAAACTACTTATCTGTCCCAAATTTAAATGATATATTTTTAGAACTATCAAAAAACCATTAAAAGTCGTCATTTTCAAGTTTTTTGAGGAGTTGGAACGAAACTTGACATTAACCATTTTTTTCTAGGAATTAAACAACGCTGGGGCACGTCGTAAAAATTGACCATTTTTAATTTAAGATATTAAATAAATTATAAAGAAAATCTGTTTCGCAGGCAATTAAACATACTTGCTGTGGTATAATTATTATAATAAATCCTGGGCAACACCGATTAAATTTTATAAACAAAAACAAAAAGAGCAGGGGATGATGGATTTTGTTCACATGTGTCTCTGTGACTAACTCTGCCCTTGTGAGGATGCAAGTAAATGAGGACATTAGTTTTAATTATTTTTCTCTGACAAATAAAAAAGGTTACTTAAAAAGTAAGAATAAGTGAAAAAAATTTCCTATGAATTAAAATTAAAAAAATAATTCAGCTTAGAATAATATTTTGAAATGAAAACAAAAACAGGAAATATTTAATAACGTGCTCCGTTTAAAACAATTTTTCAATTAAGCTAGCACAGTTATTTCCCCCTTTTCGTTTTCTGGTTTTTGGTTTGAAAATAAAACGGTTTTAGATTTCAGATAAAATAAATTAAATCAAACATAACTTGAAATTTAAATAAACTACATAATTAAAAAAGTAATTAGTACAGTTGAAACAAAGCTATTATGTCGAATAAGTAATGTCATCGAGGTAATTATTTAAATAGATTGCATTTAATGTGATATGTTAAGGACCGTAACTCAGTAATGAAAAAGTGGTTTAAAGAATGCTATATATTGAAAGTCCGTATACAATACAATGTCTCCTTTGACAGAAGTATCCTAATATGGGCATTAATATTTCTTGACCAGGAGAGTTATACACACATATGGCCTTTATATTTCTTTGGTGATTGGGAGTTGTACACACAGACAAACACGAACGCTACTACTTTATATATATAGATATCCAGTACATCTTGCCGAATAATTTTAATAATACAACCATACATTCATTTAATGAAAAGGTATTTAATAATAATAATAATCATAATAATAAGTATAATAATAAGGAAAGAGCGAGGAGTTAGCACTGATCAGACCTCCACTTCATAAGTGCGAAGAGAATTGGGACATTGGGGAGGCTTATTGAAGTAAAGATCAATGGCCGCTGCCAACGAGAAACAATGGCAAGAAGCTGTTGTGATAATGCAAATTTATGTGCAAATGTTATCGAAAAAGGTGGAGAGCACTGAAAAACCTGGAGAGACTTGTTGTCACTCAGCTTCCAGGGAGCACCACAGGCTGTATTCAAAGAGATCTTTGATGACTTGTGCGTGTAAACCCTTACTGATGAAGCTGGTTAGGACCCCTGTTCATCTGAAAATCACGGCTCATGTCGTCTAGTCTTCTCTGATGGTTGTTACATTGAATCCTGTATGGTGAAAGCGAATATCGAAGCCGCAAACAGGAAGAAAAACAAACTCGTGTAATTCTAGTCTACAGAGTTAATTTTCACAAACTTATGTACAAACGTTTTTACAAATATCATTCAGTTCTTAGTAAGTTTTTTAAAGTCTCAAATCTCTTCACAGGCAGCGTCAGACGGGTGGATGAGGAAGTAGAGGAAGGATCGGGTCCTCAGTGAACGGGGCTCTCTATAGGATCTGTTCTCTCCGAAATCAAAAAGCAATCTGACTAATTTTCGAGCGTATCGACCCGATGTGGATGGGGTGGAAGTCTCCCCAACCAATCAAATCACGCTAAACCACAACTGCGGGTGTGCGATTCAACCGCGATCTGGGGTCGAATTCAAGATGAAAATCCCATAACCTTGAGGTCATCACCCATCACTCAGCCAGTACAATATGTTCTCCTAACATCCTCACATTTCCTGTTGTTGAGTTTTTCCAAATAACAAAATATCTCGGGGTTTTCCAACCAAAAAGCAAATATATCTATTTTGACATGAAATAAATTATATATATTTATATTCTCTATTTTAAATCCTCGAGTTATCTGGCGTCACCCGGGAGCGATTACCTATCTCAGCGTAGTTCTAAAGCTCCCCAATAGGGGATTACGTAACATGTGAAAGCTTCCTGAACCAATAATAATAATAATAATAATAATAATAATAATAATAATAATAATAATTCGAATGTGATAAATTTCTTCAGTTAAAATATCTGTTCGAAGATGTTCAGTCGGGGACACCAAATCAGCTATCACCGTCTAGAAAACAGCGGGAGTAATGCAACAATGAAATGTCTCGACAAATCTGCCGGAATACCAAAAATTAAAACAAAATTTGGTAAAATAAGATACGCATCAAGTGCGCTTGAAACCAAATTACAACGTAATATTAGGAAAATAAACAAATATTTTACTTGTTTGAAATTTATCACAAATATATTTCGGAGGAAGACTCCATCTTCAGTGTGTTGTTTTGGTTCTCTTTTTTTACGTTATTCTCGCGTTACCTACGTACAGTTCAAACATTTACAAAGACAACCGCCAGATACAACGCGTGGCTCTATACAAACAGGCTTCTTGCTCCAAATTTACGACATGGCAAGGAAGAAGAAAAAGAAACAAAAAGAAACAAAACAACACAATGAAGATGGAGTATACCTCCGAAATATATTTGTGATTAATTTCAAACAAGTAAAATATTTGTTTATTTTCCTAATATTACGTTGTGATTTGGTTTTAAGCACACTTGATGCGTATTTTATTTTATTCAAATTAAAACAACGTTTCTATTGAACTCTCATTCTTGAAAATTTGGTAAGTTTATAAACGAAACAAAAAAGGTATCAGAAAAATAAAGTTAGTAGTATATTTTCAATTTGATGTACGGAGAAATTTTTAAGGGTTTTCACATCGAACATCCGGGAATTTGTAGAATGAACAAAACTTATGCAGTTTTGTATACGAGCCTGGGATCAGTAAGGATAACAAAGAAGTAATTGAAATTAAAAATAATAAAGCTGGGGGTGATATCTATCAGGGGTTAGGAGTGTTGAAAACAACGATAGAATAAGAAAAATAAAACGGTAAAAGATAGGAGGTATAAAAGATGGTAAGAGTTCTAAAAGAAGAATCGGTAGAGGTGTGCATCATGAAGGCTAAATTGTAGCCAATTTTAGTAGATTGTTGGTTGTTTTTGTTTTACGGCATATCAACCCTTTTCATGTTATTTAATGCCGAATTCAAAGATTTTGAAGAAAGATTTTTTAATAGAATATATTTGTTGTTTTCAAGTCGGTTTCTATTTAACCCATAGTTGGGGCCCTAACAGGTACTACCACTTTGGTTCAGAGTGGACCTGGGAGCAATGGCAATTAAAGGGTGGCTCCACACTCCCCAAAGCCCGCAAGCTAGGGCTTCACCATCTGATATAGTTTAAGGTCATATCCAGGACCACTTTTAGTAGAGGCTTATAGAAAGACAGGTAAGAGATGTAACAAATTCCATATACATATGTAAAAAGCACATATATTATCATTATTATTATTATTATTAGTTGTAGTAGTAGTAGCAGCAGAAGTAGTAGTAGTAGTAGTAGTAGTAGTAGTAGTATAATATATATATATTATAATATATATATATTGTTTATAGTAATGCAAAATGAAGATAATAAAAATAGCTAAAAATTATGGAAGGATATCAAAATGGCTAAGAAGGTTGGTAGTGTCCACAGTTGATAGAGGTTTCATTTTTTTTATTTAGGAGCTTATCTCTATTCTTGAACCTGGAAATAAACAATTTTTCACTTAAGCACAGTTAGCAAGGTGAGTTGAGAGATTTGCACGTGCTTGTTATCTATCTATCTATCTATCTATCTATCTATCTATATATATATATATATATATATATATATATATAAAAGTGAACGTGTCTGTCTGTCTGTCTATGTACATTTCCCTACGCAATAACTCTGTCAATTTTTAGTCTATAGACTCGAAATTTGAAATACCGGGTACTGAGATTTGGGAAAATCGATGTGACGGGTGTCAGCCAGAAATTTGGCTGTTGAGGGGTCAAATTTCAACGATTTGACCTTTAAGAACTCTACCAAACTCCTCCGACAATTTTGGGTCTAGACACTTGAAATTTTAGATATAGGTTCCTTGAGCATGGATCTAACTTAATAAAGTGATTTGAGCCCGAAACAATAAATTTTAAGGGGTCATAATAGGGGTCAAAGTTTTAAAAAATTAACCACTTTTTTTGTTTTTTTTGCTTTTTTTGCACAGCATACACCTCCAAACACCCGAGCAACGCCGGGCACCTCTGCTAGTATATATATAAAAGTGAGTGTCTGTGTGTGTGTCTGTGTGTCTGTGTACATTTCCCTATGCAATAACTCTGTCAATTTTAAGCCTACAGATTCGAAATTTAATATACAGGGTACTGAGATTTGGAAAAATCGATGTGATTCGTTTTCGGACAGAAATTTTGCGATTAAGGGGTCAAAGTTCAACGATTTTGACCTTTGAGAACTCTACCCAATTCCTCCTACAATTTTGGGTCTAAACACTTGACATTTTAGATATAGATTTCTTGGACATGGATCTGACTTAATAACTTCAGTTGAACCCAAAACAATAAATTTTAAGGGGTCATAATATGGGTCAAAGTTTAAAAAATTAACCTTTTTTGTTTTGTTTTGCTCAGCACACACCTCAAAACACCCGGACAACGCTGGGAACCCATGCTAGTATATCTATAAAAGTGAACGTGTGTGTGTGTGTATGTGTGTGTGTATGTGTGTGTGTCTGTGTACATTTCCCTACGCAATAACTCTGTCAATTTTTACTCTACAGACCGGAAATTTGATATACAGGGTACCGAGATTTTGGAAAATCGACGCAATCAGTTTTCGGGGATTAAGGTGTCAAAGTTCAAATATTTGATCTTTGAGAACTCTACCAAACTCCTCCGACAATTTTGGGTCTACACACTTGAAATTTGAGATATAGATTCCTTGGACATGGATCTAACTTAATAACTTGATCTGAGCCCAAAAAATAAATTTTAAGTGGTCAGAATAGGAGTCAAAGTTAAGAAAATTGACCGCTTTTTTTTTGGCTCAACATACACCAAATACCCGGATGTGTCTAACTGATAAGCCCAAGTGAGGGCGAAACGCGAATCTTGGACTTCCGTGTTCGTTG
The DNA here is from genome assembly GCF_053919585.1 of Euprymna scolopes. Taxonomy (NCBI): domain Eukaryota; kingdom Metazoa; phylum Mollusca; class Cephalopoda; order Sepiida; family Sepiolidae; genus Euprymna; species Euprymna scolopes. Next base: position 12,151,237 of record NC_136521.1, on the reverse strand, counting down.
ACTGTCATGACTCTTGTGGGCTGGGCTACGACGTTGTTTGGCTGTGGAAATTATAATTAATCTCTCACATTATATATATATATATATATATACATATATATATATATATATATATATATATGATTATTGCAACGGCTTGTCAGACGAGTGCCACTCTCTCAGACACTTAAAGTCCATGAGCCAAAAAAAATGTCTTCCATCGCCGCAGGGCCATTTTAATAGACAAATGCCTTAGGGAGTATCTATACACAAATGATTTTACAGAGTCTTAGCTTTGTACGGCAGCTAAGTCTCTCTCTGTCGATTCAAAATGTTGAGATCCAGCAACAAGCAAGAGCAAGCTAGCCAGCAACAAGTTAAACTGCAGGCCAGCTTAATGCGGGTACTGGTCTCCCGCTTTCTGTTTTTTTAAATCAGGGTTTTGCTTCTCCTAGAAAGGTGTTTTTCACCACGGCTTACGGGAACTCTCTCAGCCCCAACACACACATACATACACACAAACACACACGGTGCTAGTTGGCCGTTCACACTGAAAAAGGGTTCATCCGCCCTTTGGAAGGTCATGTTTTTAATCCTTCACGGAGACTAGCCACCCTACTCACCAAACAAGTCTGGTTTAGTCGCCTGTGGCCCGACCATGAGGCATGTATATATATATATATATATATATATATATATATATATATATATATATATATATATATATATATATAATATAAATTAAGATAAAAATTATAACACGGAAATTACATAATTGTCGATGCAATAATTTATTTCAACCTTATGGTATTTTCAAGCATCTAAATCAGACAATTACATTTTTGATACTGAAAAAGAAAAGAAAAATCGTGCTTCGACCCTCAAAAAACCAAAGGTGGTGGTAGTAGCAATCCACTTAATACATTTATAGAGAGGGTGGTAGGGATTTAAAAAAAATAAAAATTAAAAATTAAAAATAACAAATAAAAAAAAATTAGATTAGACACTTATAAGCGGCAGCTCGATGTAACCATAGATACACACACACACACACACTCACACACACACACACGCAACACATACACATACACACACACACGCCTCTAAGATGTACGTTCTGACATGTAAATGCCTTGACACGCGTTTACTAACCTAGGAAGGGGGGGGCGAAAGTATACGGATATATAGTGAAAGAAATAGAACAGCGCGTAATGGAAAAAAGAAGAAAAAAAGAGGAAGAAAAGAAGAGGATACAGTGATTGAGTCATGGAAAGTAGGTCTATTAAAAGATAAATAAATTAATAAAAAATATAACTAAAAAAATAAATAAATAAAAATAAGAAAATAAAAATAAAAAGAATATTATATATAAAGTTTTAAAACTATCTGTATGTTATTATGTGAAAATTGATATTATCTTATAATTCATTTAAATATTTTATATGTGATATAATACTATGAATTTAAAAATTGAGTCTATATATTTAATATTTTATATATTTTCATGTAAATAATTTTATTGGTGATTATAGCGGTCGTTGTAATTAATATTTCAATTCTTAATTGATTAAGAAGTGGGAAAATGTAATATTGATCGCCCCCAATTCGATAGGACGTATCTAGTTTCGGTTAATATATACTTTTATTCCCTCCGTACAACAAAATTATTCTCATGCACGCATAAAGAAATAAGTAAAATAATTAAATTTTTGTGTTGATTTGTATCAAATCTAATAATATCTAGTTTTAGTATTTGGTCTTTTTGACTTAACTCAGTTTAATAACTAATGTATTATCTGCAGAGAAAAATTATTATCTTAAGGCTATCTCATTTATTTATAAGTAATTTGGACAAGCCAGGTACTTCGGGGAAAATATATATATATATATATATATATATATATATATATATATATATATATACATATATATACATATATATATGCCTAGCTTAGATTTCGGACAACAAATCGTAAAGTAGTTATTATCGAGTATATACCGGACAACACTATAATTGCCGGTGGGGTGGGGTAGGATTGTTTATCGTAATTAATCTAGTGGTGTTAGATTCGGTGTCTTTACCATTATAGAATTCTCTGTTCGTCGGATCTAGAGTTATTGGTTATTTTAAATTTACATTTATGTCTACATCTGGCCATCAGTTCATCTCGTTTGTTTAGGAGATTACTGTGTTGGTACTTCAGGATTCTTATTTTTTCCTCAAGGCATAAACTGCATCTCTGCCTAAAGCCGTTTGGAACGTCCGAATGACATAGGATTGACCATGAAATCACTGGGGATCGATTCTCATTTTTTAATAACCACCATTGTTTAGCTAACTCGGTTTTATTCTTAAGTTCTGGGTTATTGAAAGAATGTTTGTGGTCATAAAAACGTTGTTTCCAGCTTCCGGCGGAGATACCGAAGTAAACTTTTTTGTCCCTGTTATTATCTTCTGGGTGGATAGTGGCCTTATAAACCACGCACTCAACTTTACAATTACCGTCCAGTGGGCAGTTATTTTTCACTTGGCAGTTACATTTGTCTACTGTCGCCTTATTTCTATTAGAGTTGTTTAATATTTTATTATTATGAGTGCTAATTATTCTGTCCATGTTTTTAGTGCACGAGTAACTTATTTTAATTGTTTTTCTATTAAATATCTTCCTAAGTGGATTATTTATGGTAAAATGTTTATCTATTAGGTTCAAAAATACTTTCCCTATGTTTATGTTGGATAGTTGACAGTAAGGGGGATTAAACCATATTATTTTCCGGCCTCTGTTCTTAGATTTATTTTTGTTTTTATTTTCCTTCTTAATATATGTGAGTTTTTCACTGTATCCGCTTATCTCTAGTGCTCTATTGTATAATTTTTTATTTGCTTCAAAAATTTCTTTGTTAGCCGAAAGTTTATTAATCCTAGTGTTAATCGTTTTAGGTATTTGTTTAATTATGCAACTTGGATGGTTAGATCTAGTATTAATATAAGAAGGTGTGTTATTATCTTTATTGAACGGCTTGTATATCCCCTTTCTTAAGTCTAGAGTTATGTCTAGATAATTAACTTCTTTACAATTTGGGGTAATATCTATTTTAAATCCTAGGTATTTGAAGGCTCTTACTAATTTTTTATGTATTTTCGATACCATGGGGCCGTCACTATTAGGGATAACAATTAGTCCATCATCCCTGTATAATCCCACTAAGTTAGGCTCTATGATTCTGCTAATAGTGTACATTATAAATATGCCCACTAGGTCGGCAATCTGGGCTGAGTCAAAAGCCCCCATCGGGACGTCAAACTCGTTGTTATTCGATTTGATCCATGTTTCCTGATTGTTTAAAAGGATGGATCTGCGACAAGCCATAATCAGTTTTACCTGATCATCGGATACATCCACAAAATTCCGACGAACAGAGAATTCTATAATGGTAAAGACACCGAATCTAACACCACTAGATTAATTACGATAAACAATCCTACCCCACCCCACCGGCAATTATAGTGTTGTCCGGTATATACTCGATAATAACTACTTTACGATTTGTTGTCCGAAATCTAAGCTAGGCATATATATATGTATATATATGTATATATATATATATATATATATATATATATATATATATATATATATTTTCCCCGAAGTACCTGGCTTGTCCAAATTACTTATAAATAAATGAGATAGCCTTAAGATAATAATTTTTCTCTGCAGATAATACATTAGTTATTAAACTGAGTTAAGTCAAAAAGACCAAATACTAAAACTAGATATTATTAGATTTGATACAAATCAACACAAAAATTTAATTATTTTACTTATTTCTTTATGCGTGCATGAGAATAATTTTGTTGTACGGAGGGAATAAAAGTATATATTAACCGAAACTAGATACGTCCTATCGAATTGGGGGCGATCAATATTACATTTTCCCACTTCTTAATCAATTAAGAATTGAAATATTAATTACAACGACCGCTATAATCACCAATAAAATTATTTACATGAAAATATATAAAATATTAAATATATAGACTCAATTTTTAAATTCATAGTATTATATCACATATAAAATATTTAAATGAATTATAAGATAATATCAATTTTCACATAATAACATACAGATAGTTTTAAAACTTTATATATAATATTCTTTTTATTTTTATTTTCTTATTTTTATTTATTTATTTTTTTAGTTATATTTTTTATTAATTTATTTATCTTTTAATAGACCTACTTTCCATGACTCAATCACTGTATCCTCTTCTTTTCTTCCTCTTTTTTTCTTCTTTTTTCCATTACGCGCTGTTCTATTTCTTTCACTATATATCCGTATACTTTCGCCCCCCCCCTTCCTAGGTTAGTAAACGCGTGTCAAGGCATTTACATGTCAGAACGTACATCTTAGAGGCGTGTGTGTGTGTATGTGTATGTGTTGCGTGTGTGTGTGTGTGAGTGTGTGTGTGTGTGTGTATCTATGGTTACATCGAGCTGCCGCTTATAAGTGTCTAATCTAATTTTTTTTTATTTGTTATTTTTAATTTTTAATTTTTATTTTTTTAAATCCCTACCACCCTCTCTATAAATGTATTAAGTGGATTGCTACTACCACCACCTTTGGTTTTTTGAGGGTCGAAGCACGATTTTTCTTTTCTTTTTCAGTATCAAAAATGTAATTGTCTGATTTAGATGCTTGAAAATACCATAAGGTTGAAATAAATTATTGCATCGACAATTATGTAATTTCCGTGTTATAATTTTTATCTTATTGCTCTGTTTACCACATTGAGCTCTCATACCCGGATTTCCTCTGGATTTATTCCATTATAACACTATATATATATATATATATATATATATATATATATATATATATATATATATATATATATATATATATATATATATATATAGTGATGATCATATTTATTGGCACGGTAAAATAAAAGTTAAATTTTGTCTAATAAATTCTAAAAAAGGGATTAAATTAAAGAAAATAACAAAGTATATTATGTATTTTTAACTGGCCTTTCCGATGCAGCAATCGGATTTTAGAAAAAATAAATAACAAAGGAACAACAAACATAATTGCAAAAAACCCTTGTTCAAAATTATTGGCACGATTTATTTAATAATCAATTGTATAGCCTTTGGCCTTGATTACCTTCCTCAGTCGCTTTTCATAGTTTACAACCAAGTTGTTGCACTCTTCAGTAGTAATTTTAGCCCACTCTTCCTGACAATAATCCTCCAATTGAATAAGATTCTTAGGCTTCCTTTGCATTACCCTCAATTTTAATGTTCTCCATAAATTTTCAATTGGATTAAGGTCTGGGCTTTGTGATGGCCACTCCAAAACATTAATATGATTGTCCTCAAGCCATTTCTTAGTCAGTTTAGCCGAATGCTTTGGGTCATTATCTTGCATGAACCACCAACGACGACCAAGTGAGAGCTCTTTAGCAGAGTCTTTCAGGTTTTCATCCAATATTTTAACATAATCTTCCTTTTTTATGCTACCTGTGACCTTAACAAGTCGCCCTGGTCCAGAGGCAGCAAAGGATCCCAAAAACATCAAACTGCCTCCACCGTGCTTCACTGTGGGTATGGTGTTCTTAGGCAGGAAAGCTTCGCCAGATTTTCTGTAAATATAAGACACTTTATTATGGCCAAATAACTCTATTTTCGTTTCGTCAGTCCATAGAACACGTTTCCAGAATGCAACATCTTTATCAATATGACTAATATATATATATATATATATATATATATATATATATATATATATATGGTTTTAAATAAAATAGTACGCGGAAGTTTCTCGAGAGCTCTTTCGGCTATCATCTCTTCAGGAGCAAATCGATAGCAATCTAAATAGTATTGTGACGAAAGTAAAGAGTTCTATAGGGGAACTTATTTAATGTGCCAACGTACGGGGGCATTAATTAAATTTATTTGCGTTTAAAAACGATTAAAAAATGTTGGCACAACGAGGGAGAAAAAAAAAAAGCGGGAGAAAAAATTCAAAGTTCCCCAAAGAGAAACAATGCGTTTGATGTTTCCTTTTGCCGGCACAAAGAAGGTTGACGCACCGCGATAGAGACGGCCTCCAAAATCTTTAAATGGTTTTTGGAGTCCGCTCTATGTAGCACCTCGAACCAATCTATTTTATACTATCGGCACAGCACGGGTTGTCAACCAAATGCTGGCCAATAGCAGAGTCCAAGGCTGCAGAAGGAGGGAGACCTCCGAGCCCCATCCTCCCTTGTCTGATCTTCGATGGAACATGCTGGTTTATACGAGTCAAAAGGTGCAAGGATGTTCGCCCAACATAACCAGCATCGCACTGGCATTTAAACATTTAAACTGATATATATATATATATATATATATATATATATATATATATATATATATATATATATATATATATATATATATATATATATGAATGGAAATGTATAAAAAGAATACGAAAAGTATAAAAGCTTATTACTTTTCTTTATTCGTTTTCAATTGGTGACGTGCAGGAATACAAAATAATATTATGAAAAAAAAATTAAAAGTACATAATTTTCGACCGATCCTTCATTCTTCATCGGTGTAGTGAAAGTATGAGCATGCACGGGGAAAAGGGGAATGGAAAAGGAAGGAAGGTAGAGGAGGAGGATGAGAAGGAGGAGGAGAAGGAGGTATAGCCAATGAGAAGGTGCCACGTCAGTCTTAAATATATACACATATAAGTACGCACATACACTCATGCACACAGTACATATACACATACAAACGAAAAATTAAAAATTAAACAGTAAATAAAAATTAGAAACGCGTCTTTAACTGTCCAATCTTTTGAATTCTAACGATATTATTTATTCAAGAGAGAATAAGAATTCAAAGGATATAAGACGTTATGAGGGGAAACGCTATGATGCTCATTTGTAATTCAACGGCTATTTCTCGTTCGAAATATATATATATATATATATATATATATATATATATATATATATATATATATATATATATATATATATATATAGTGGAGAAAGCTTACTGTGTATATATTTTTCTGAATGTCTATCATTTAAATAAAAAATATGTTCGTATTTCTGTCCATTTTATCTGTCCAGACATTTTATTTACGGGACAGTTCATTTTAACAGCAAAAACATTTCTCGTCTGCGACAGGAAGTTCGGTGCAATCTTTTTGCCGCCAAGGACAAATTATGCACCCTGGCCAGCAAACGAGCGAACATCTCTCGATCGAAGCGTATTTTTAGCCGCGTTCAAAGCTCAAACATTATTTGCGCTAACTTAAAAAAAAAAGGATCCATTAGTTTTGTTTTTATTTTTTATTTTTTTTTGTATTTGATTTGTTATTTATTTTTTTATTTATTTTGACGTTTTGTCGTTTAGATTGTTATTTCTCTTAATTTCCTCTTCGTACATGCGAGCCTTTCCACCTGCGACTAATGACGAACTTTTGAATGTGCACGATGAACCGGACGACATCTCCGAAACAATTTGGCGCCATGCGTCAGCAAGATGGCGATTTACTCTTTAGCCCAGAGGTAAAAAGCCGAGGACTGACGGAGGTATATAAACTCACGCAAAACGTCGCCATTTTATTAGCAAGGGTTGGACTTGTTCTGAAAAATACGTTGTCGCTCTGTTTTGCTTTTCGTTCATTGTCGCCACGCGTTTTCTTTTTCCATCTTAATCGCCCCCAGAATTAATAGCAGCCATTTTGTTTTTTTGACATCTGCTCAAGTCAAGATGCCGAACTATACTCTCTATTATTTCAACAGTCGTGGACGGGCTGAGATCTGTCGTATGCTGTTCGCGGCTGCCGGTGTCCATTACAACGATAGACGAATCGATTATTCGGAATGGAACGATTGCAGAAGCAGTAAGTTATTTCGTTTTATCTGTCTGTCTGTCTCTCTCTCTCTCTCTTTATAAAAAACAACACAACTATATATATATATATATATATATATATATATATATATATATATATATATATATAGTGGTGTTGTTTTTGATTTTGTAAACGATATTAAGGTTAATGTCTCCGCCTCGGAGAACGGGCGTGTTTCTTATAAAGTCGCGCATTTTTTATTTGGACGTATTTTTTATTTATTAATTTTTAAAAGCAGTAATCTACGGACACGCGTGTTTCGGAGCCGTACTCCTCATCAGCGTAGCTTTACTGTTGGTAGGATTCGAACCTTGGACCTTATGTATTTGAGTCCAGTGCCTAAATCCATTCCCCTATGATGCCATAGGCGACTTACTGCTTCGTTTTTATCATTCATCTGTGTAAGTGGCTTTGTTTTTATTTTTATATATATATATATATATATATATATATATATATATATATATATATATATATATATATATATATATATATATATATATATATATATATATATATATATATATATATATATATATATATATATATATATATATATATATATTACTTTTAAAACAACTTTAAAAGTTTATTTTGGAAGTATAATTTATTGTAGTTATAAATTGTTAAATAATTTTTTTTTTTTAATTGAAAAAATGTTAGATATATAAAAACTAATATAAAAACAAACCGGGCATAATATTTCTGCTTGAATGAAACTCCTCTCGAGTTGATCCAAAATGAAAAATAGTTCTTTAGATAGAATGTATTCCAATATATATATATATATATATATATATATATATATATATATATATTATTATTATTATTAGTAGTAGTAGTAGTAGTAGTAGTAGTAGTAGTATAATATTTTTTTTTATATATAAGGTAATAATTCACTATATTCACTCGAGGTGTGTGTTACTTCGGCCACCGTGCAAATGACGCTGAGGAATTCTACCCTTTCTATCCCAGGTCATTGGAGTGGGGGGGGGGGCTCACTCTTTATCTGTGCCTAAACCTAAACGTAGATTCCATGAACAAAGCTTTTTTCTTAGAACTGCACGCCTGTGGAATTGTCTTCCGCTTTCCTGCTTTCCGGCTGACTACAATATGGTTGTCTTCAAGTCTAACGTAAATAAGTTCTTGATGAGCCGTTCCATATAAGTTATCAACTTTACCAAATTTTCATTACTAATGATTACTATAATGTCCAATTTCTACTGTACACTCTTTAACCCTTATCCTCGAGTGGCCTCTTGGCCTTGATAATGTGGTGATGCCTATGTAAAAAAAAAAAAAATTTCAAAGTGTTTTTTAACATGTTTTATTAACTGTTTGCTCGTATGATAAGCTCTATTTCCTATTTGGTTTTATTGAGCTTTTACATCTGGCTGAGATAATTTTATAAATATTAATTCTTTAATATTTATAATATACTTTAATTTTACCATCTTGGATCATTTTGGTAAATTTAATCCTAATTTTTATTTTATATATATATATATATATATATATATATATATATATATATATATATATAAATTAAAATTAAAAGGGCGACTTTCTAAGTAAATAAAAAAATGAGCTCCGAGGCGGCGCCAATATTAACCATATGTATCGCTTGAAAAAACAACAATAACAAAATCTAAAATTTATAAGCGATAAAAATAAACAGTATAATTAATCTAGGGATTATGGCGTAACGGTTAAGGCACCAGACTGTGGTAAACATGGTCTGAGGTTCGATCCCTAGAAACAGTTGAACTACGCTGACGAGAGGTAATGACCTCGAAACACGCGTCTACGTAGATTACTGGTTTTAAAAATAATAAATAAATAAAAATGTTATATACGTCCAAACAAATTAAAAGGGCGACTTTCTAAGTAAATAAAAAAATGAGCTTCGAGGCGGAGCCAATATTAACCGTATGTATCGCTTGAAAAAACAACAATAACAATATATATATATATATATATATATATATATATATATTAGAAAGGTAAATAGTATATATTTATTTAGGAACCTATCAAGACAAAGAAACGCTCGCTTTACTAGAAAGAGCAATAAAAACAAGAAAGTAAGCGATAAAAATAAAAGTTAAGTCAATTCGTCTTAATATTAAGATGACGGAAACTAAAATCATATAACCTGATGACGTCATTAAATTTGGACTGTTGAATCTGGTCACGGCCCCATGAAACAACTGGAAGGAGATAATGTCTAATGATTTAGCAAAGAAGTCAACAAATGACAAAAATGGTCAAAATTTCAAATATATAACAAATTAATTTCACTAAAAGTCCGATAAGTTAGTCTTTTTCATACCTGGATAAGTTTTGTGTGTTTTAACGGAATCTAAAGCTTTTATTGTGTTCGAAAAACAACCAGTGTCAAGCTGTTTAGTTAGGCAATCAAGATGGCTGATGAAAACACGCTGTCTTCGGAGTGTCGAAAATTGTTCAAATTTGAATTGATTGTTTAATAATTGTTTATTTCATAAATTCAAATTTCATATTTCATAAATTCATATTTCATGTTTTGCATATTTCATAAATTCATATTTCATATTTCATAAATTCATATTTCATGTTTCATATTTCATAAATTCATATTTCATATTTCATAAATTCATATTTCATGTTTTGCATATTTCATAAATTCATATTTCATATTTCATATTTCATAAATTCATATTTCATGTTTCATATTTCATAAATTCATATTTCATATTTCATAAATTCATATTTCATGTTTTGCATATTTCATAAATTCATATTTCATATTTCATAAATTCATATTTAATATTTCATAAATTCATATTTCATATTTCATATTTCATAAATTCATATTTCATGTTTCATATTTCATAAATTCATATTTCATATTTCATAAATTCATATTTCATATTTCATAAATTCATATTTCATGTTTTGCAACATTTGATTGACTTCTACTTTTACATACATTTTTTTAAAATTTTATTGAATAAAGTTCAGTTTTGTATAAATCGAACCGTACTTCTGAGATGACAGGTGAATTAATATATATATATATATATATATATATATATATATATATATATATATATATATATATATATATATATACGCAAACAGTTAATAAAACATGTTAAAAAACACTTTGAAATGAGTTAAAAAACATATTTAATCTGAAAAGGAAACACTAGATAAGTGGATAGTCCTTAATCCGCGGAGTTTCGAAGAAATACTTTCCTTCTCATCAGAGGGTAGGAATTAGCAAAATGTGGGATCGGATTTTGCATGCAGAAGTATTTGATGAAACAACAAGTAAGTCAAAGATGTTACTTGAAAGCAAAAAAAGCGAAGCAGAGGGAATATGGTGAAGAAAAAGGTGATTACACATGAATGGATAGTCTGGTGGAAGATAAAAAAAATCCAGTGACAGTAAAATCCAAATGTAAAACTTCAAGAAAGTTAAAAGAATTTCCATTTCAAAGTGTTTTTTAACACATTTTATTAACTGTTTGCTCGTATATATATATATATATATATATATATATATATATATATATATATATAATACTAAAACTCTATGGATCTTGTATGTTTGCAATCAGATTTCCGGTTTTCAACATCCGGTTGCGCATGCGTAAATAGCAACGTCTTCAATCCGTTATTCCAATTCCGGAATTTTTATATCGCTTTTAATACAAACAATTTCATTTAATTTGATCAAATAGTTTTTTGTTTTTTTTTAACGGCTAAAAACATTCAACTTCGTAAAGTCTGTCGCAGTTTCCAAAAAACTTCTCCCTTTTAAAAAACAAAAGTAAACAAACAAGAAAAACAACACTCATTATTAATAGAAGCAGCGGCGGTGAAAGAAAACACCTCTCACTTTCCCTCTAATAGATTTCAACACTCCTACTCCCTCTGTTTTCGTTACGTACGCGAGAAATCTTTAATTCATGTCATTATAAATAAATAATTTTATAAAATCAACCGTAGTTTTTTTTTTTTTTTTAACGGCTAAAAACATTCAACTTCGTAAAGTCTGTCGCAGTTTCCAAAAAACTTCTCCCTTTTAAAAAACAAAAGTAAACAAACAAGAAAAACAACACTCATTATTAATAGAAGCAGCGGCGGTGAAAGAAAACACCTCTCACTTTCACTCTCATAGATTTCAACACTCCTACTCCCTCTGTTTTCGTTACGTACGCGAGAAATCTTTAATTCGTGTCATTATAAATAAATAATTTTATAAAATCAACCGTAGTTTTTTTTTTTTTTTTTAACGGCTAAAAACATTCAACTTCGTAAAGTCTGTCGCAGTTTTAAAAAAACTTCTCCCTTTTAAAAAACAAAAGTAAACAAACAAGAAAAACAACACTCATTATTAATAGAAGCAGCGGCGGTGAAAGAAAACACCTCTCACTTTCACTCTCATAGATTTCAACACTCCTACTCCCTCTGTTTTCGTTACGTATGCGAGAAATTAGTTACGTGTATGTGTGAGAGAGAGAAAAAGGGAGCGATGTAAAACTGGATAGAGTTATCCCCCTTAACTAATGCAGACCTTTTTACTAGAGGGCGTTATTACAAAAAAATTTCTTTTTCTTCTTCCCATGTTTTTTAAAGTCGTCTGCTTACATTTCCAAACGGAAAGCTGAATCGGTAAATGCACACATTTCTATTACATTAAATAGTGTTTTCCTTTGTTGTTTTTAAACAGCAAATACTTGAATCATATGTTTTATACATATTAAATCCATTTTTTAAATCCAATATATTTTTTAAATCCAATATTTTAAATTCATCAGAAGTTTTTACACAAAAACGGAAAGCCGCATTGCTAAATGCACACGTTTCTATTACATTAAATAGTGTTTCCTTTTGTTGTTTTTTTAACAACAAATACTTGAATCATATGTTTTACACATATTACATCCATTTTTTAACACATTTAATATTTTAAATTTTTCAGAAGTTGTTTCACAAAGCTGTAACAAATTATTTTACATTCTTTGTAGAACTTTACTAATATGTCACACAACCAAATAAAAAGTAAAAAACCCAAAATCAACGACGAAACCAATGTGGATCAGCAACAAGCTGGTCCCTCTGGCATGCCACAACTTACTGAAACTGAACAACAAAGACGAACTCGACTGATTCGTTCTAGAGAAACGTATAAACTTCTAAGAGCTTCTGAAACAAGTGAACAAAGAGAAATTCGCTTGAAAAAACAAAGGGAAAAAGATTATAGATATCGAAATTTAGAAACGCCGCAGCGAAGAGAATACCGACTGAGCATGCAAAGAATGCGAACACAAGAGACAAGAAATAATGAAACAACAGAGAGGAGAGAAGAGAGACTGAACAGGCAGAGAATTAGAGCTGAGCAAAGACGAGCTAGCGAGACAGCACAACAAAGAGAAGAGAGACTGAGTAGCCAAAGAATAAGAGATGAACGAAACCGAGGTGACGAGAATGTTGTGGAAATAAACAACATACTTGCTTTGCGAAATAGTCAATATAATTTACAGCGCAGAGCAAACTTACAGGGAAATGTTGGAAATTTGAATAAGCTATGTTCTCATTGTAAAGCAAAACTTTTTGTTGGAGAAACTGCACATTTTTGTTGCATGAATGGCAAGGTTAGATTGCCAAAGTTGCACAAGTTGCCACATGAACTCTATTATTTGTATGCTGATCAAGGTGAAGAAGCTCGCCACTTCAGAAGACACCTGAGACAATATAATAGCCTGTTTCAAATGACATCTTTTGGTTGCAAAGAAATCAAGCCACAACACGGATGGAATCCATCTATAGTTATTCAAGGGCAGATTCATCACTATATTGGATCATTATTACCTGAGCCAGACAATCAAGCTCAGTTTATTCAGATATACTTTCTTGACAAAGAATATAGTATTGATGTTCAGATGAATATGTACCCGAACATTGAGTTACGTCGGAATATCATAGAAAATATTGAGTATATTCTAAGACGTGCTAATATCTATGTGACTGCATTTCAACAAACTAAGGATATGATATACAACATACCTAATGCAGTTATTGTTATAGATCCTACGAGGAAACCGATTAATGAGTATGAAAGGCGATACAATAATCAGATTTTTAATGAAGTAGGAATTATTATTCAAAATAACAATGAACAGCAAACAACATCACGCCACATAATATTGAGAGAAAAAGGTGGTCAGCTTCAAACAATATCGGAATATCATCGATCATATGATCCACTACAGTATGTACTGTTTTTCCCTGATGGTGAGGATGGCTGGCATCCCGAGATGACAATGACAAATAACCGGAAATTAACTGCTATGCGTTATTATGCCTACCGCATTATGATCCGTGATGATGAATTTAACCAAATATTAAGAGGTGGGAGATTGTTTCAGCAGTATGTTGTGGATATGGCAGGAAAAATTGAAGTAGATCGTTTGAACTACATTAGATTGAATCAATCCTCTCTTAGATCTACAGCATACAGAGGTTTTGTCGATGCGTTACATGATAATGATGATCTTAGTAACATAGGCAGAAAAGTTATTTTGTCATCAACATTTGTTGGTGGTCCACGATATATGATGGAAAGATGTCAAGATGCTATGATGTATGTTAGAAAATATGGGACTGCAACTTACTTCATCACAATGACATGCAATCCAAATTGGCCTGAGATTAAGGATAATCTCATTGAGAACCAATTTCCTCACGATCGACCAGACATAATTGCAAGAATTTTTGATTTAAAAAGAAAACTTTTCATTAAATATTTTACAGGAACACAAGGTCTGTTGGGTAATTGTATTGCCTACGTTATAAGTGTTGAATACCAGAAAAGAGGTTTACCACACCTACATTGCCTGCTATGGATGGAAGAAGAATCTAAACCCAGACCCCAGAATTATGATGATTTTGTTCAAGCTGAAATACCAAATAAAGTCGAACATCCAGAAGAACATGAATTGGTATTGACGCATATGATACATGGACCAAACTGCAACAGTACATCTCTGTGCTGGAAAAATGGGAGCTGTTCAAAGAGGTACCCAAAACCATATAGTGATGAAACAAGATGTGGATATGATTCCTACCCTATTTATAGGCGAAGGTCACCAGAAATGGGAGGTCATCAAGGCTATAAAGAAGGTAGAAATGAACCTATAACTTCCAAATGGGTTGTACCTTACAACATGACTCTCTTGAAGTTATTTAATTGTCACTTAAATGTAGAAATATGCACTTCTGTAAAATCCATTAAATATGTAATTAAATATACATTAAAGGGAAGCGATCAGGCAGTTTTCAGTGTAAGCAAAGACGAAATTAAGCAATACTTGACAGGAAGATATATTGGACCATCAGAAGCAGTTTCGATGATACTGGGATTTCCAATTCATGTTAGAGAACCTGCAGTTGTTCGTCTTCAGATACATCTCCCTGATCAACATATGATCTATATTCAAAGGACAAGCAACAGAGACCTTAATAGAAATGCTTCTTGCACAACTCTAACAGAGTTTTTCAATATTTGCCAGAATGATGAATTTGCCAGAACACTCTATTACTCGGATGTCCCAAAATACTATGTGTGGCAAAATAAGAAATGGCAAAGAAGAAAAATGGGTAGAAGAATAGTTGACCACCCAGGAGTTTTTGAAGCAAATATTCTTGGTCGTATGTACACAGTCTCACCAAATAGTGGTGAATTGTACTTTTTGCGGCTACTACTTCACCATGTAAAAGGACCTAATTCTTTTGAATCTCTGCGAACTGTAGCAGGTCATATATGTCCATTATTTAAAACTGCTTGCAAAGAAAGAGGATTACTGCTTCATGACAACCACTGGATACAAACAATGGAGGATGCAGATAAAACGAGAATGCCAAGAGCGATAAGGGATCTGTTCATTGTGATACTTTTAAACACAGAATGTTCAAATCTTCTTGAGTTGTGGGAAAGATTTCCCAACTCCATGGCAATGGATTACTACAATGCAATGCAAATCCAAGTCAACAATCAGAACATGGTCAATAAAAATGCCATCAACAACACGTTGAGGTACATAAATGATAAACTTTGTGCTGCTGACAAATCACTGCAAGATTTTGGATTGCCTTTGCCTCAGAATTTACCTAATGTGATTCACATAAATAGAGCCATAATGGATGAGCAAAGTTACAATATAGCAGAGCAAATGACATATGTAAAGACACATCAACATTTATTAAATGACGAACAATCGATCATCTACAACTTTATATGCAGTTGCTTAAACACAGACTCTTCTTCATTGATTTTCATCGATGCTCCAGGAGGCACAGGAAATACCTTCTTAATAAAACTTCTTCTTTCAAAAGTAAGGAGCTTAGGACAAATTGCACTGGCTGTAGCATCATCAGGTATTGCTGCAACATTGATGCCTGGTGGTCGCACTGCTCATTCCAGATTCAAGCTTCCTCTCAATGTAAGAGAAAATGATGTTTGTAATTTTGATAAACAATCAGAAACAGCCAACTTGATAAGGGCAGCAAAACTTATTATTTGGGACGAATGTCCAATGATAAGAAGGGAGAGTTTAGAGACGTTCGATAGGACTCTCAAGGATATATGTGGAAACAATGAAACATTCGGAGGGATATTGACGGTGTGCAGTGGTGACTTCAGGCAACTACTACCAGTCATAAAAAGAGGAAATGATGCTGACATTTACAATGCTTGCATCAAAGAGTCGTTTTTGTGGCGTAAATTTAAGAAATTTTATTTAAAACAAAACATGAGAGTTCAAGATGATGATGATGAATACTCTAAATTTATTATAAAGATTGGTGAAAACAAACTTGAAAAAAATGAAAATGGTGAGATTGAACTGCCTGAAGATTTGATAATCCGTGCAGATAATGTTGACCAATGCATTGAATACATTTATCCTTCGTTTGACAATCTAGAAATGTTTGCGGAAAATTGCATATTAGTACCATTTAATGATACAGTTAGAGCAATAAATCATAATTGTATTGAAAAATTTCCTGGACAAGTCAAAGAATATTTGTCATTTAATTCTGTTCTTGAAGGAACAGAAGCTACACATTACCCAACAGAATTTCTTGATTCGATAGAGTTATCAGGATTACCTCCACATAAACTTGAACTCAAGAAAGGAGCTCCAATCATATGTATGAGGAATATTGATCCACCACGCTTATGTAATGGTACAAGACTAATAATAGAGGAGCTGTATAATAATTTGATTGTTGCTAAAATTATTGCATCACAGTTTGAAGGAGAAATCGTTTTAATTCCAAGATTGAAAATGGTCTTATCTGAAGGTGACAATATTCCGTTTGCCAGAGTCCAGTTTCCTATACAATTAGCATTTGCTATGACTATTCATAAGTCTCAAGGACAGACCTTACATAAAGTTTTAGTTTATCTAGACAAACCTGTCTTTCAACATGGTCAACTATATGTTGCACTCAGTAGAGTTAAGCGAAAGGAAAACATAAAAGTTTTTTTAAAACACTCAAATTGTACAAAAAATGTTGTAAATAGAAAAGTATTGTCTTAGTTTTAGTGACCTTATTATTAGCATATGAATACAATATTTATTTTCTGTACAATAAGTGCTTAAGCACCCGTGCTTTTCAGCGATACATATTCAATAAAATAAATTGATTAATATAATTAATCTGGATATAAGAGAGTTAGAACCTGATAAGAAGTCTCAATTAAGCAAAAAGATAACAAAAGTTTTCTTTAAAAAAAATTAATTGTACAAAAAATGTAAATAGAAAAGAATTGTCTTAATTTTATTGACCTTATTATTAACATACAAATTAAATATTTTACACAATGGGTACTGAATGTTTGCTTAAATTAAATGAAAAAAGTTACATTTTATTTTCATTTTCTATTTAAAAAGCCATTATTAACATGTGGAGAGTGTTTTTTTTATTATTCTGTACTTTCAACTAACAATTTCATTTAAAAGATGATATATCAAAATTTGAATTTAACTATAATAAGGATTATGATACCTGTTCAGTGCATATTTACCTATAAGTATGACCAACCACTTATAATTCAGTAACTGTAATTTAAAAAAAATAACAATTATAATAAACAGAACGACTCATAGAAATCTATCTATATTCTTTTTTCATTTTAATATACTTTCATAGAAATGCTTCTGTTATGTAAAAAAAAACTATTTTCTTTATGCCACAAATGTCACGCTCATACATGAATTCCATAGCTAATATAACGTACTGACCCAACGGGTCACGGGTGGTCTAGTATATATATATATATATTCCCTCTGCTTCACTTTTTGTTATCAAGTAAGATCTTTGACTTACTTGCAGTTTCATCAAATACTTTTGTTTGCAAAATCCGATCCCGCATTTTCCTAATTCCTATCCTCTGATGAGAAGGAAAGTATTTCTTCGAAACTCCGCGGATTAAGGACTATCCACTTATCAACTGTTTCCTTTTCAGATTAAATATGTTTTTAAGTGTTTTTTAACATGTTTTATTAACTGTTGGCTCTTACACACACACACACACACACACACACACACACACACACACACACACACACACGCACAAACACACACACATACACACACACACACACACATATATATATATATATATATATACTAGACTACCCATGACCCGTGACATAACAGAAACTTTTCTATTTAACTATATTAAAAATGAAAAATAGAATATAGATAGATATCTATGAGTCGTTCTGTTTATAATTGTTTATTTTTGAAAAAAAAAACTTACAGTCATTGAATTATAAGTGGTTTTCCATACTTATAGGTAAATCTGCACTATTCAAATTTTGATATATCGTTTAATTTATACGCGAAAAAAAAAACAATTGGAACGCTGAAAACGTACACAGTAAAACAATACGTTGTCAACGGGTTAAAGTTGATTTATTTGTAAAAAATTGCGACAATATAAACAGTAATACAGAATAGTTGCAAAACATCCTCACCCTTCCCATATTAAATAATAATTTCTAAATAATAGTGTTAATATTTCAGTGCGCAGGTCAAATTCTGCAAAAGTAGCGATTTGTGTTTATTTGTTTACACTGTTATGGGTTTATGTTTATATACACATGCGCAACCGGAAATCGTAAACCGGATGTTGGGTTACGGCACTCGTTACAAGGTCATTTGAGTTTTATAATTATCTATATATCTATAAAAGTGAAAGTGCCTGTCTGTCTCTGTGTGTGTGTCTGTGTGTGTACATTTCCCTACGCAATAACTTCGTCAATTCTAAGCCTACAGACTCGAAATTTGATATACAGGGTACTGAGATTTGGACAATCTATGTGATCGGTTTTCGGCCAGAAATTTAAGGCGTCGAAGTTCAACGATTTTACCTTTGAGGATTCTACCAAACTCCTCCGACGATTTTGAGTCTAAACACTTTAAATTTCAGATATAGGTTCCTCGGACATGGATCTAACTTAATAATTTTATTTGAGCTCAAAACTATAAATTTTAAGGGTCATAATAGAGGTCAAAGTTAAAAAATTGACCGCTTTTTATTTTTGCTCAGCATACACCTCCAAACACCCAGGCTGAAATGCTAGTATGTATATATATATATATATATATATATATATATATATATATATATATATATATATATATATATATTCGTTCAACGTTAAACAAATCTGTTACAAATTTTACGTTCTAAATATTCACCATTAACAGCTGTTATATGTACAATCGTTTCCGAGACAAACTGAACCTTTATCTTTTTCTTTTGCAGAGATGTCTGGTTCTGTCTTGCCAATTTTAGAGATCGATGGTAAAACTCAAATTCCTCAAAGCATGGCCATTGCTCGGTACCTTTCAAGGGAATTTGGTAAGTCAAAAATTTTAAGATATACCATTATTAAAAATACGAAATTATGTTGTTCTTTTACATGGAGGTCACCACTTATCAAGGCCCGGAAGCCACTCGGAAATAAGTTTTATTTTGTGTACAGTAATCAATGGGATAGTGTTTCAGTATTCATTAGTATTGGAGATTTGATAAAGTGTCATTATTTGAAGGGGCGGTTCATCAGGAATTTGTTTATGTTGGATTTGAAGACATTCATGTTGAAGTCAGGAGGAAAACAGGCAAGCGGTAGAGAGTTGCACAGGCATGCAGTTCTAAGAAAGAAGCTTTGTTCATGGAATCTACGTTTTGATTTAGGTACAGATAAAGAATGGCGGAAATTATTGATAGTGGTTTCAGCTAGACAGGTGTTTATCGTGAAAGATTGGCGAGGGGGGACCAGAGATTGGAGCTCAGACGAGCACTTGACATGGAAATAACGATAAAACAAGGATAGGCTCGCAACGTCTCATCTGTGAGAGAGAGATTGCAGGGAAGAGAAAAGGGCATCCCCACTAAACCACGAAGTCTATTTTGTACTCTGTCAAGGCAGGATAGGCTGTTTTTAGAAGCTCCTGCCCAGATGTGGCAGCAGTACTCCATCCTTGGACGTACTTGGCTTTTATATAGATAGAGAATTGCATCAGTAGTGAGATATCTTCTGGAGCGGTAGAAGGATCCCATCATTTTTCCAGCGACCTTGATGTACGTGTTCCATTTCAGATCAGGAGTAAAGCTCAAGCCCAGAAGCTTGTCAAAACATGGGGCCTCCCCTAGACGAGAGCCATCCATTTCAATTGATGCCAGATGGGGATCAGAGCGTTGATGATCTAAAGATAGATGCTTGGTTTCAGATGCATTAAAGGTAACCATCCATCTCTTCCACCACTGTACTACGCGCTCGAGATCAGAGGAGAGAGAATCAGAGAGAACTTGGTCGTTTACGCTCTTTGATGTGTTGCCGTAGATGGGCGTGTAATCAGCATAGATGTCAACGAATGATTTAAATATGTGTTTTGGGAGATTATTGATGTAGATCAGGAAGAGAGTTGGGCCCAGGATGAACCCCTGAGGGACTCCAGAATTAATACTGCGGGCCTCTGATTTTTGCCTATCAACCACTACTCTTATGAGCCTATCAGAGAGAAATGATTTAATGATTGAGGAAACATTTCCAGTTATACCGTAGCTGGAAATCTTATGAAGTAGGCCTTTATGCCATAACTTATCGAAGGCCTTTGATATGTCAAGAGCAATTGCCCTAAAAAGGAAGCCTTTGTCGAGAGATTTGCTAATCCTATGAGATATAACCGTTAGCACATCTGTAGATCTTGCAGAACGAAAACCATATTGCATATCACTAAGAAGGTTATTTCTGCTGAGGTGGTTGACTACTTCTCTATTTAATATGCTAAAGAGTAGGGGAAATTATTGATAGTGGTTTTGGCTAGACAAGTGTTTTTCGTAAAAGTTTGGCGAAGGGGTACTATAGATTGAAGCTCAGACAAGCACTTGCCATGAAAATAACGATAAAGCAGAGACAGGCTCGCAAGGTCTCTTCTGTTGGCAAGAGGTTGCAGGGAAGAGAAAAGGGCATCCCCCACTAAGCTACGAAGACTATTTTGTACTTTGTCAAGGCAGGATATACTGATTCTGACAGCTCATGCACAGATGTGGCAAAAGTACTCCATCATTTAAAACAGGAATAAAAGGGACAAATGTTTGGACACACCTAGATCCCCCTCTGCACATTATTGGTCTAAACATCCAAAGAATATGTTGAATATCCAATACTGAGAAATTATTTTGAAAAGAAGGGTTGCACCTGGAAACGAGATGCAAAAGGTCATTTGAATAAAAATAATGAACCTGACATTATCTGCAAGGAAGAAATAACAAAGATGATCGAGTTAGTAGTTAAATGTTGGATGTTTGAAAGGTCATTTTCAGCATTTTGGATTATGGCAACACTAGATGAAGTTTTTCTCCACTGACTGAGGATAGAAAAGATAAAGTGCACTACGGATATTAAATATCCGGGCTGAGTGTACCGAGAAATTATTATAATAAAAAGAGATGCACCTGGCAACGAGATGCAAGAAACAAATATGAAGTAATAAAAAAATTCACCAAAAAGTCGTAACAATAAAATGTAAAATGTAATGAACCTAACTTAAGAAGAAACAACAAACTTGATCGATTGTCAAAAAAATTAAATGTTGAATGTTTGAAAGGTTGTTGTCGTCAAGAAGTACATACAGGTGCAATGAAGTCGCACCAAGAACAAGTCAATTCATTGAAATGTTCATCGAAGAATAAAACGCGCTGAGAGTGTGGCTACAGTGACAATGCTATCCCAAGGGGGCGTTTGAGGTAGTTCCAAATGATTATATGATAGTCTGAAATAGATATCGCAGTTGGTTGACGATTTGAGTTTGAAAATAATCGACTCGTCGGATTCCCGTGTGTACAATTAACCATCCATAACCGTCACCAACAATTGTGATCTAAATACTTATGGTGGTTGAATTTTACATTAATAACGGTTAGAATAGACTTGAACTGGAGCTTTTATTATATGTAACGATCCCGGGCAATTCTCGATTGCCTTGCTGACTCCATTTGTTTGGTCAATGACGCAAACCAAAACAAGGAAAAATAACTTTAGCTGGACGGATTTGAAATTGATAATAATATTTTAATACCAATATTGTTTTGGTAATAAAATCATGTATTTATAAAGAATGGCATTGTTTTGCTATGCCGAGAGGAGTACATAATCTTAGGGGGTCATCCTATCAAGGTCTTGTCGGCGTGAGAACAGCCTTGACGGAAAAATATACCAAGGAGTGATTATGTACGCTTGGTACTGGACCAATCAGCGCTTACCGATTGGCTAGAATGGACCTGAGAACGCCAGACCCAACCCGTCACCTAATTATATAAGCTTATGCAAGAGTAATTTTTAACAGATTTCGGAGTAAAAACGACGAGTCTCGACAGAAGAGAGCCGGGAATGAGCTCCTGACCATTGAGCCGTATGCTCAACGGTGAGTATCGCCTAGTCATCTTTTCTCTCTCTCTCTCTCTCTCTCTCTCTCTCTCTCTCTCTCTCTCTCTCTCTCTCTCTAGCGAGTTGCAAGACCATAGGTTGAGTACACCTGTCATGTTATGGTCCTTCGTTGCTCAAGAAAATTTCTCAGCTACCACAAAAAATGCACAACACTCGTACTTAGGGTTAGCTCCTACAACTGAAGTTCCTGATGAACCGCCCCCCTCCCTTAAGTAAGACACTTTATCAAATCTCCAATTATAACGATTACTACGATACTGTCCCATTGATTACTGTACACGCAATAACCCTTATCCCCGAGTGGCTTCTGGGCCTTGATAAGTGGTGACCTCCATGTAAAAAAAAAACAATAAAAAAACGTCGATGTTTATCGCTAACAAATGTCTAAGTGAGCTGATGGCGACAACATTAAAAAAGAATGGCCGAACATAACTGTTTGTGGCTGTTGATTATGTAACCGCTATCAGAGATTGGCGATACATGAAAAAGGGTATTTCTGTGAACGTACTATTGTCGTGATGCTTTCAAACACGTATACATATATTCACATCTTTCGCACGATTGTATTATAATAAACTTTGTGATTAGATGGTTTATCTGTTAATATATGCTATAGTTGTAGAAACTTATCAACGTCTTCATTAGTGTTTTTCTTAATGGCTGTACGGAGTAATACGTCTTCAGTTGCAGTAGCTAACCCTAAGTCCGAGTGACGGTACACGGAATTAACCTAATCACAACGTGGGACAACGTCATTTGTGGACTCTCCAAAACAGAAAAATGAAGACACCCGAAGCGACGAACCAAGTCCTCGTGTAGACGATTAAGGTCAGGCTATCGTGTTTGGAGAGTTATTCTGTGTGACCAGACTAGCTGTTGAACTTTCTTAGGCATTCCGTGATCCAAACCGCCTAAAATCGAACTCTTATAGCGGCGAACACCCCCCCCCT
Organism: Euprymna scolopes; assembly: GCF_053919585.1. Lineage (NCBI taxonomy): Eukaryota > Metazoa > Mollusca > Cephalopoda > Sepiida > Sepiolidae > Euprymna > Euprymna scolopes. Next base: position 12,127,365 of record NC_136521.1, on the reverse strand, counting down.
TGGGGCGGTCGTCGGGTTATGCAATAAAAATATATCATTATAGTTTCTAATATCAGTGTGACGTCATTCTTTTAATGTTGGTTGGATGTTTTTGTTTTACGGCATATCAACCCTTTTCTGGTTATTTAATGCCGAATCTAAAGATTTTTAAGAAAAAATTTTTTTAATAGAATATATTTGTTGTTTTCAAGTCGGTTTCTATTTAACCCATAGTTGGGACCCTAACAGGTACTACCACTCCAGGTCAGAGTGGACCTGGGAGCACTGGTAATTAAAGGGTGCCTCCACACTCCCCAAAGCCCACAAGCTGGGGCCTCACCATTGGATATAGTTTAAGGTCATATCCAGGACCCCCATTGAGGGACTTTTACCCTCTGCAGGGGGGAAGTCGGCGTATTCTAATGCCCCACCGACAGGGCTTCATTCTTTTAAGCTCAGCGGAAATACAACAAATATTTGAAGTCGTATATATTTATTTTTAAGGAAAATCGCTCCAGACAAGGCGTAGAGCCTCTTGATGTAAGACGTTAACAAGAACAAAAGACGATTATCGTAAAAATAGATGATTATTCGTCTTAATCTTGAAAATATTCTGGCTATAGGTAGAAGGAAAAACATAATCATATCGTGTAGTATGATTGCAACATTACACACGCGTTAACATGTACCCAACACGTTGTAGACTCTGTCACAAAGGAGATAAAGACATGGAATAGAAAAGAATTTCAATTCGCTTTTTCAGGTTTAAAAAAAATAGATCTCTATTCTCCATTCCTTGATTTTTTTTTTCTTGCAATGACCCATAGCGCAGTAGTTAGAGAACTTGGAAAAATCAACTGTAAAAGTGCTATTTTCCTGAAGATTGACGATTCAATTCTCAATGTGGGCGACCTAAAATACAATTACGAATTACTTAGGGCCCCTATCAAGTAATGTCGGACGGAACAAGAGCATGCTACTCCCGTGAATTAAATGAAGGGTTCCGTTCGAAATTCCGTCTAAATTCCCGAGTTCGACAGAAACATTCCCAAGTTCAACAAGATACAGCCAAAGAAAGTTGGAGGTTACATCGATCGAAACGTCGTGAAACTGACAGCCAAGATGAGAACAGTAGTCTAATAGATCCCAATAATACGCGAAAATTAAATTGAAATAAATCACACAAAAATATTTTTATCATACAAATATGCGGTTTATTGTAAGAATTAATTTTTGGCATTTATAATTTAAATAAAATTTAGATCATATGCCCCCTCCCCCGTAGGTTGCGCGTATATGGCATAATCTAAGGGGTCCAATTTGCACAAACTTTGCGCATTAAATTAGGCTGTATTTAAAACAAATAACGCGTTGAATGTTGTCTTCCAAATAGTCTATTGGATCTGGTTTATCAGCATAGACATGGGATTTACATATCCCCCAAAGAAAATAATCTAATGGGGTTCAATTGCACGAACGAGGTGACCAGTTGACAGGTCCATTTCGTGAAATTATTTGTTCTTCAAATATTTCCCTCAGCAAATTGATCGTATCGCGCGCTGTGTGGCATGTGGCGGCATCCTGCTGAAACCACATGTCTGCAGTTGAAGCACGAAGAAGTTGGTAATCATTTTTTTGTATCGCTCACCGTTTTACTATTACGTTCTGACTATCGTTACTTTTGAAGACAATGATTCCACCAACCCATAAAGTGCACCAAACAGTGATTTTTTTTCTGGATGTAATTGTGTTTCGACCATAGCATGTGAATTATCATCGTTTCAAATTGGCATCGCCATTAAACCAAACGTGTGCTTCATCATTGAAGAAAATTTTGAAAGGATGATTTTCTGAACCACGATTTTAAAAATAAAATTTCAAATGCTGTTCGGTTGTCAGTTTCTTCCTGATGAATTGTCAAATAAAGCTGGACGCAAAATAAATGATAGTTGCCAAATCTGCAATTAGATAAGTTCGCCGCCTCTAAAAAAAAAACACCCTGCATTTCAAAGGAATATGCTCTGACGAACTTGTGCCACTTAAAAAAAAAACATTTTTATTCACTGTTCACCCCAAACAAGGCACGGTGCCACTTTGAAGTAGGGGCTACTATCGGGGACATAAGTTGCAGGGATATTTTGAAGGAAGATGAGTAACAAGATTTCTGTTCACATTACACTTGAACTTCTGCATGTCATTACAGTTGGGAAAGCAGAATCCCGGAAGAGAGTTCCAAAGTCTAGCAGCTCTGGGAAAAAACTATTAAAGTAGAAGGCTTTCTTACATCTAGGGATCTCTACTGTGTAGGGGTGGGATTTTGCTGCTTGTCGGGTTTGTCGGGGGTATCTACGGCGAAGGGAGACAAGTGCTTGTAATTTGTCAGAGCATACACCATGTAAGTACTTGTAGAACAGGCAGAGGAATGCAGCATTTCGTCGATGGGACAGAGGCTGAAGCCTAGATGGCAGTTCAGGACCTATCAGGTTGGCAACACTTTTTTGAACCCTGTCCAGGAGTGAGAAACAAGTAACTTAAATATTCTTTGGCAAGACGGAACCAGACATTTCTGCAAGACAAAAAGATAAAAATCCAAATCGTCTCAGAAACGATCGTACATATAACGTAAAAAAGCAGCTAACTATAGACGTCTTCAGATGCCGGAAAGTTTTCTACTCTAATTGTTTCTTCCCTCAAATTGTTAGACTTCGGAATTCCTTTCCTGTTTCTTGCTTCTCTGACTGTACTAACATGGATGATGATGGATGAGTCTCTTAACCTTCTGGGGTCTTGGGGACGATACCTTACTTCATGCAGCATGTTTTGAGCAAGAATAGCTTGTCAGCGTCTATTTCTTTCCAAACTTCAGAATGCATACAGCACTTAGTATTATCAAATGGTCATCCATTTATGTACTGGCCAAGCTCAATGTTGCTTAACTTTGGTGATCTAACGGGAACCAGTGTACCAACGGGATTATGCTGTACTAACATGCAGAAATTAAGATGTAATATGTTTTGCAGCTCAACTCCCCATTTAGAGCATTCCTGTTGGCATGGTTCCTAAATCATAGTAATCAGTTACATCTCACTTTTTTTTTACAAAGAAGTCACTTCTTATCAAGGCTCAGAGGCCACTCGAGGATGAGAGAACGGTAATCATTTGGACAGTAATCATTAGTAGTGGAAATTTGGTAAATTGGATTACTTAAGAGGACAGCTCAAGAACTTGTTTACGTTTGACTTGAAGACGACCATGTTGTAGTCAGTTGGAAAGCAGGCAAAGGGAACAGAGTTCCACGGATGTGCAGTTCTAAAAAGGAAGCTTTGTTCATGGAATCTACATTTAGGTTTAGGCACGGAGAAAGAGAAGGGGAAATTATTGATAGTGGTTTCAGATAGACGGGTGTTTTTCGTGAAAATTTGGCAAGGGGAGGGACATAGATTGAAGCTCAGTCAAGCACTTGGCATAAAATGACGATTTGCAATGTCAGAATTGAATAAAAATAACAGAAAATATGATTGTTATTTATTTCTTGCACTTGTACCCCCTCAACATATATACCCCCGCACAAACCCGACAAGCAGCTTAATCTCACCCCTTCACAGTAGAGATCCCTAGATGTAAGAGAGCCTTCTACTCCAGTATTTTCATTCCCCAGAACCGCTAGACTGTAGAATTCCCTTCCGGGTCCCTGCTTGCTCAACTGTACTGACATGCAGAAGTTCAAGTGTAACGTGAACCGACATCTTGCTGCCCAACTCCCTACATAGTACCCCTGTATCTTATGTCCCTGATAGTAGCCCCCTACATCAAAGTGGCAACGTGCCTTGTTTGGGGTGAAAATGTAATTTAAAAAAAAACAATTTTTTAAAAATTATTTTGTTTTCTATTTCAGGATTTCATGGCAGAAATAATTTGGAAATGGCAAGAATCGACTTTATTTCTGACTGTTTCTATGAAATCCTTGATGATTACTTGAGACTCTTCCATGATAAGGAGGGACGTATAATGGTGAGGAATACTAATTTCATGCTCATTTGTTTTATTTCCGACAAACAAAGGTGCTTTTCTTCCGGCCAGGTGCATGTCTGCGTCAAGTACATTTTATTCCTGCCAGGGTGACATTCAACGCATACTTGGCTCGAATATCTTCTCGCTCTTTGTTTATAGAAAATTTGTAAGTCTTTTTTTTATGTCTTTTTTTTATGTCAGTAGCTCCAGGCAAAACATGAAGTCACTTGAAGTAACGCATATTTAAAAATAGATAAAAATAAATGGTTTTATTTTATCTATTTTGAAATATGAGTTACTTCTATTTTTATTTTATTTCTTTTCATTTTTTTTTTCGTCTGAAGATCGAAAATGCGTGCGTAATCATCTTCTCTTTGTCTTCGTCGCATAGTTTCTTTTGCCTGTGGGACTGTTTCGCTGGCCTGCTTTCCAGCTGACTACGATATGGTTGTCTTCAAGTCCAATGTAAACAAGTTTTCGCTGATCCATCCCCTTAAATGATCAAATTATACTAAATTCCCACTAATAACGATTACTACACTGTTGTTATAGTAATATTAAAAATAATAAAAAATAAAATTAAAAATTAAAAATAGAGGCAAAAACATAGGTAAACAAATAATAATATAAAAATAATAAAAAATAAAAATTAAAAATAGAAGTGAAATATAAGTAAAACCTCGTTAAAAAATAATAATATAAAATAATATAAAAAATAATAAATATAAAGATTATAAATAAAAAATAGAGATAAAATATAGTTAAAAAATAATAATATAGAAAATAATATAAACAATAATGAAATATAAAAATTAGAAATAAAAATTAGAGGTAAAAATAAAAATAATATTAAAATAATGAAAAATAAAAATTCAAAACAAAATAAGTTTTGTAAAATATAGGTAAAATATACGTAAAAAATAATAACATAAAAATGATATAAGAAAAAGGAAAAATTAAAATTAAAAATATAGGTAAAATATAAGTAAATATAGGTAAAAAAAAATAATAATATAAAAAATAATATAAGCAATAATGAAATCAAAAATTTAAAATTGAATATAAAGGTAAAAAATAAAGTAAAAAAATTGTCGGTAATAAATATAGATCAAAAATTATAAAAAATAAAAACGAAAAAGTAAAAAATAAGAAAATGAAACCTTAAAGGTAAAAAATGTTGATAAAATATATGTAAAAACAATGTTAGAAAGCTCGAGTGAAAAAAATAAAAATAAAAGTTATAGATGCAGATAAAATTAATGCAAAAAATAAAATAAAAATAAAAAATTAAAATATTAAAAAAAAAAAAAAAGTAAAATGAAATATTAAGCAAAATAAGTAAAAATATAGATAAAAATAATAAAAACAAAAGTTAAAAAATAAAAAAATATATAAATAAAGGTAAAAATAAAGATGAAAATTATATTACAAATAATAATAAAAAATAGAGGTAACATATAGGTATATATAATAAATAATATAATAATAAAAATAAAAATTAAAAATTAAAAATAGAAGGAAAAATATAGATAAAATATAGGTAGAAAAATGATAAAATAAAATAATATAAAAATAATGAAAAATAAACATTGAGATGAAATATAGTTGAAAAAAAAATTTAAAATATAAATAGATGTAAAATTATAGATAAAATAATAATATAAAAATAGAGGTAAAATATACGTAAAAAATAATAATATAATAAGTGATAAATATGGATAAAAAAATTATAAAAATAAAAACGAAAAAGTGAAAATAAGAAAATAAAACATTAAAGGTAAAAAAAAAATGTGGATAAAATATATGTAAAGCAATGATAGAAAGTTCAAGTTAAAAAAATAAAAATAAAAGTTAAAAATCATAAAACAGCAAAGAAAATACCAAACTAAATTCCATGAAATGTATCCAGCGAGTCGGAAAATAGTCCAGAAGAAATCCAAAAATCTGTCTATTCTGATTCACGTACAGAAACCATCTCCTCCGCACCCCCAATTTTTTTTTTTTTTTTTTTTACATATTCACCCCACCACTCTTGAGATTTTTACAAAAATTCTATCCTTTTAGATTCTTCATATCAGCTTTATTCTAATTCGGATTTTCAGACAATCCATCAAACATTTTTTTTTTTTTACATAGGCATCACCACTTATCAAGGCTAAGAGGCTACTCGAGGATAAGGTTTAAAGAGTGTACAGTAGAAATTAGACAATATAGCAATCGTTAATAATGGAGATTCGGTAAATTTGTTAACTTATATGGAACGGCTCATCAAGAACTTGTTTACGTTAGACTTGAAGACAACCATATTGTAGTCAGCTGGAAAGCAGGAAAACGGAGGACAATTCCATAGGCGTGCAGTTCTAAGAAAGAAGCTTTGCTCATGGAATCTACGTTTAGGTTTAGGCACAGATAAAGAGTGGGGGGAATTAGTGATAGTGTTTTCTGCTAGATGAGTGTTTCTTGTGAAAATTTGGCAAGGGGGGGGCATAGATTGGAGCTCAGCCATCAACATAATTTTATCTTGTTTATTATATACCACCCATTGCATATTTTTACACACTTTTTTTTTAACTCACGTTCACCCCCTAACAAGGCATATCACCACTTGGACGTTTGTCTGCTTTCCAACTGACTGCAATATGGTCGTCTTCAAGTCCAATGTAAACAAGTTCTAGATGAGCCGTCCCTTTAAGTAATCCAATTTACCAAATTTCCACTACTAACAATTATTACGACATTTTCCCATTGACTACTGTACATTCATTAACCCTTATCCTCGAGTTGCCACCAAGCCTTGATAAGTGATAACTCCTTTAAAAAAATTAATTAATTAATAAATAAAAGGCGCTACTATTTGAAACCAGGCCTAGGAAAGATTAACAAGATGTTGGTTTACGTTACATTTAAATTTCTGCATATCAGTAAGTCAAGGAAGCAGGCAGCGGGGAGGGAATTCCAAAGTTTAGCTGTTCGAGGGAAGAAACTATTGGAGTAGGAAGCTTTCTGACATTTAGAGATCTCAACAGTGAAAGGGTGAGATTTTGCTGCTAAGCGAGTTTGTCGGGGATATGAACGTCGAGGGGAGCACAAGTGCAATGAGTTCATCAGAGCACATTGCATTAAAATACTTGTAAAACAGACATAGAGATGCAACACTGCGGTGATGGGACAGGGGTTGGAGCTTAGTTAACAAAGTGGGACCTATTAGATTGGAAACTCTTTTTTGAACGTTATACAATGGGGAGATACTAGTGGTAGATGCACCAGCCCAGATGTGACAACATTACTCCATGCATGGGCGAATTGTGGCCTTGTAGAGGTGATGCATAGGAGAGGATGATATAAACGTGTAAAAGGTGAATGCGGTATTTAGGTTTGTGTTAATTAGAGTGTGTATAGGTTCAGTTGTGCTGTTGTTAGGCCATTTGGCAAGGAGGAATTTCCTTTTGTGGGGACATTGTCTGAAGATCTCATTTCTAATGTTCATACAGACTATGGATGGGTTATTTATAGCCTTAAGAATCCTATATTTGTCGGTGGTGCAAAGGGGGCAGGTCTTGAGGGTTACTAAGTTCTGTTTTAAAATTTGAAACTCAGAGTTAATACACTCGTTTAACGTTTTTATCTCTGTTTGTTTACATTGAATTGTTTCACCGTTTTCAAAGTCGCTGATGAATTTGCGCTGACTCTATCCAACCTCTTACCGTTAATTCAACGCAATGAAACCACTGATACGCCTTTGAAATATGCATATATAATGTTGAAATAAATATTATATATATATATATATATATATATATATATATATATATATATATATATATATATATATATACGAGCAAACAGTTAATAAAACATGTTAAAAAACACTT
>NC_136521.1:11942003-12114503 GCF_053919585.1 Euprymna scolopes | reverse complement strand
AATTTGATCCATGTCCAAGGAAACTATATCTAAAATTTCAAGTGTTTAGATCCAAAATTGGCTGAGGAGTTTAGTAGAGTTCTCAAAGGTCAAATCGTTGAACTTTGGCCCCTTAACAGCCAAATTCCGAGACGAAAACCGATGATAAAGATTTTCCCAAATCTCAATACCCCTAAATACTGTCAAATCTCTAGTCTGTAGTTATTTGGTAGGGAAGTGTACACACACACACACACACACACACACACACACACACACACACACACACACACACACACACACACACACACATTTTCACTTTTATGGATATATAGATAATTATTGAACAGCCGAAAAGATCAGACAAGTGCAAAATTGATTTTTATAAATATATTTATTTATTAAAATTAAATTGATTTTTTTTTTTTTCAAATTTTCCAATAGTAAAATATTCTTTTTCAGGAAATACATTTTTTTTTCTTTTATGCCACGTCCGCAGAGGCTGGAAATTGAGGCTGAATGAAGTTTACATGCCCAATAACACAGAGAGAGAGAGAGAGAGAGAGAGAGAGAGAGAGAGAGAGAGAGAGAGAGAGACAGACAGACAGACAGACAGACAGACAGACAGACAGAGGGGGGGATGTTGCGAATCATTATCCACGGTGTCTGACCCAACTAGGTTTTTTATTTTATTTTATTTCAATTTATCAATTGATTTATTTATTTCACTTTTATTTTATAATATAATATATAATATAATAAAATTGGATTCTTTATTTTTATCTTCCATCCCTTTTTAGACACCTGTTCCCGTTGGATCAGCTGCCAGTCAAAGTCGAGGAAACTCAATTACCAGTTCCGGTACGCCCCCAGGTGCTTATAGCGATATCTACGGCAGTGACGTTAGTCTCGATACCAAGTCTAGTCTGTGTTCTGAGGGCCGCACGGACGACTTGTCATCTCGTGGTGTGCAACCCGATTGCTACAGAACTGGCATCGCCTCAGAATCATATCCAAGTTCCGGTCGTCGCCACAGAGACAACACCTACATTGATGGGAGAATGGTAACTAACATTGGCGTTTGAATCAATGTGTATAAGCACATTCTATACTAAAAGGCTGTCTGGCGTTGCTCGGTCGTAAAATACACATAAATATTATAATTCATACAGAAACTGAGACATGTGCATGCGAATATTGTATATTTTTTCTAAACAGTTTATTCTTGTAAGTAAAGAAAATTATATATACTCGGGCTGAGATCGAAACCAAAACCTTAAGACATTGAGTCATGTACGATAACCATTAGTCCAACTTTACACGATCTTTAGAAAGTGTTTCCAACTTACTTATTCGTTTATATAAAAAAGCTGTCACGTTTCACGGCCGCGCATGCACATTCGTGAAACAGTTAACAAACCGATAAAAATCTGATTACCCTCACATACCAATTTTTCAATTTTGACCCCTTAGTAGTCCTTTTTTCCGGATGAAAACCGATAAAAAAAAAAAAGTTTTCCACGTGTCTGAATGCCCTATATACAAAATTTCAAGTCTGTAATTCAAAAATTCGTTGAGTATATAGGTTGAGAAGTGTCCTCACATACACACACATTCTCACTTTTATATATATGTATACGGTCCCATATGGAGAGGGAGGCAAAGATTTTGAATTAGCATTAAGGTAGAATCCTTTTCCGAATAAATAGTTGAATACATTAATTAATAATATCGCAAATAAAAATAAATATAATACCTATTTACAATGCCTCCCCACGTGACAGAGTTAGACACCAGGGTCGTTTTTTTAACGTGGAGAAAAGGTACAAAAATAAAAATTGTCTCAGTCGTCGTGAAGGACTTCTCCTCCGCTGAAAGAGAACGAGAAATGGAAGTGCCGCATCTGAAGAACAGATACTACACTTTGATTTTGTTTATATATTTTATTGCTTTTAAAAACTTTAAAAGTACAATTAAGTAAAAACAAAAGATTTTTAAGCAACAAAATTAGGCACAAGGCCCTATAAGAAATTGGGGAGGGGGAAGGGTTCAGAGTCTTTGTGACTAAAGTGATTAAAAGTAATAAATGTAGACTTTGGAGTCTTACTCTTGACTGGCAACATTTACCAAAATACCTCATTCACTCTATGGATCTTAATCGAACTAATAAATCCCCAGCGTTTAAAGAGTCAAAAACATTGGCCAAAAGGCCAAGTAGTATAATAACAGCATCTATAAATTATGTTACATGTCTTCTACAACCATTAACGGGGTTCTTGGCTCATTGGTTGAGTATGGGGCTACAGTCTCTGGAGTCCTGTTTTCGAATCTCGCTATGCGGATAATTACACACACACGCGCGCACACACACACACACACACACATTTATATATATATATTCCAGGTTAATTATAATTAACCTGGAGATAGAATAGTAAAAATAAATAATAACGAGGTTTATACTAGAGTGCTCAACTGTTGTTGTTCGTTCGTCGAAACGACGAGGACCATCTGATCATCCTGTAGGGTGAAATGGGGGCGGGAATCATCATCGGTGAGTGCGGATATGGTAAGCTCAATCTTTGCTTGAAAAGTTCTACTGCAGTGAGATCAGGGAATCGTAGCAGATATCGAGGGTTTCAAAACATTTTCCTTCCTGTCCTTTCTGCGCTTCTCTGCAGCAACTTTTCGGTTACTTTCATATTTGCAGGCACCGTCATGAACAGCGGCCCGCCACTTCTACTACTATCTACTATCTAAAGCTGTCTGCTCCCATAATGTCTTCAGAGTGTCTTTAAATCGTTTTCTCTGGCCACCATGGGAGCGCTTGCCATGTTGGAGCTCAGTAAACAGAAGCTTCGTGGGCAGTCTGTAGTTTGGCATGCGGGTTACATGTCCAGCCCAGCGGAGCTGAACCTTCATCTGAATAGTGGGGATGCTTGGGAGTCTAGCACGAGTGAGGATTTCTGTGTCTGGTATCCTTTCCTGCCAAACCTATGTCAAGCAGTTTATTCAGTCTGGTGGTGTGGAAGTGATTTAATTTTCTAGTGTGCCGTTGGTAGACAGTCCATAACTCACATCCATAGAGTAAGGCGGTGAGTATGACAGCTTTATAGACTTTGATCTTTGTCATTGTTATTTGTCATTGTTATTTGTCATTGTTATTTGTCATTGTCATTTGTCATTGTCATTTGTCATTGTCATTTGTCATTGTCATTTGTCATTGTTATTTGTCATTGTTATTTGTCATTGTCATTTGTCATTGTCATTTGTCATTGTCATTGTCATTTGTCATTGTTATTTGTCATTGTCATTTGTCATTGTCATTTGTCATTTGTCATTGTCATTTGTCATTGTTATTTGTCATTGTTATTTGTCATTGTTATTTGTCATTGTTATTTGTCATTGTTATTTGTCATTTGTCATTGTCATTTGTCATTTGTCATTGTTATTTGTCATTGTCATTTGTCATTGTCATTTGTCATTTGTCATTGTCATTTGTCATTTGTCATTGTTATTTGTCATTGTCATTTGTCATTGTTATTTGTCATTTGTCATTGTCATTTGTCATTTGTCATTGTTATTTGTCATTGTCATTTGTCATTGTTATTTGTCATTGTTATTTGTCATTGTCATTTGTCATTTGTCATTGTCATTTGTCATTTGTCATTGTTATTTGTCATTGTCATTTGTCATTGTCATTTGTCATTGAGCTGCTCAATATAAAGAAGAACCAGATATAGTTTTTAATTATTTTTGCATAAACATTTAGGTATTGCTACACATTCCTTAATGACTGGACTTTTTTGTAAAAACAACATCGCCTAATGATGTTTCTAGTCAGTTATACTTAGTTGACTGAAACATACTCATGAATGTGTACCGCCGATACATTTAAGTATCGCTTAAATGTTTATGTGTAAATAAAATATATATATATATATATATATATATATATATATATATACATTTTATTTACACATAAACATTTAAGTATCGCTGCACAAACACACGCACACAAAAACGCGCGTGCGCGCACACACACACACACACACACACACATATATATATATATATATATATATATATATATATATATATAAGCAACGTTGAGCCTGGCTATTACCAGATGGGTGACCATTTGGGAATTCTAGGCGCTGTATGTGCTTTCCGCTTATCTCGGCATTGTTTCCAGTCGTCCTGAACCTCCACTTGCCACTGGTATTCAACAATGTCGACTCAGGGGAGGTGCGGTTGGAGATTGCGCAACTCTTGCCACAAAAATTTCCCACTCAGGCGCCCTTAAAGTGGGTATCGATGGTCTGTTAAGACTGAAGGAAGCCATTTTTTATATGTAGGTATGTATGTATGTACGTACGTGTGTATGTACGTATGTATGTACGTATGTATGTATGTACGTACGTATGTATGTATGTATTAAGACTCATATGATTACTAACTCTAAGTCCGAATGGCACCCCCTGACAGAGGGTTAGCAGTAGCGAAAGCTTTTTATTATTATCTTTTAAGCCAGAATTTAATGACGATCTCCGAACAAGACCAATAGCAATCTTTTCATGTGTATTTGTAAAGATATAAGATACTGTTGGGTGTAAGCATTTTTCTAGCGCAGTAGAAGGCGAACACTTTATTTGCAGCAGACTTGGCAATGTCTACTATGCATCTGTTATTGTTAGGCCGAGGAGTTTGAATGACGAACTCTCAGGTTGTGTAATTATGCATGGTAATAGGTGGTTGGGAAGAATCTTTGTAATTATTAAAGGAAAGGGGTTTTGTCTTAGTAGCATTAAATGTTGCCAAGCATTATTTTATTTTACATTGTTTTTCTTGATAGTCGGAGAAGCGAATGAGGTACATGGAGACGTGCCGTAGAGTCCTTCCGTTCATGGAGAAAACTTTGGAGATGCAAAATGGTGGCCATATGTTCTTTTGTGGTGAAGAGGTAAGTTACTTCTAAGTTTTCTTCTGATTACCTTGGGAGGCCACCGATTATCAAGGCCAGAAGCTATTCCAGGATAAGGGTTTCATCAGATAGATAGACTGTCGGTTGAGACACGCAACCTCTTCTTTTTTCTTTCTTTTTTTTTTTTTGATGTTTGGAAAATATAATTTTTTCGAACTTGTCAATCTTTACGTAGAACTCGGTAACGTGTACATAATTCCGAACTGAAACATTATTTTAATCAACGGAGGCAGATTGTTTTCGTCCCGTCAGCTATGATCGGTTTGAATTGTTAATCACTAAGTGTTAAGTCCAAAAGCTACTCGAGGATAAGGTTAACGAGATGGATAGATTGTCGGTTAAGAGACGCGACCTCCAGGTGCGTCTTTTCGAACTTGTCAAGCTTTACGTCGAACTCAGCGACGTAAACATAATTTCAAACCGAAATCTCATTTCAATCAACTGAAGTAGATTGTTCTCGTCCCATGGGATTGTCAGTCGAAAGATGAAGAAACTTATGAGAGAATATAGAATGATTTAGGGGACGAACTAAACTTGATAATTTATAGGGACAGATTATGACAAACGTGTGTTGACATCAGATTTTGAGACGACCATGTTGTAATCCTAAGGAAAGGAATGATGTAGCATGTAACTTTTTTCTGAGAATTCGACTTTAAAACTTCTTGGCCATTTTTTTCTCATCAAATCTTTTTTGGCGTCCATGTATTAGATCCATTGCTCTTTCTGCTTCTGGCCCTGGATATGACCTTAAACTATATCCGATGGTTAGGCCCCAGCTTGCGGGCTTTGGGGAGTGTGGAGCCACCCTTTAATTGCCATTGCTCCCAGGTCCACTCTGACCCGGGGTGGTAGTGCCTGTTAGGGTCTCAACTATGGGTTAAATAAAAACCGACTTAAAAAAAACAAAACAAATATACTCTATTAGAAAATTGTTCTTCAAAATCACTGGATTCGGCATTAAATAAGCTGAAAAGGGTTGATATGCCGTAGAACAAAAACAACCAACCAACTTTCTGCTTCTCTTTTTTCGTAAAGTCGATTCTCTCTGTCGATCTAAACAGGTACTCACACCTGAGGCTATTCCCAGTCTCTGCAAATCTACTATTAGACCTTGTTTGGAGTATTGCTCTTATATTTGGGCTGGTGAATATCCCCCATTTGAGTATATTTGGTAAGGTGCAGAAACGTATCTAAAATTTGATTGGTTTTCCCACCCTTTTTTCTTCTCCATCTCTTTCTTTCATTCTTTCATTCTTTCTTTCTTTCATTCTTTCTTTCATTCTTTCTTTCTCTCTCTCCCTCTCTCACACACACATACACATACAGATGAGATTTTGTTAGTCTCAGTCTTTTCTATGAATACTATTATGACACGTGTTCTTCAAAATTGTTTGATCTATTCCCTGCTTCCTTTGTTCCAGCTTGTTTTACTCATTGGCTTAATGGTCTCCATTAATTCGCAGTTTGGATACCTCTTCCGAAAAACAACTTCCGAAACCAGTAGCTTCGTTCCATTTCTTTTCTTGATAGTTTAATCACAACTTTACAAACTCACTTTTTCCCGATTCAAACAATTTACACCGAGCTCAATAGCTGACCCAATGGGTCTGACTCATTTTTTTTTTAAATAATTTTATATTTAAACGTAAAATATAGGTCCTGGATATGACTTTAAACTATATCCGATAGTGAGGCCCCAGCTTGCGGGTTTTGGAGAGTGTGGAGCCACCCCTAAATTGACATTGCTCCCAGGTCCACTCTGACCCGGAGCGATAGTATCTGTTAGGGTCCCAACTATGGGTTAAATAGAAACTGACTTTGAAAAAAAAAAAAATATATTCTATTAAAAACTTTTTCTTCAAAATCACTGGATTTGGCATTAAATGACTCGAAAAGGGTTGATATGCTGTAAAACAAAAACAACCAACCAACCAGTAAAATAGAAATTGACAGGATTCTGTTTAATTTTAAAGCTAATCGAAATCCACTTTTTCTCACTTTTTCCAGATGATGATGTGTGATATGATGTGTTTTTGCGCATTGGAAAACCCGATGATGGAGAATTCATCCTTCTTCAACACTTATCCTAGACTGATGGCTCTGCGGGAACGCGTGGCCAACGAACCGCGAATCTCTAAATACATCAAAAGACGCTACCAATCTGACTTCTAGCGTAAGCAACATTTAGACGATCCTCTCTACGTTGAAACCACAAACTATGGAAGAACATAGCTGACGAAATACACTTTTTTTAGACATAGAAAACTAATGATAATGGTCAATTTTATCAACAGCGTTATAGTAAAAGGTTTGGTAATACTATAAACTTCAACCATTTGCTTGAAACATTGTGTGTAGTGTTAAAGGATTTTTAAATAATACAATGTATTTTTTTTTCTCACCGCTTGTCCTCTTTTACAAATATTTGAAAATATAGAATAACAATTTTTTTTTTTCACTAATTTTCTTTATTTCCTGTTGGGTGTGTACAGGGTGTTGTTAGTGTGGACTCCGAATTTTCGGGATTAAAATCCCATTGTCAAGGATTACGTTAGAAAAAGATATTTGGTCTTATATATTTTTTCTCTCTAGTCGGCCGTTATTATAACGAACGTTATTGGCACGAACATTATTCGAAGGAACGCAGATGACACCAAATCAATTTCGATTTAATTTTTTTTTTCTAAGTTCAGCTTTTTAACGCATACATGTAAATATAAATTTTTATTTAGGTAAATTTTTAGATTAGGTCCACCTCCACAATGCTCTTCTAAATGACGACTTTCTAGGTTTTCGATTATGCTGAATACGGAAATCGCATTGAAATTTTGCATAAATATGTAGTTATCGAGATATAAAAAGTTGTATTATGCATTGTATTCTTTGGCGGCCATCGTTTTTACGCGCGTGTGCGCGCCATAAACAAATCTACGCGCGTAACAAAGATGACCGCCAAAGAATACAATGCATAAGATAACTTTTTATATCTCGATAACTACTTATTTCTGACAAAATTTCAATGCGATTTCCGTATTCAGTATAGTCGAATTTAAAAGAAAATTGTGGAGGTGGACCTAATCTAAAAACATATCAATTTAACTTCATCGTTTTTTTACTGTTTTATTTCTGTGTCTTATTAGTGAAGGCGCATAACTCTTGTTATTAAAATGGACAGTTTATCTCCCTTGATTATAATTTGTGGGATTTTTTTATTATCAATTTTTAAAAGGGAGTCACTGCGTATCAAGGCCCAAAGGTCACTCAAGGATAAATGAGTATAAAGTGTGTAGCAGCGTGGTAGTAGTAGTATTAATAGTAGAAATTGAGTATAACTTGATTATTTAAGCAGATAGCTCAACAAGAACTTGTTTACATTCGACTTGAAGACGTTCATGTTGTAGTTAGCAGCAGAGCAGGTGGGCGGAACAGAATTCCATAGGTGAGCAGTTCTAGGAACGAAGTTTTGTTCATGGAATCTGTGGTTCTAGCTAGTCCTGTGCAGCAAGGAGTAGCATTGATCAGACGAGTACTTGCCTTTAGTAAAATATATATATATATATATATATATATATATATATATATATATATATATATATATATATATATTGTTACTACCAACTAATAGAATCTCATTTTTAATTTTTTTTATTTTAGAAGAACTGGCATGTGAATGCCGGATCTATTTGTTATAGTCAGCTAACGTACTTCTTAACTTCCGGCATGGCTGCTACTGGAGGCGGTGACAAGGCAAATCCGTCCCTTCACTTTTATTGTTCTTCAGTATTTCTATTGTGAAGCGATTTATTGAAATAAAATATAAGAAAAGGACGTTATTGAAAAATATACAATAAAAAATTAACAAAATTATACAAATAAAAATAGCAAAATAATTTTTTATTTGCAATTTTAATAGCAAAATTAAAAAGAATAAAAAATGTTATTTGATTTGAAATTTTATAAGAAATATTTGTTTATGAAATTGTAAAAATACGCTTTTTTATTTAAAAAATAATTTTTTTTATTTGAATGTATATAATAAATATATGTTTATGAAATTATAAAATTACGTTTTTTTTATTTGAAAAATAAAACTTTTTATTTGAATGTATATAATAAATATATGTTTATGAAATTATAAAATTACGTTTTTTTTATTTGAAAAATAAAACTTTTTATTTGAATGTATATAATAAATATATGTTTATGAAAGTATAAAAATAAAATCATTGAAATCAAAATAAAAAAATTACAAACATCATAAAAAAATATCCAATAGGTAATATTCCCAAAATAGTTTAAAAGATTTTAAAAGGTGTTTTTGAGCGCAAAAAGTGTTTTCAATAATTCTTTTAAAAAATAAACTAATTTCAATAATTATTGATTAAAATAAACCCCAAAAAACGTTTCAATGATTATTAGATATAAAAAAGAGAACAATTGGAAAAACGTAATAAAAAAACAGTACGTGCACAGGGGAGACTAAGGCATGAGAGAAAAAAAGCGAGTGAACTGATTTGCCTTGTCACCGCTTCCGCCGGAAGTTAGAATGCACGTTAGCTGACTATAACCGATCTAACATTATAAGTTGACTCTACGGCGCTGATAAAAATTAGCGTTCAACAATGAGGGCCACAGCTGTTTAATTGTACCGCCGTTTTCGTGGATAGGGGCAACGTGTAGAACAACTTATGAAGACTCCTATGCAATCTATTTGTGTGCGGTACAATTTTTTTCACGGCTTCTTTCGTAAATATTACCATGAATATAAAACAATAAAAAGCTTGAACGTTAAATTGTTTTACGCGTTGTTTTATGTGTTATATTCTATCGTTTATGTTTTCATTTTATTTCCTCATCATTTTGTTCTAGTTGGGGATGGCGCATCCTACCAGATGCCAGACATTTACCAGCTACCTCATGTATTCCGACCGAGAGACATTTTTTTTAAATTCTAACCGCCCCTTCAACTGCAATTATTTCAATATCTCTTGCACTTGGTTCACCGGGTATATTTGCTAGGTAGCTTTTTAATTTTTTTTCCGTGTAAGATTTTATGTGTTATGTGCACTGCTTTAGGTTTTTATGAGCAATGTTTTATATTATATTTTTCATATGTGATATTTTGTGTTATGTGTGGTAAGTTGTGTTTAGGTCGTATGTATTATGTTTTATGTGTTATGTATTATGCAATATGTTTTATGTATTACTTTTATTTTATGCTTTATGTGTTATGTTACGTGTATTTTATGTGTTATATATTATGTGTGTATTTGTGTCATTTTTAAGTTTCTGTGTGGTATTTTATGTGTTATGTGTGTTTGTTTTATGTGTTATGTGTGTTTGTTTTATGTGTTTTATGTGTTATGTTTTATGGGTTATGTTTTATGTGTTATTTGTGTTTGTTTTATGTGTGTTTGTTTTATGTGTTTTATTTGTTTTATGTGTGTTTGTTTTATGTGTGTTTGTTTTATGTGTTTTATGTGTTATGTTTTATGTGTTATGTTTTATGTGTTATGTTTTATGTGTTATGTGAGTTTGTTTTATGTGTGTTTGTTTTATGTGTTTTATTTGTTTTATGTGTTATGTTTTATGTGTGTTTGTTTTATGTGTTTTATGTGTTATGTTTTATGCGTTATGTTTTATGTGTTATGTGCATTTGTTTTATGTGTTTTATGTGTTATGTTTTATGTGTTATGTTTTATGTGAGTTTATTTTATGTGTTTTATGTGTTATGTTTTATGTGTTGTGTTTTATGTGTTATGTTTTATGTGTGTTTGTTTTATGTGTTTCATGTGTTATGTTTTATGTGTGTTTGTTTTCTTAATTTTCTTATCAGTTTGTTCCAACTACCGGATGTCAAACATTCATTCATTAACTCAGATATTTTAACAGAGATGTCTTTTTTAAGATTCTGGCCACTCCCTTAAGTGCAAGTGTGTTATATGTGGGGTTTTATGTTTTATGTTTATCTGTATTTTTATGCGTTATGGGTTACGTGTGATGTTTTATGTTTATGTTTTATGTTTATGTTTTATGTTTATTTTTTATGTGTGACGATGTTACATAGTTATGTTGTGCGGATTATATTTCATGCTTTATGTGTAAAATGTTATCTGTTATATGTGATGTGTTATGTTTTAGGTTTTATGTGCTATCTTTTATGTGTGATCTAATGCTTTATCTTTTATGTTTCTTTTTAATTTTCTTACTATTTTGTTCTAGTTGGGAATGGCACATCGTACTTGATGGCAGACATTCACCTGCTATTTCATGCATTCCAAAATATAATGACATATATTACGAAGGCCATGATAACGCACGATGTCAGTAACTAACGCGTCTATGATAAGAGCGATTAAAAAGTGAGCAAAAAATGAAAGAAAAGTGTTATGTTGTACGGAATATAATTATAAAATATAAAAAAATAATTATAATTATAAATATATAACTGGTTGTTAAATGTGGGAATTACAAGAAGACATCGTTTTGGCACCAAATTATTTATTTTTTTTAACAGAAAAACGTTAGAGCAACAGATTATGTGAAATGCTGTGTCAGCCATCTTGAAAAGTCTTCCCCCAGATTTGCTTTTCGGTTATGTCCTTTTATAACGCCCCCCTTTGAAATGTGATTCTTGTAAGAGGTTTTATGTGGATCTATTTGTAAGGTTAGCGTTGCCTTACAAATTCGCTGGATTCTTCTTGTTGGACTTTGATGTGAGACTTGCTTTGTTTATTATTTATGACTGAACACTTTGAGGTAATTCGAATGTGTCCAGTAACACATGTAAAGAGATGGATGCATCATTTGGACGTCGCTCTGGAAGGGATGACTGACGAAGCTGATTAGCATGTCTAACCTAAATAGATGATTGTACATCTACGTCATAGACAACATTGCCAGAACGGCGTATTAATCGACCTTGTGTCCATTTTTTTCTATCATTACGGTAGTCCTTAGCCAATACAGATTATCCTGGAAAGAATTTTACGGGGTTTTGCTCCATGATGGAAATTAAACTGGTTTTCCATCATTTTGTTTCTTCTGTAAAATTTAGTTGTTGATAGGCGATTAGCATCAATTGGCAAGCGTAGTTTCCTATTCATAAGTGCTTCAGCGGGAGACTTTCGATTTGGGCAATTTGGATTTGGGGTAGCTCTGTAGCTACTTAAAAATATTTGCATTATCTCTTGAGTAGTTCCTTCCCTTTTAATTTCAAGAGTCCTCTCTTGAAAGTGTCCACAAACCGTTCTGCTTGTCCATTTGATTGAGAATGGAAAGGTGGAGATTTCAGGTGCTGAATGCTTTTCTGTTTGCAGAAGTCCGCGAATTCTGCTGAAGTAAAAGCAGTACCGTTATCTGAAATTAATATTTCGAGCACTCCCAACCCGCTGAAGATTTCCAGTAGTTTTCTTATAGTTTCTTTTGATGAGATGTGGCTCATCTGAAAGACTTCTGGTCATTTGCTGTAAGAATCAACTAGCATGAGATAATTTTATCCATTTATTGGTCCTGCAAAATCAATGTGCAGTCATGACCAAGGAATTTCTGAAATTGGACATGAATGTAATGTAGTTTTTCGTGGGAACTTTGCAACTAGTTGATATTTGGAGCAACTCCTGACAAGTTCATCTAATTTTTTGTCCATACTTGGCCAATATACATAAACACGGGCCAAGGCTTTCGTCCGATTAATTCCTTGATGTCCCTGGTGAAATTGTCTGAGGACTCTATTTTGACGATTAGATGGAACAACAACACGTTCAGCAAAACGGAGAATTCCATTAGTCTCAGACAAAAAAAGATCTTCGCTGAAAAAATGGTTGAAGTTGCTGACTTATTAGGTCAGCTGATAGAGTGGAGGTGCCGAACTTTTTGTAGTGGTGATGGGCCTGTGGCTGTAGCCTCCTGGATCATCTCTGATATGACCGGTAGTGCATGTACTTCGGAAACAAGTCCAGAGACAACTTCAGGTTCCATAGATACAGCAGCGATGACACTGTCTTCTACAGCTTTTTTATGAGTCTGGATGACGCATCTGTTTGGCCAACGTTGCTGCCTGGTTGGAATTTTATTTTATTTTCTAGTTTAAAATCTGTACAAAAATTCCCGACTGGAAAGAATAAAAAGCCGCCAACAACCTGTTGGTCATGTGGTGATATGCATTATGCGAGTTTTTGCCCTTTTAAAAGACACATGTTGTTGTTGCACCATGGCTGTGTTCCGTTTAAGATTTATCAAGCGTTGACATTCTGTGGTCAGAATTTTCACTGTCATTTCTTTACTTTATTTACCATAGATAGTAAATGTGTGCGCACGTCAGCGTCTGCTGGAGATTGCAGCCCTGCGATAAAAATAAGGCATTTAAGCTGGTCCTCTGTGAGTGATTTCAGTCGAAAATTTTCACACTGAACATTAACCACTGCAGCATATTTGATAAAATCGTCATTAACGCTTTTCGTCAACTTCAAACAATTGTATCGAATATTAAACGATGATGATGGCTCACCTAAAATGCCCGTTAACTGGGCTACTGTTCCGCCAAATGTGAAATTCTCTGGTTTCTTTAGTATAGTGAAGTATACATAACGTTCATGTTCAATAGAACCCAGTTTTCTAAGAAATAACCGTCTTTTCCAGTTATCGTTTTTTGAAATCATTTTTAAACGTATTTTTCCATCGGTATAAACCAAATGGAAAATGTCCGTTTTAATTCCGAATTGAATTAAAAATCGGTGATAGAATATATATTATCAAAGGAGCTACTTACAGTTGACGAAGCCAATTGTGTCTTAAATTGAAACGTTACTGTTTCTATTAATTTGTTTTGTGTCTCAAGAAATTGTTCTTGCTGACTTCTAAGTATCCTTTCCAGTTAATTTGGATCCATGACGAAGAAATAATGCAGTTGTTCTTTTTTTGTCTTTTTTTTTTTTGTGCTGTGCACAAAAAAAAATTCTTTATTTTTTTTTTCGAAGAGACAAGTCCGTTGGATTTTTTTTTTCTAAGGCACCATGTTGTTCGTCCGACGGTCTTGTTTTTTTGTTTTTTTTTATCCAAGTTCATCTCATCCTCGTCGCCAAATCTGTTATGTCATCACGGAATATAACTGGTTGTTAAATGTGGGAATTAAAAGAAGACATCGTTTTGGCACCAAATTATTTATTTATTTAAACAGAAATATAGTAATACGTTAGAGCAACAGATTATGTGAAATGCTGTGTCAGCCATCTTGAAAAGTCTTCTTCCTTCTGATCCAGGGGAGACAACTCTTTGCTTTTCGGTTATTTCCTTCTATGACAAACAGGGTGGTGCAGACCAGCTTACTTATGTGGAATATCAAGTAAGTATACATGTAACAACATCGCAGTTAACATCACGTGGGCTCTCTATTCAACTATCTTCAACTTAATATCATGGCGAGGAAAAGACGAAAAATATAAAAGATTGACAAGGGAATTTTACCACGGCCACCGAGAGTAAGAAGAAGGCCTGTTAACTGAAAAATGCCTGCAGGCAATGTAGGTAAGATTTGTCAGACTCTCCGTACTATACGAGGGCCATTTGAAAAACATCAATAAAACATTTTTAAAAAGAAAAAGGAACACAGTTCGATTAATGCTAAAACTGAACTTTATTCAATATAAAATATACGTATTATCTATGTAAAATTAAGTAATTTTAAAGCAATATACAATTTAATACTGATAAAACTGAATTATGAAGTTAGGAAACAAAGAATTAAAAACATTAAACACCAACGATGAATAATTTTAAAAGTGAAAACAAACGATAAATAATTTTAAGAATGAAAACAGACGATAAAATACAAAAACTTGAAATCAGACAAATAATTTAAATACAAACAAACAATAAAAGTTACTAGTGCAGAAATATTTTTTTAATTTAATTTAGAGAAAAATCACATGGGTTTAATGTTATTTTATGGACTTTAGAGATTATTCGGACTAATGTTCTCATCTTGCGTGTTTATTTCACAACGTTTTATCATCGAATCTTGACTTCTCCTTTATTACATCCTCAGGCCGAAAATGATGTTCACATACCTAAAAACATAATTAAAGAAAACATTCATAACATAATGTAAACTATTGTTAAAATCTAAGAAACAAACATTTACAATAATAATCATAGTGTACTACCTGTTCTGATGCTATACTTCACTTTTTTCTGTCCTCGGTCAGTGGAGGAGAAATATTTCATGACCGAGACAATTTTTATTTTATTTTTGTTCCTATCCAGAGTGCCCCTTTTTGGGGAGCTAAATTTTCCCACATTAAAACCTACCTTGTGTCTAACTGTGCTCTCGTGGGGAGCCAAGTAAATAAATTAAAAAAAAATATTTTTAACAACTATTCTCATGTAAAAATTATTTGTTTATAATTTTAAACAGAAAAAATAAATTTTAATATATAACGCTCAGTCACAGCTAATTTCATTAATAGCCGCGTGGTGACTAATTTTCAAACCGATTTTAGAAAAAAATATCGAACTTTAAAATATTTGGAAATACTCAATGAAAGGTTTAATTTATTATTAAAAAGACATTTTGACAATTATTCCCATGTAAAAACTGTTTGTTTATAATTTTAAAACCTAAAACAAAATTAAATTAAATTTTCAACCTTCCTGATAGACTTTTTAGCCTTATAAGAAAATAAACAGTTAAAAATATCAACATAATATTTGCTGTATTAGCAATAAATAGTATTGTTTCTGTAATTTATATTAACAATGTTATCAAATGTTATGAAAGTACTTTAATTTATATTAACAATGTTATCAAACGTTATGAAAGTACTTTAATTTATATTAACAATGTTATCAAACGTTATGAAAGTACTTTAATTTATATTAACAATGTTATCAAACGTTATGAAAGTACTTTAATTTATATTAACAATGTTATCAAACTTATGAAAGTACTTGAATACAGTTCTATTTAAATACACGTTTAATTATTAACAAATAGCATTACTTACTTTACTATATTCGGTTGGAATACAATTTTCCCTTCTAATGGCACGTATTAAAATTGAGAAAATTTAGGAACAGAAAATGTATGTACTTTGGGGCCTTTTGGATAATTTCCCCAGCAATTTGTAACAACGCAAGAATACACTATGTTAGACAACAAACTCCAAATAAGACGAAACTGCTGCTGATAGCCTAGATCATATTCCTATAGGTGGATCTGATAATGACGTCACGCTGTCATGTGCATCGGCATTCTTTACTCTCGGTAGCACCGGTTTTACCCCGAAATATATATCCTAAAAATAAACACTTATTCATTTTAATAATGTCGCGTTGTAATTTGGCTTTAAACGTATTTCATATTTATCTTATTTTAATATATATATATATATATATATATATATATATATATATATATATATATATATATATATATAGAGAGAGAGAGAGAGAGAGAGAGAGAGAGAGAGAGAGAGGGGGCAGAGAAACGTACTTATTTTGAATATCAATTAAAACACAAGTAATGCAGTACGAGGGGCGTGCAATAAGTAATGCCCCTGACCCACTTCCCATAGCAGTAGAGCAACGAAACTTGGCACAGTCATTAGTCTTTCTCTACATAGGAACCACTCAGAGTTATGCATTTCTCCCATCGTTTGATGCAGTTCTGGAGACCGTTTTTGTAGAACACCCCAGGTTGGTCCTCCAACCGAAGCGTCACTTCAGAAATCGAGGCTGCATTATCTGGGAATCGCTTTCGTTTCAAAAACAACTTCATGGCTGGGAAGAGGTGAAAGTCAGAGGGTGCAAGGTCAGGAGAGTAGTGAGGATGGGGAGATTTCCATAACCACACCCGTGCTTCTGATCTGGCGACATGCGACTTGTGGACAGGAGCGTTGTCCTGCAGGAGGAGGGTACCTTTGCTGATCTTGCCCCGCCTCTTGATTTTGATAGCTTCTCTTAATTTCTTCAAAAGTGAAGCATAATAGGCTCCTGTAATTGTGGTACCCTTTGCCAGGAAATCTGTCATCGCTACTCCGTCCTGGTCCCAGAAGACTGTGAGCATGACCTTGCCAGCGGAGGGCTGCACTCTTGCCTTCTTTGGAGGTGGTGAGTCCAAGCGCTTCGACTGCATTGATTGGGCTTTGGTCTCTGGATCATAGTGATGGACACAGGTTTCATCCTGTGTAATCAGTCTTTTGAAATACTTTGACTTATTTTCTTGGCACATCTCCAAATTCATCGTCGAGCACTCGACGCGTTTTCGCTTCTGGAATGGTGTGAGCAACCTGGGAATCCATCTGGCACACACCTTATGCATATGCAAATGGTCATGAATGATAGTTTTCACAGACCCTGTACTAATCTTGACATCTTGGGATATTTGGCGAATAGTAATGCGCTGATCTTCCAAAATTGCAGCCTCAGCTCGACGGACAGATGCCTCATCAATGGCAGAGGGGGCGACCAGATCTGGGAGCCGTTTCCACAGACTTCCGGTCATGTTTGAATTCACGATGCCAGCGTTTTACAAGGTCGTATGATGAGGCATTATCACCATAAGTTTCTTTCATTTCATCAAAAGTCACCTTCAAATACTAAAACCGGATCACTGCTCGACATTCAACAGGCTCCATTTGACACCTGACTCAGTTCAAACACCTGTAAAACAAAAACCACAATTAGTTCAGAGCTGTAATTTGCCATATAACTCCTAGAGATATATATCATTGCAAACGCAAAATTTAAGCCAGATCAGTGGCATTACTTATTGCATGCCCCTCGTATGCACGCCATTCTTTGAACTGCAACTAGTACAACATTTAAGTTTTACTTTTTACCAGTTTTAAAGATGATATCAGTAAGATGGCACTCAGTCTTCTCTATACGCTGAGTTAACCGAACTCTGAAGTTTCAGTCAACTCTTTCCAGCATATCGATGGGTATGTTGGCGACAGCTCGACGAATGTTGTTTTTCAGGTGAATCAAAGTGTTAGGATGATCGTTGTAAACAATTGATTTCAGATATTCGCATAAAAAATAGTCACATGGTGAGAAATAAAAAAGTTGCACTGCCCCACCTTGTATTATAAACAGAAGTACCAAAAGAAAGTTAATTGGAAACGCAAACAAAAAAAAAAGTGAAGCGTTAAGGGAACAGCAATAACCAACCTGAGCCGCAAGTAGAATTGGCAAATATGAAAATAGTCCGACCATACCAGCTTCTAACATTTCAGTTTCTTTGTTTAAACGTAGGAATATCGAATCAACTGAACTTGCGCAACAGAATTGGAATGTCATTCAGAAACGAATGGATTATATTAAACTAGCCTGGGTACCCGGCGTTGGCCGGGTGTTAAAAGGTGTGTGTTGAGCAAAAAAAAATGTGGTAGTAAACTGACAGGCTTGAACCCGTACCGCGAAGAAGGAAAAGAACGAGAAGAAACGTGATGTCTTTGCCGTTGCATCCATCGCCAAACCGGAAGTGGTTAAGGTTTAAATTAAGGCTAGTCAATCGAAAATATCGGCGAACAAACGATCCCTCCTCCAGGTGAGAGTGAAGAAATTAATGTTTTTAGCCATTTTTCGATATTTGTCGTCCGAAGGGTCGAGCGTCAAAACGATACTGATCTCGTGAAAATCCATCGCCTCTGTCGAAAGTTTTAGGCCCACATACATACATACATACATACATACATACATACATACATACATACATTTAAACAGACATGTGAGATTTATATTATAAACTTACGGGGGTGCCCGGCGTTGTCTATGTGTTTGTAGGTGTAAAAGAAAAAAAAAGAAAAATTTTGGTAGGGAGGTAAGCTCAAACCCGAAGCCTTGAAGCCGAAGCTAAGGCTGAAAAAACAGTCTAACACATTACCCCGACGCTAAGTGGGCAGAGAAGTGGGATTGGGTGAAATTAAACGTTTAAAAAAAACAGGTGGTTAAACGAACGTCAACGTTTTCTAGGTCAAACATCACGCCATAGTAGTAGTAGTAGTAGTAGTAGTAGTAAAGAAAATGAAATCACAGCGCGAATTTTGTAACATAATAAAAGATTCAGACGATCTCGTTTCGTAAATCAGACATATTATAATCTAGACAGTATATAAAAAAGTTGTAAGAAACAGTGACCCCCTCGAGCGACCCCCGCAAAAACAGCCTTTGGCGAACATACGGAAAAAAATGCACACATACACATTTTAGCTTTGTATTATAGATGAACGCAGACCTTAAATTAAATTGTAAAAGATGGCGATATGGTGTATAATCTAGAGTTGTGTTGGAGATCGGACTACCGTAAAAACGAAGTTAACATGTTCATATATTTTCTCGAATGAAAAAATACATTTGTGGACGAAATCTGTAGATTTTATCAATAAATATTCATCATTTCACCATTAATACGGACCGTGCAAAATTAAGTTTTAAACAAAAATAAAGAAATAAAGACAAGAAAAGGAATAGTTTTATGCGTCGAAAAATGGGCACAATTTTTCAGATTCCGATACCGATTCCAATTTCATTAAACATTCCGTTTCTTTCGATTTTCGATTACGATTAATCGTCCCATCACTTATTTTAGGTTGATTGTTTAATAATTGTTTAACAATTGTTTAATAATTGGTAATAATTGTTATTAATTGTTTAATAATTGTTTATTAATTGTTTAATAATTGTTTATTAATTGTTTAATAATTGTTTAATAATTGTTTATTAATTGTTTAATAATTGTTTAAATATTGTTTAATGCCTAAATTCATGTTTTGCAACCTTTGATTGATTTTTTCAAACATATTTTACATGCATATTTTTTATTATTTATATTGAATAAAGTTTATAAATCTAATTGTGTTTCTTTTCTTCTTCTTAAATGTAGTTTATAAGTAAAAAAATCCATGAAACAACGAAATGTTTAATTACTTTTTACGCATAAACACTAAAGAAAAAATTGTAAATTGCCTGAATAGCGTACGCGCGTGTGTGTTCTTTGAAGGGTTCGGTCGCTTAACAAGAAAAATAATACTGTAGTGTAAATTAGGGGGTTTCCAAACATTTTGAACAGGCGCCAAATTGCTTATTTTTTGGAGCTACGTGGACAAAAATAATAATAATAATAAATACCTGAACATGTTTTATACTCTTCTGTTTGTTAGCTTTGCTTTTTAATAAAACTGGTTCTCCAAAAGCTCATTTTTAAAAAGTTATTTTCGGAACAAAACCATTATATATATTATTTTAATTGGAATTCATTATTGAGATGAGTACTAATTTATTTATTGCGGACTATTATTCTCATCTTTATTGGTTGATGTTTCACGACGTTTCGGCCAACTATTCCTCTGGCCTTCGTCAGGTGGTAACCGCGACGATAGGAACTTCGAATCTCCTAACTGCATTCTCAGCAATCACTGCCATCCGTAGTTGTTGTCGTGAAACAACAATTAATAAAGATGAGAATAATAGCCTGCAATAAATAAATTAATATAAACAATACTCATCTCAATAATTAATTCCAATTAAATAATATATATACCATTTGGTACGGACCTGACCATGGAAGATCAGATAATAAATAAACGTGGATTTATAAGATAAAAAAATCCAACTTTGATCGCCCTTCGGTGCCCGTGGCGCAGTTGATAGAGACGTTGAATCTGTACAGTTCCAGATGGCATTGTCTGAAGATTGGGGTTTCAATCCTACCCAAAGCCGGCCAGAGGCCTACTTAGCAAAAACGTGGTGAGACGACAACAACTACGGATGGCAGTTAGGAGATTTGAAGTTCCTATCCGTTGCGGTTACCACCTGACGAAGGCCAGAAGAATAGTTGGTCGTGAAACAACAACTAATAAAGATGAGAATAATAGTCCGCAATAAATTAATATAAAACCATTACACTATTTTTTATACATTTCCATTTAAACAATATTTCCTGAATATGTTATATCTTTTATAAGATCTCTGTGGGCCCGATTAAAGACTTTGACCGGATCTGGCCCACGGGCTGTAGTTTGGAGAACCCTGGTGTAAAGGGCTGGTAATATGGTGTATATCATACAAGGTCTGAGACATACTCATAAACGCTACACAGAAAAACATGTTAAAAACGTTGCGCAGAGCACACTAGCGATACATTACCCGTAGAGAAGAGAAGCCGACCGACACCATTTTTGAAACGTTCGACATCGACTCACCTCACCCAACACAAGAACAATGACGGTCGAGCAACAAGAGAAAATTCGCCGGCGCACTGACTATCGACCTGAAGCGGAAAAGATATTAAAAGCCTTTTGCAGTGCAAAAAGGCTTGGGAGGGGGGGGGTTCACCCATACACACGATATGAACTCTTCTGAACAATATAAATACACCGACAGGTACCGACTGTGTAGAGTGCGCGTGTATTTCACAGCATGTCAGTCGAGGTTTCGACCTCGACAATTAGTCCGCAAGAAATTAGGCCATTTTTATGTTCTTTTAGATGTCGGACTGAGATAAATGTTCTGGGTAGCCCTATGATGTTCACCCTCTCAAGCCTTACCTCCCAGATTTCGGGTGGAACAAGTTTATCACTTGTTGTCTGAGACTTATTTTTGCAGGATCGGGATGCTCTGTCTTTAAGGGCACTGGCCGATTCATCCCACCTTTCGACCTTGTGTCACATCTCGTCGCTGTGAGAGAAAGGTAAATACCGATGTGCGCGCGCGCGTGTGTGTGTGTGTGTGTGTGTGTGTGTTTCATCGTACGCCATATTGACGTTGAGTATTACAACTTCCGTTTTCTATGTATTTTGTCTTGTAAATATCTTTCTGTAAACCATATCCGCGTCCAAGTGTCTCTTAGCAATCCTTTCGGTTTACAACTATGATATTATACTATATTATATTATACTATATTATACTATGTATTATATTATATTATACTATATTATATTATATTATATTATACTATATTATATTATATTATACTATATCATATTATATTATGCTATATTATATTATATTATACTATATTATATTATATTATATTATACTATATTATATTATATTATACTATATTATATTATATTATACTATATCATATTATATTATGCTATATTATATTATATTATACTATATTATATTATATTATACTATATTATATTATATTATGCTATATTATATTATATTATACTATATTATATTATATTATACTATATCATATTATATTATGCTATATTATATTATATTATACTATATTATATTATATTATATTATATTATACTATATTATATTATACTATATTATATTATACTATATTATATTATACTATATTATATTATATTATATTATATCATATTATACTATATTATATTATATTGTATTATATTATATTATATTATATTGTATTATATTATATTATATTATATTGTATTATATTATATTATATTATATTATATTGTATTATATTATATTATATTATATTATATTATATTGTATTATATTGTATTATATTATATTATATTATATCATATTATACTATATTATATTATATTGTATTATATTATATTATATTATATTATATTATACTATATTATATTATATTATATTGTATTATATTATATTATATTATATTGTATTATATTATATTATATTATATTGTATTATATTATATTATATTATATTATATTATATTATATTGTATTATATTATATTATATTATATTATATTATATTGTATTATATTATATTATATTATATTATATTATATTATATCATATTATACTATATTATATTATATTGTATTATATTATATTATATTGTATTATATTAGCAGAAGCTGTGGAAATTCCACGACACTTGAAAATTTTTGAAACACATTAATTTTTAAAACACAAATTTTTTATAACATATTACAAAATAAATAAATAAATAAAATAAAATAAATAACGACGAATTTAAAACAATTTTTTTTAGGAAATTCTGTTTTTTAACCTTTTAAAGCTAAACAGAATTGAGTTTAAAATTTAGATTTTTTTCAATGAAAATTCAACAAACAACACATTCTTTCCCCCACTCTCTACTTGTGCATAAATCTAAACGCAGATCCCACAAATAAAGGTTCTTTCCCAGAATTTCCCGTCTGTGGAAGACTCTTCCACTGGCCTGCTTCCCGGTTGTATACAGCATGGTAGCCTTCAAATCCAATGTAAACAAGTTCTTGTTGAGCCGTCACCCAAAATAATCAAATTCTACGCAATTTACACAATTAACGATTACTTCACTATTACTTTACAGTCATTACCCTCGAGTGGCCTTCGTGTCTTCATAAATGGTGACTCCAAAGTAAAAAAAAGACCTCTGCAATCACGCTGGGTTCATACATATCATCAACAGGAATATAAAACTATCTTAAATCGCAGTCTCTACGCCCCCCCCCCCGAGGGTGAATAATCGTCATTTTTAGTCTCAGCATAATGTGGCATCATGTAGCCCCACCTACAAGCCGCCGACCCCAGACATCTTTCACCGTTCAGGCCGTGTTGTCATCTTTTTCACACAAGTGAACATCGATGGGGCTGCACGGGCCAACAAGTAGAAAATTAAAAAAGCACAACACTATAAAACAGAGCCTGATGCTTTACATACATGTCGGTTGGACTCTGAGTAGATGTGTGTCTACATACTAAGGTTCACATCAACGTCCTGTCGAGGCTGGTTTCATCTGTTTCCGTCACTTTATCTCGATCTCCTAAAGCTTTTCTGATCTGTCCCAAACCACGATCTGTTTACAACTATTGTAGTCAAAGTCCAACTGTTCACCTGTCATTCCTATTGTTCCCCTGGCTCACAGTAACCCTCCCCATGTACATTGTTCGATCCTTAGTCTATTGTGCAGTACTTTTGCTATCGACACTCGTCATATCCTAATTTCACCCCTTCCTTATTTCTCCTTGTCTTCGTTAAGAATAAATTCCTATCCATTGTCTTTTGATAAATCTATTTACTACTTTATGTGTTTTCCTACTTCTTCCCTTAACGGCCTCAGGACGACCATAATATCACAAGAAGAAAGACAGCATTCCTTTCCGTGATTTTACTCCCTGAAACATCATTCCACTGGAGATTGTGACGATGCTTAACATATCAAGGTTTTAGGTCGCCTTGAACAATGTATGTTAAACAATCAAGGTTTAACTGTTCTACACTTGCCCTTATGGATTGTTAACTATGCTGTACTTGCAAGTAACAATTTCCGGGGTTAAATTCGACACATTGCTACCAAAATTCATTACTCGAAATTCCACACACTGCTGCCAAAAATTCACTACTCCAAAACACGACGCACTGCTGACAAAACTCTAAACTCCAAAACATGACGCATTGCTGAAAAACTTGCTACGTTAACACCCAAATCCAAAATCACCCCATTCTCTGAAAAAAATCAGGCTTTTTATTTAAAACCAGAAGTATCTTATTTACATGTTATGTGAAAATATCGCAAGCATATAAAGAGAAAAGGCAGACATTTTCTTCTCCATTTCTTGACAGCACAGGACCCTACAGGCTGTACAAAAACAGGTTTGTACCAATTTTTAAACGTGTAATCAAAAAAGAGTAACTTATCTTGCCTTTGGTGGAATTTCAGACCACAGACAAACATCCAGAGGAAATAGAGCATTCTCTGTCTGTATTTCTGTTCCCTGGAACATCCCGTAAATGGAGGTTGTGGCGATACCTAGGTTTAAGGTTGTGTTGGAAAAATATTCAGACGGTTGACCCTACGTTAGTCCCATGGGGTGTTTTGCGCAATTACTCATAATTTCTAGTTGAAAACTTATTTCTTTTCCTCCCTCCTTAGTGATGGTAAAGCACACGTGGCATGAGGTAGTTGTATCTCAGTTTTCCTTGGAGGTAGACGTCGCTTTGTCCTTCTGTAGTGCTCAGTCGCCCCAGCTCACTAACGTAGGTATAATTTTATGATTTATATATTTTTGTATTTTTCAAGTGGGAATGGATATTTGTAGATATAAGTATATATGATGTCTCATTAGGTTACTCTGTAATATTTAATATGAAATTAATATGTTTTGATGTTTTCTTTATCATAAGTTTTGATTGGATTATTATTTTAATGGGATTATTATTTTAATGGGTTATTATTTTATTTACAATTTATTACTCTTTCAGTTTTGTAACTATGAGCTTAGCTAATGTAATATCGTAATTTTTCCTTAGTTTTATAATTTATTTTATTATTGTATTGTTTTATATTAATATAAACAAGCTACAAGTGATTCAAACTGTTCAACATTAACTGTGGATATATCCTGAACCAACAGGATAACTATATTTTACAAAAAATAACACTATAAACATTTTTGTATTAAGGTGTATTTTATATTAATATCAACAACTACAAGTGATTCAAACTGTTCAGCAAGGACTGTAGATACATTCTGAACCAACAGGGTCATTATATTTTATATATATGACTATAACAGTAGGATAGCTAAATTTTACAAAATAATACCACTATAAACAGTTTTGTATTGGGTGCATAAACATCCCATGGAATTAACGATATTTGGAACACCCAATATCTTTTAACTTATATCTTATAAATTTTCCTAATGTCTATCTGTCTGCGGGCGTGTGTGTGTGTATGTGACGTGGTTTATCTCAGCCTACAGACAATCCACCCAGGCAAGTAAGGTACCGAAATGAAGCTTATGACCTAGCAGATGTTTTAGTGATTTTTATATCCATGTTTGGTGTATGGAAATGCTAAGAAAATGCAAAAAATGCAAAAAAAATAACGATTTACTATACAACGTTTTATTTACTGGATATCTTTCTGGTATTCACCGGAAGTTATTATCTCCCTTAGTAAGTTCGATTTACTGTGTGTGTGTGTGTGTGTGTGTGTGACGCGGTTTAGCTCAGCCTACAGGCAACCCACCCAGGCAAGTAAGGTACCGAAACGAAGCTTATGACAGCGGATGTTTTAGTGATATTTATATCCGTGTTTGGTGTATGGAAATGCAAAAAAAAATTAAAAATAAGTAAATAAATAAAGATTTACTAAACAACGTTTTATTTACTGGGTATTTATCCCGTCGTAGGACTCAAGTTTATCAAGCTGGGAAAACTTGGGTTCTTGTATTTTACATAGTTGATTGCATTTTGCTTTTGTTTTCCAATGAATCGGTTGATTGAATGATTACAAATAACCAAGTAATAATAATACCTATATCCGAACAATACTCTAAATACATCCGGTCGCGGACTTTATCGTTGTAATCTTGACCGCACTAATTGATACGGACGTCACTGTCTTTCTGTAGTGATTGATCAGTTAATTATAAATTACGACTAATTAGAAGAATTAAATCAGACGTTTTTCAAGCAAACTCAATCTCAAATTCAAAGATATGCTTTGAATGTACTAGCAAGGAGACCTGGCGTTTTCCGGGATTGAATGATGATCAACGACTGTTACACACGCTTATATTTTTATTGTCATCGAAATCTGTGAAATCATCCATTTTTCAATCAAATCGATTGATTGATTGATTGATTGATTGATTGATTGATTGATTGATTGATTGCTCTAGTTTGGGACCTATACCAGTGCACCGAAAGGAAGCTTCACATATTTCCTCGCATTGACTTAGTACCACAATACATTGTAGTCTAGATTGCACTGTAGAGAAGCTACTGTTGATTTTATAAAATTATTTTTATATATAATAACTTGAATGAAAGTATAAAATAAAAAGGTCACCTGTCATAGTGCCATTGTGCTTTGAACAGAAACATTCCCTTCGAACGCGCCTCTATAATATTAAAGAACTCACTGTCGATTTTATATGTTGGATCTTTCGGCTTGAGAGGTAATAAAACTGCACAAATGCACTTGTGATGTTCGGCTGTGTAAGATGTTAACTTTGGTAAAAAAAAAAACAAAAAAAATCTCCTGTTCCTTCTATCATCGGAGTATTTCGATTATTAATTACCAACGCAAATTGAAAACATTCTAATACGAAACATATTTAAAAACTATTGCCAAGCACTTCGTGTGAAATTTCATAAAAATCGGCCCAGCCGCTTTCGGGTCCATAGGGACCAAACTCACACATAGTAGAGATTTAATGCTATAAAGCATGTAAGTAAAAGCTTTAGAGAAATTCACGTTGATAAATAAACATTAAGATATATTAGAAAGTGGTTGCATCAACATAGAGTTAGAGTGCGGGAAAGACATGGATAACTAAAAGAGAAATGTGTGTTTTGTCCAATTAATTAAAAATTACGGCTAATTAGAACAAGGAAAACATAATTTGTTCAAACATAACTCAGTTACAGAACTAATGCATATTTTAGGATGTATTATGTTGTATTAAAGTATTATTTCGTTTGACAAGCTTGCTATCGCTTCGGAAATTTCGCTACTTGGGATACAGAGTGTTCCGGAACTATTATATATATATATATATATATATATATATATATATATATATATATATATATATATGTATATATATATATATATATATATATATATATAGTACAAAGTTTTGTTGGAATTAAAAGACTTGCAATGTTTTCTTTTATATAACTCTTTTTTATTTCATTTTGGATCTCTTTATTACAGCCGTTTCGTTAATGTGAGGACAATTCTATGATTTTATGTTTTCATAGACATTTTCTTTCTCGTCAACTCGTCAGATGATATTTCCATCCGATGTTACCTACAAAAAGTTAATTTTGTACATGATAAGCCTCGTGTGTTCGTTTGGGGAAAAATAAATTTGTATCCCACGTTGTTATAAGTCGGCCATCTTGGGTACCGTGCATATTTATATATATATATACAGGGTGTCCGTAAAGTTACTATACAGTCTTATTGTTTTATTGTATTATATTTGTATTAATAGTTAATATTTATTTTTTTTACAGGTTTATTTAATCAAGTTATTCATTAATTAATTTAATCAAGCATGCCACGCAAGCTAACTTTGGAAGAGCGCAAATTTATTGTACTGTTAATATATTACAGGGTGTCTGTATAGTAACTTATAAGACTGTATAGTAACTTTACGGACACCCTGTATATATATATATATATATATATATATATATATATATATATATATATATATATATATATTGTCGGTATTGAGGGGTTTTTTTTTTTGGATGGGATAAAGTCAAGAATGTATAAACATTAATATTTATATTACATTAAAGTTTACCTTTGATTATATTGGGTAAACATTTAATTTCCGCTGTATTGTTTATATATATATATATATATATATATATATATATATATATATATATATATATATATAATTTGATTAGTTTTTTTTTTTTTTTTTTTTTTTTTTGGAAAAAGAATTCCAGCAGAGTGCTCAATTAAAAGGAAAATCCAAATTTTAAGAGCGTACTTATATTTTGTGTACAGAAAGTTGTTAGTTGAGACAGGTCATTGGTACCGTCGGTTTCAAGCCCGATAATAAGGCCCGTTTAAGGTATCCTTATCAAGCTCTCTTCAGCCAATATTCGTCTATCTTATAACCGGAAGTGTGAAGTATATATACCTCGCGAATCCACGTTCAAATCTCGTTTTGTTTAATCCCCCCCCTTTTTTTTTATTATCTATATATATATATATATATATATATATATATATATATATATATATATATATCGGGTAATGTAATACCTAATTTTCAACTTTGAATTATTTAAATTTAAGATCTAATTTCGAAAAAATGTTTTTTTTAATATGAATAAATGGGGTTCAAATTAAAATCGATTCATATAAAAAAAACATTTTTTCGAAATTAGATCTTAAATTTAAATAATTCAAAGTTGAAAATTAGGTATTACATTACCCGATATATATATATATATATATATATATATATATATATATATATATATATATATATATATATATAGATAAAAAAAAAAAAAAAAGGGGGGGGATTAAACAAAACGAGATTTGAACGTGGATTCGCGAGGTATATATACTTCACACTTCCGGTTATAAGATAGACGAATATTGGCTGAAGAGAGCTTGATAAGGATACCTTAAACGGGCCTTATTATCGGGCTTGAAACCGACGGTACCAATGACCTGTCTCAACTAACAACTTTCTGTACACAAAATATATATATATATATATATGTGTGTGTGTGTGTGTGTGTGTGCGCGTGTGTGTGTGGTGTATATATATATATATATATATATATATATATATATATATATATATATATATATATATAAACAATCAATGCAGCAGAAAAGAAATGTTTACTCGATATAACCAAAGGTAAAATTCAATGTGATAAAAATATTAATATTTATATATTAATGAATTAATCCCAACCAAATAAAAAAAGCTCAATACAGACACAGTAGAAAGTAGAGCTTATTATAAGAGAAAATAAAAGAATTTAAATTATAAATTAAAATTTACAATTAAATTTATTGTTCGACAGAATACTCCAAAAACAATTTACAAATTCCTTATTCTGCCGAGTTTCAAAGAATGGCGCTCTTTCTATTCTTCTCAGCAGAGGGTATTAACAAATTAGCAATTAATAATTGTAGCAAAGCTAGAATTTGCTGGTTTATGCATTAGATGAAACAACAATTTATAATATTTAGCAAAAGATGGAAGCGGATGTTTGTTGGTTTTCTATCCATTTGTTTATTTTCCTTGATTAGATATTAACGTTTTCTTCACTACGAACGCAGTACAATCTGCAAGATAAACTTATTTTATGAACGTTAAGCTGCATTGAAATATATCTTTCAAAACGTTGAGCATAAATTTTCGCTATTCATTTCATTAAAGGTATTTACTTACGCCTCTCGGATTACCAATGAGGGAGTCATTATCCACGCTAAAATGTTATTCCCCGGTTTGTCTTTTATTTATTTTTTTTCATGTATGTATATTTTTTAACTGACATGAACATTTTTTTGCAATTCATAACTAAATATCATTAATTGTTGTTTTTAGTTTCGTATATGCAAACATGTATATAATTATTCCTGTTATATTCATAAATATGGATACAATAATTATAATTAATAAATTTACTCATTATTAAATAGAATATCATTAATTGTTGTTTTTAGTTTCGTATATGCAAACATGTATATAATTATTCATCTAATGTTCATAAATATGGATGCAATAATTATAATTAATAAATTTACTCATTATTAAATAGAATATCATTAATCGTTGTTTTTAGTTTCGTATATGCAAACATGTATATAACTTCTATATATAGAAACTTCTGCATGGTCCAGAATCCATTCACCAAATGGCAATACAGAAGCCCCAGTACTTTGCACCTGCTGATAGGACAGCCTCCTTAGTAGTTAATCCAAGGTTCTGGTTCCTGACTATTAGATGGATAACGTCAGCCCAGATGAAACGTTTACCTCCAGCATCCTTACTAGTGACATAGCCACAAGGATATACATAGAAACAGAAAATTTTCGACATCTCAGGCTACTGTTCACGCAAGTACTGTCGACCTAGAAAGCAGCTTTAACAGAAAAATCACTGATTGGAAATGAGGACTGAAGGACAAATAAGGAGAAGCGAGAGTTACTGGAGCTGCCGATAACACATCCACAATGCATTATCTACTCTCCATTAAAAAATGTACGAGGGACTTATTAATATCTACTTAATATAAGTTTGTTGTTCCATTTCCACCTTAGGGTTATATTTGAAGTTAGTCTTCCCTCCCATATTCATGCATAGATTTGAACTGTAATACACAAATCAATTATTTCATTACATAGAATCAATCAGTTATTTGTATATCAATACTGAATTTATTCATCATAGACACATCGGAAAACAGGAATGTATTAACCCTAAAAAGAAAAGAAAAAAATGTAGAAAAATTATATCAGATTTTTGTTCTCGCCGCCATTTTGAATTAAAGTCTCGAGGAGTATATAGGTTAAGTTGAAAGAGGTTTCTTATTTAACCGTATGTGTAGATGTGTTGTAGCTATGAGGAGGTTTTTACATGAGATATTGAGGTTTATGCTAAGTCGGTATTTTTAGCAGTGGTGTCTGTGATCGCAACAGTACTTAGAAGAGATATATGCTGTTCGGCGTAATATTATGATAATTAACGTGAGGGGATGAATTATACGGGGTGCAGTGCACTAAGATAGAGAATATAGATAGTATATTAAGGGGATAAATTATCAAGGGTTATTGATAGTTAAAAAGATATAATAATTATCGAATAATAATGCATAATAATAGTTCTATGGTTTGTGGTTATAAAGTATAGGAGAGAAAAATGTAATCGTGTATATAACAAAAGAGGCGCAGTTATTCCCCTCTGGGCCAAAACACTGTAAACTTATTATGTTCGCGCTATTAGCCATTACCTTATTTAATTATAGAACGCCAATTCATACACATTATTTCGTACTATTAAAACATTACATTTATTCCTAGAAGCGCCATCTTCATCATCGTCATAACATAGAGAGGAACTAGCTAAAATTTCTCCCGCTGTTCCATAAATCCTCTTATGACACCATTCTACACAGCGTGCATTTATACTTTTTTCTACTTTCCTGGATTTAAGCCGTCATTAACTAACTAGTAAGAAATAAAAATAAAATATAAAAAAAGTAGGGGAATAAAGTGGAGAGAAGTGGATAAAAAATAATTAGGATGTAATAGGTAAAGTAACAGAAGGAAAGAAGTAAAAAATAAATGAAGAATAAGCATAGAGTTAGAGATTGCATAAATACATTGTATATTATATTATATATTAGAAAGTGGTTGAATAAACATAGAGTTAGGGTACGGGAAAGACATGGATAACTAAAAGAGAAATGTGTGTTTTGTCCAATTAATTAAAAATTACGGCTAATTAGAACAAGGAAAACATAATTTGTTCAAACGTAACTCGGTTACAGAACTAATGCATATTTTAAAATGTATTATGTTGTATTAAAGTATTACCTCGTTTGTCAAGCTTGCTATCGCTTCGTAAATTTCACTACTTGGGATACAGAGTGTTCCGGAAGTGTCATATATATATATATATATATATATATATATATATATATATATATATATATATTAGGAGGAATATTTGGCAAAAAACAGGGACAAAGTTCTCAATACGTGAGTAGAGCTAAATATGCTTTTATTTTTGAACCTCGGGAATTTTTACTTAAATCATTACAAATTGTTTCCATATACAGGACAATAAAAAATCCTGTCCATCTCATCAGAAAATCCAAGCTCAATTTGTTATGATTAAGTAAAAATCCCCGGGGTTGAAAAATAAAAACAATATATATACACACACACACACACACACACACATACACACACACACACACACACACACACGTGTGTGTGTGTGTATGTGTGTGTGTGTGTGTGTGTGTGGAGAGAGAGAGAGAGAGAGATAGAGAGAGAGAGGGGGGCGAGAAAGATAACAACTTCTGTTATTAAGCTTCCATTGAGAGTCGTTCCAAAAATAAGGTCTCCTATTTTTTTTTATCTTAAAACTAAAACGCTGAAAAGCTACGAATTCGGACATGGTACCATTATAACGAGCAAACTTTTGTGCTGCAGAACTTGTTTTCAACATAGTTACCACCATTCACAATGCATTTTTCTACTCTGAAATCCATGAACCCATCTCCTAACGGTACTGCGATCAATTGCATCGGCTTCGTAAATGTTTAACAGAGTCCGGTGAATGTTGATCGATTCAATTTTTTTCTGCAAGGAGGACTTCAGTGACGTATCTCTACTTCTGACGCACGTTCATGACAGATGTCGCTTTCTTAGCGTCTCATACCGTCAATATCGGCAATAGAAAGATGAAACTTTCAGGTCACGAATGTTTAATTTGTGTATTCATTCTTTTTTTGGAGTGCTATCCTCATGTTAATTTTTATTTATTTATTTTTTTTTTTTTTTTAATGAATTCCAATTAAGGAATAATATATATATATACCAAATCGGTACGGACCCGACTATGGAAGATCAGATAATAAATAAACGTGGATTTATAAGATCAAAGAATCCAACCTTGATCGCCCTTCGGGGCCCGTGGCGCAGTTGATAGAGACGTTGAATCTCTACGGTTCCAGATGAACATTGTCTGAAGATAGCGGTTTCAATCCCACCCAAAGCGTGCCAGAGGTTTATTGGTCAAAAATGTGGTGAGACGGCAACAACTACGGATGGCAGTGATGGTTGAGAATGCAGTTAGGAGATTCGAAGTTCCTATCCGTCGCGGTTACCACCTGACGAAGGCCAGAGGAAGTTGGCCGAAACGTTGTGAACCAATAAAAAGATCCCAAAACAACAAAAATGAGACTAATAGTCCGAAATAAAAATAAAAATTAACATATAATGCTCATCTCAAAAAATGAATTCCAATTAAGGAATAATATATATATATATGCTATCCTCATCTTTATAGTTGTTGTTGTTGTTGTTGTTGTTTAACCACGTTTCGGCCAACTCAACCTCTGACCTTCTTCAGCTTCTTCGATTATGAAGATTATGGCAATAATCTGCAAAAAAGAATGAATACACAATTTAAGAAGGTTCATCTAAAAGAATGCCAAAAAATAAAAAAATAACATGAATGCGTAAGTTCAATCATTGTATAATGTTTCCATTAAAACTTCTGTCTCTTCCGCCCCGCTCATCCGCTTTCCTCTTCCTCTCTTCTTTGCTCAGATCATTCCTTTCACCGGATGCACACACACACACACACACACACACATACATACATACATACATAATGATTGCAACGTCTTGTCAGACGAGTGCCACTCCCTCAGTCCATGAGCCCCAAAATGACTTTTTTTTTTTTTAGTACTACCGGTGAATTCACACGCTGAAGCAGGCATGACACTGAAGACGGTCGTTGAGATCAATTATTACATGCTTCCAGCATTTCAAGCCTCCACGCGTCACAACTTTTCCATCGCAATAGGACCATTTATATAGACAAATGCGTGAGGGAGTATCTATACACAGATGATGTTACAGAGTCTTAGCTTTGTACGATAGCTAAGTCTCTCTCTCGGTTCAAAATGTTGAGATCCAGCAACAAGAGTAAGATAGCTAGCAACAAGTTAAACTGCAGACCAGCTTAATGCGGGTACTGGTCTTCCGCTTTTTGGTTTTTAAATCAGAGATTTGCTTCTCCTAGAAAGGTTGCCTTTACCACGGCTTATGGGAGCCCTCTCCACCCCAACACACACATACATACACACAAACACACACGGTGCTAGTTGGCCGTTGACACACATACATACATACATACATACATACATACATACAGTTGAATAGACTCTTCTAGGAATGAATCGGCATAAGAGAATTAATCCACGATTAAAAGAAAAATCAGAGTTATTTTCCTTTAGGTAATACATAATCTAGCAGAAAAACCAACCCCTCCCTTGATGAAACCTGTGCCAATTTAAAGACAAAGGATGAATTTTTTTTTTCTAATGATTAGATATTATTCATCCGAGGCAACACCGATCCAGAAAATACGACCTTTCTGTGAATTTGTCTTGTCATTTTGTAGTTTTAGCCGGACGTACACACACACACACACACACACACACACACACACACACATATATATATATATATATATATATATATATTCAATTTTCACTTCAAACAAGGCACAGTGTCACTTTGAAATAGGGGGCTACTATCGAGAACATAAGTTGCAGGGATATTATGAAGGGAGATAGGCAGCAAGTTGTCTGTTCATATTGCACTTGAACTTCTGCATGTCAGTATAGTTGGGAAAGCAGAATCCCGAAAGAGAGTTCCAAAGTCTAGCAGTTCTGGAAAAGAAACTATTGGAGTAGAAGACGTTCTTACACCTAGGGATTTCTACAGTGTAGGGATGAGATTTAGATGCTTGTCGTGTTTGTCGGGAGTATCTACGTCGAGGGGGGGGACATAATTGCTTGTAGTTCGTCAGAGCATCCACCATTTAAATAATGGTAGAACAGGCAGAGGGATCAAACATGTCGTCGATGAGACAGAGGCTGAAGCTTAGATGACAGTTCAAGACCTATCAGGTTGGCGACTCTCTTTTGAACCATGTCCAGTAGTGAGAGACTAGTAGCAGATGCACCAGCCCAAATGTGACAACAGTACTCCATACATGGGCGAATGGTGGCCTTATAGAGGTACAGGATACTTTCGGGTGTAAGTAGCTTTCTAGCACGGTAGAGAGTGCTCACCTTCTTCGCAGCAGCCTTGGCTATGCTCTCAATGTATCTGTTCCAATTCATGTTCCCTGTGAACGTTACAACTGCCTTTTAAACGATACAGGATGGATATATGACAAAACGTGGGCGAGCTTTTTAAGGACGTCACACTATATAACAGTACAATGATCTCCGTATCATTAACAAGTCATAAAGTTTCCAATAAGTAAGCTTTTAATTTTAAAGACCACAAGAATTAAATACCTACGTCCGAACAATACTCTAAAGTCGTGCATCCGGTCGCAGACTTTACCATTTTCATCTTTACTTAGCTAATTGATGCGTATTTCACCGGGTTTTTTTATAGTCGCCATTTACAACAAGCCGAAATTATCGAGAAGGCATGCTCTTCATATAAACAGCCATTGTCTTTCGTTCGCAAGACATTACATCGTCCTTATTTAGCAGACTGTGTCATCCATTATCTCTTTTTCTCGGGTCTTTCAGCGATGATCACGGAGCAGTTAGCCACTATTAACATTCATTACGCTAACCAGTTCTCAAGCCATTACCTACATTGTGTGTATCGGTGTAGATACGAACCTAAACAAAAACAAGACTATACAAACACAGAACATCAACAAACAAGAACAGTAAAAAATAAAATAAAAAATAAATAGAATAAAAACAAACGTACGTATTTATCTCCAGTAGACTCTCACCAATTTCCCCCACCCAAGTGACTCAGAATATTTCAAATCTGGGTATGTGTGCGTGCGTGCGCGTGTGTGTGTGTGTGTGTGTA
Organism: Euprymna scolopes; assembly: GCF_053919585.1. Taxonomy (NCBI): domain Eukaryota; kingdom Metazoa; phylum Mollusca; class Cephalopoda; order Sepiida; family Sepiolidae; genus Euprymna; species Euprymna scolopes. Next base: position 12,078,469 of record NC_136521.1, on the reverse strand, counting down.
TATATATATATATATCTCAAGGTAACCTGTGTTAAAGTTTTAAGCTCTTAACATGTTACTGAAGACAAGGCCTGGACATTGGGTCTCTTGGTTGTCTCTTTTGATCTAAAGGAACCGCGCGTGGGAATCGAAACCCGACCACCTGAGGACCATGCCTAAGTACACACTGTATTATTTCAACAGCCGCGGCCGGGCAGAGATCTGCCGGATGCTGTTCGCCGCGGCCAACGTCCCTTACAACGATGTAAGGATCGACTATTCGGAATGGGAGATCTACAGGAGCAGTAAGTAGAGAACATGACATTGCTTATTACTTACTGAGTGAGATATCCGGTGTTACCCGAGAATTATTTTCTTATTAAAAGAAACTGTATATTTTTTTAGGATCTCTCAAGTGAATTTACAATTTTGGCAATGAAGAATTATTATTATTATTATCCCTATTGTATAAAAGGCACTGTGTGTGTGTGTGTGAGGGAGAGAGAGAGAGAGAGAGAGAGAGAGTTAATGAACGTTTGATTTGCTAAGGCCTTTTTCATATCACACAATATACGTGTTAAAATATTCTTCGGGTTTTAGGATTGGGTTATTTTTGAAAAACTTTTTCGTTTTAATTTCCTCATTTAGCTGCAATTTATAAATAACTCATCATACAAAACCTACTAATGTACGTGATTATTCATCAGTTTTGGGATTGAGTTATATATGAAAAATAAAGCACAGATTTTAAATGTTCTGATTAACCGCACTTCGCAACTAACTCATTGAGTGACTCATCTCTTCCTAAGCTTCTATCTATCATTTTCACACTCTCCCAGGCTATGTTGTTTGACTAGCTTATTTTTATTTTATACGGTCTCGCTCCATATTTCCTCTCATCTCAGCCAGAAACTTTCCACTAAAAAAAAAAAAAATAAAAAAAGAATCTAGGACATTGTAGAAATTGCCTTTTACCTTTTGAATGGAGTGTCTTGCTGGTCTTATGTAGTTCTATTAGGTTTCTCGTGCCGGCGGGCTGCCCAGGCATTTTGGGTAGGTCAAAGTGTTTTTCGTCTAGGGGTAACCTTCTCAGTTCACCGCAAAACTGCACACAAAAATGATTACATACGATAATAACAAAATAAAAACAAATATGATAATTAGTCTCTTCTTACGTGCATTCAGAATTTGCAGTCCAGAATATCTGGACGAAGAATTCAAATACTTCATAAACACTTTGAAAACCTTGCAATATCCTACATATTTTATATTAAATGCTAAACAAAAAGCCATAGAAATATTTGCCAGGATAAATGATCAAAAATCATATACACCAGACATTTCTCTCATAAACAGGCATCTTTTACCTACACAAACCAATAATGCAATAATTTGCAACACACTAAAACAAACTAGGAATTCCAATCATAAAAACCACATCACAAACTATGAGACAAATATCAAAAACAACAAAAAATCTCCAAAACAAACCAGTTTCCAATGGAGGCATTTACACTGTTCCTTGCCAAAATTGCCAATCATAGAAATGTTGGTGAAACCCAGCGTAAGTTAGAAAAAAAGCTCAATGAAGAGATATAAAAAAATAGCAATTCTCTCATCAAATGCATTATTCTCTCATCCATTGCAGCATAATCACACCTTTGACTTCAAACAAGCAAAAATAGTTAAATTTATTTCAAATAAACCGCGCCGGAGACTTCTTGAATCTGCGCTCATCGCAAATTCAAGCACAATTAAAAGACGTGCAGGTTTCTATAATATAGCGCCATTAATAAGTAAACTTTTTATTAAAAGAACATAATTTAATTGTAGACACAGGTTAATCCTCTTACACCATAGAAACACCCTCTATAATAATTAATACATATAATCTCAATCAATAAATTACATAACAAAAAATACACTCATTTCATTTCTGTTACACACCTATATTTGAATTTTAACGGACATATTTTTTACAAAAAGAATATTAACTGCGTTCCTATATTTTAAAACCATATTAACGACTATATGACGTGATTAAAAATCTCCCTCCCTTTAACAACGCAGTCTCCCTTACTTTTTGGAATTTCCAACGACTTTTTCCGTTTTTGAAATAGAACAGCGTCACACTTTGCACATGAAAATTATCAAATATTTGTACTGATGTTTTTGTTTTTTCATCCAGAGGAAGTCTCGAAATAAAGACGAAACGTTTATGAACACATAACTCGGTTCAAAAACAGCATACAGAAAATGGACTCTGATTTATGAAAGTATGATAGGTTATGAAAAAGAAGGGTTGTAAAGAGATAGCTTCGAATTTTAGGGTATCAAAACCAAAGCAAAATATGATGAAAGTAAAAATAAAATAGATAAACCCTATAATTTATTATACCATACCTGTTCACACTGAAACACTTATAACAATATTCTGTGGATCTATATAAAAAAAAAATTGTTAAACTTTGTGACATATTTCCATTTTATGGAGGTCAGGCGCGAACGAACACCCCATAATTTTATTAAACCATATTTCTTCAAACTGAAACATAATTATCAAGGTATACTTACGCAGATCGATATGAAAAGTCTTTATTAAAGTTTGTGCCTATTTCTATTCTATGGAGGCCAGGTGCTAACGCAGACCCAACAATTTTATTATACCATCCCTATTTAAGTTAAGACATACTTATCAAAGTATTCTTATGTACATCTATATCAAAAACACTTGTAAACGTCTTTTTTTTAATTTGTAATTTTTTATTTCCATACTTCGTGAACCAGGCCCGTACGCAGACCCCATAATTTTAATGAATCATCATTATGCCAGATCCAACATACCCATTCCTGTGTCTCGATACATCTATCATTATATGCGATCAGTTTTCTATAATAGTCAACCATATAGGATCCTATTGGTGACCAGATACACACACAGATGTTCAGCTTTATATATATATATATATATATATATATATATATATATATATATATATATATATATATTTGTAGTCATCAACATACAGTCCTGTTTTGTTGTATTACAACTCATCAGTGCTGCTAGACTAGCATCTCTCCCAAGCTAAGGATCGAACCTAGAACCGTCGTGATGACAGTCGGCAGTCCTACCCCCTGACTACGGAATCGGTGGCCGAAATTAAATTGTCCGAACGTCTATTTAAATAAACATCCGTCCGCTACTCGTAGAGGGCTCAAACGTTTGTTTGTAAACAAATCGCGAGCTTCGCATTATTTCAGCTAAATTAAGTAGCGAGTAAGATAATTTACGAGAGTGCTCTACCGAAGAGGGGAGCTTTATAAAATATATTTTAGTCATCGACAGACAGACCTGTTTCGTTGTTTCACAACTCATCAGTGCCGCTAGAATAACACTTCTCCCAAGCCGAGGATCGAACCTAGAACCGTCGTGATGACAGTCGGCAGTCCTACCCCCTGACTACGGAATCGGTGGCCGAGATTAAATTGTCCGAACGTCTATTTAAATAAACATCCGTCCGCTACTCGTAGAGGGCTCAAACGTTTGTTTGTAAACAAATCGCGAGCTTCGCATTATTTCAGCTAAATTAAGTAGCGAGTAAGATAATTTACGAGAGTGCTCTACCGAAGAGGGGAGCTTTATAAAATATATTTAGTCATCGACATACAGACCTGTTTCGTTGTTTCACAACTCATCAGTGCCGCTAGACTAACACCTCTCCCAAGCCGAGGATCGAACCTAGAACCGTCGTGATGACAGTCGGCAGTCCTACCCCCTGACTACGGAATCGGTGGCCGAAATTAAATTGTCCGAACGTCTATTTAAATAAACATCCGTCCGCTACTCGTAGAGGGCTCAAACGTTTGTTTGTAAACAAATCGCGAGCTTCGCATTATTTCAGCTAAATTAAGTAGCGAGTAAGATAATTTACGAGAGTGCTCTACCGAAGAGGGGAGAGAGAGAGAGAGAGAGAGAGAGAGAGAGAGGTTCTGCTTTCATAATCATTATGAAACTTTATAATCGTTTACTAGCTGTGAAAAACGTTTTTATACAAATATAATTAAATTCATATTTGCAGGGGGGGGGCTTTAATCTTATTATATCGCATATCCCTCTATATTTATATATATAAACACAAATAATTATCCCATAAAACAATGCAACAGTGCAATGCCTACTAGAAACATTCAGAACTTTCTTAGCTTTAAATTGATATGACACGTGTATTAAAACCTCAGACAAACGACCCCCGCATGTACATTAAAACACAAACACAAATAAAAAAAACGTAAACGATGGCCAGCACTGAAAGACACCTTTGTCTACAACTACATCCGCAACACGAGTATAAATACGACCATTTTTGTTTTGATAAGCAAGCAGAGCAACCCAGCGTGACAGACAGTGAACTTCGGTCCGTTAGCAGCCAGCAGTACAACAGCCCCTCACAGCGACACACATATATATATATATACATATATATATATATATATATATATATATATATATATATAAATGCTTATTTTCGAAATGTTGTTAATTTCAATGTATACCGTTTTCGTTTAAGAATAACAAAATAAAACATAAGAGTATAATTAAAAAACTGGATAAATATAATTAAAAATAAATAAAATGAAAAAGAAAGAACAATTAAATGAAAAATTAAAAAAACAAATAAACAAAAGACGTACACTATTGCCAAAGAAAAAGATGTAAGTGAAGTAACTCTAGTAATGAAAATAACACGAAATATTTTTGTAATTATATTATTATTTTTTTTTTAATGAAAACATTCAAGAAACAATGCTTTATTGAATAAAAATATCGTTAATTCGAAAAATAAGTTTTTCTTCAAAGTTATTTTTATTTCATTATTATGGACTTTAGGGTCTTTTTTCGTAATATTCATGAAATATCTTTTTAATAATTGTTAACATTTAAGATGCTTTATTTTCATAAAAAAAAAATAAATTCCTGTGTTTAAAACTTGAAGTGTTTTTTGTCTTCACACAATAATGCATTTTCACTAAGATTTCTTTTTAAAAAAAATAATGGGTTCATTATATTTTGCGATAATTAATTAATAAATACTAAAAATTTCATTAAAATTAATTGACTTCCTGAATTTTGGTAAAGTTTTCTTTACAATGAAAGGAGGGGTCAAAACGTTTATATATTTTGGGAATCAGTCATTCATTTTGCAGATAAACACGGATCCAGTACATATTGCAAAAAAAATAAAAATAGTTTTTATTAATAAAAGATGCTTTCTTTCTTTCTCTTTTTTTTTAAAGGCAATACAATGTCTTTTGTTTGTTTTTTTTTTCTTCGCGGATTGTATGCTTGTACAAGTATTTGCAAATATTGAATAAGAATTTTTTTTCAATAATTTTCTTTATTACCAGTTGGGTGTATAAGGTGTTGTTAGCGTTTGTATTAACTTAATAGAGCGGATTCTTCAAATTAGACTACATCGTTAAATCCGGTCCACTTTCAAAACAGGATTTTCCTAGGTAGATATGCGCTTTCACCTGAAATGTTTTCTCGTATCTGCGAAACTTGTTTTAAACGTTATGCAATGTTTTTGTCTAATTCAACCATTTTTTTTTTTTTTTTTTTTTACAGAAATGCCCGGATCTTGTCTGCCAGTCTTGGAGATAAACGGAACCATCCAAATTCCACAGACAATGGCGATTGCTCGGTATTTAGCCAGACAATTCGGTAAGAACAATTTTTTTCTTTGTTCATCCTGTCTCCGATGCGGACTGTACCTTTATGGTCTCCTCGTTCGTCGGTCACGATTCTCTATAAAAAAAGATATTGAAGAGTGTAGGAAAGAGCAGAGAACTCTGTATGGCTCCAAACACTCCCTTATGGTGTCCTCTTATTTTGAACCACTCCCCTATGATGCCATCGTTTTACTCACCATTTACCTAGGCCAAAGGCCAATCGAGGATAACGATTACTGAGATGGATAGATTGTCAGTCACGATTCTCTCTAAAAAAAATGTTCAAGAGCTTAGGAGAGAGCAGATAACCCTTGTAACGTTGTCGCTACATCTTAAGTCATTCGAAAATGAACAAAAAAAAAATAAATATAGAAAATTCGACGCAGCTTTTTTTCTAGTTGAAATAAAATGCATTTATTTCTGGTACTTTCCAAAATAACGCATTGCGTCTTGTTCTAAAAATCTCTTAGTTCGCCATGATTTCTTGTGTGTCGAACACGTGCTTCTCACGCCTTGCCGATACTCCCACCACGTGAGAAGTATCTATTTATCATGACATTGTTGTGACACGTAAAGGTCACTAAGAAAGACTCGAACACGGATATAGTTTAAAAAAAAAAAGATATTTTTATTTACGAGAGATCTTCTGTCTATCTATCGTTATTTTCTTGGGAGATGTTCGTCTGGTTTTCAGTTTATGTCCCCCGCTTGTTAGACTTTCACAAAAACACTCAACTGTTGTATAATGGTGAATAATATCACCATACATGATATGTACTTGTGACGAAGGGTTCATCCTGATGTATGTACGTGCCACTAAATATCTATGGTGGTTTTTCACTACCTGAACCCTAACTTATGTTGTTGCGGTCTATTTATGTACCAACACTATGACCGTCTAAATGTTCATATGCGGGGGGGGGTCATACATGTATTTTCCATACCTTATTTTCATGCGTCGCTGATCTTTTCCACCTGAAATTTATCTTGTTCTTGGAGGGGAGGCTGGAACCTGTTTGAACGAATATTCATTCACTCCCAAGAACGCTTGTTGTATTTTCTATAGTTTTTATTCACTTTCCAGGTGTTGATAGTAGAAGAATGGAAAGTGAATATCTTTGCTTGAATGGTTAATTCTAGGTTTCCATTCTAAGATACGCCAGCTCCCTCCCCGGTGAAGTGGGGGATGACCTGTTAAATCGTCCGCCTTGCTCAATGTCCAAATTCCAACTCCAATGTCATCTCCAGCTGACCTGATCCACGTGACTCACACGTAGATCCGATCAGCTGATAAGATCTTCCGGTAAACTTGTCTATGATCTAGCTTTGTTATATTTTGACAGCCTTTTATCAACATTCTTCATATTCATCTCTTGTTTATCTCTCCAGTTAGATAGATAGATAGATAGATAGATAGATAGATAGATAGATAGATACAGGAATAGATAGATAGATAGATAGATATATCGATAATACACATAGATAAATAGATAGATCGACAAACAGATAAATAACTAACAAATACTATCTTGTGTTCGATCTACTACATAACATGACTAGCTACAACGACCATCAACAACCACTCTCTACCTGTGCTTAAATCTAAACGCAAATTCCATGAGCAAAGCTTATTGACTAGAACAACATGCTTGTGGAACTCTGTTCTCTGGCCTGCTTTCCAGCTAACTACAATATGGTCGCCTTCAAGTCAAATGTAAACAAGTTCTTGTTGAGCCGACCGCCCAAAATAATCAATTTCTATCCCATTTCCACCATTAACTGTTAATACGGTGTTGTCACCATGACCATCATACACCCATTAATCCTTATCCTTGAGTGATCTTTATTAATGAATCAGCGATAATTAAGCCAAAAAGGCCACTCATGTATAAGTGTTAATGGGTTTGTGTCGGGTGGACGGTGAGACAAAGAATTTGCTTACATTGGACTTGAAAATGCCCGTGTTGTAGTCAGCTGGGAAGCAGTTACGTTGCATTGTATTCCGCAAACGCATAGCTCTGGAAAAGAAACTTTGCTCGTGGAGGGTCGGTTTTGATTTCTGTACACAGAGAAAGAAAGAAATAATATTCACAGTGATTGTAGGAAGACGTGTTTTTTTTGTGTGTGTTTATTTTTTGCTGTGAATGATTTATAGAGGGAATCAGAGATTGGGGCTCAGTCGAGCAACTATCATGAACATAACGATTGAGTAGAGAAAGACTAGCAATGTCTCTTCTGTGTGGAAGAGGCAGCACGGGCCTGAAAAGACACTTCCCCACTAGATTTCTAAGTTGTTTTTGTACTCTGAGAAGCGGTGTTCTGAGCAGCACCTCCAAAGATGTAATGTAACCTTATAGGCTGGTCATTGGCGTGTCACCGACCCACGTGTTACATAAAATGTACTGGAAACGATCCCATGCCGTGATGATGGGCCAGTCAATAGGGTCTGAGTATGAAGATCTGTCGATTAGACGTCTTTTTGTCTAGTAGAAGATTAAAATCATACCTGGGATGTTGGATGTTGGACGTTGGTGGCTTCTTCATTCAGGATTACGTTTTCGCTCTGGTCTGGTGGCTCCCCTTGGTTGGAATCGTCTTAAGGCCTGTTTCGACATTTAAGCAGACAGAACACAACACGTAACACAATTGTAATATATAAGATCTTAACTATTTTATTTTACAAAATGTATACAATTTCCTCCACTCTCTATCTGTGCCTAAACCTTAACGCAAATTCCATGAGCAAAGCTTCTTGTCTAGAACGGCATGCTTGTGGAAGTCTGTTATCTGGCCTGCTTTCCAGTTGACTACAATATGGTCGTCTTCAAGTCCAATGTAAACAAGTTCTTGATGCGTCCCTCTAAATAATCCATTTCTACCTCATTTCCGCCATTAATACGCTGTTCTCACCATGACCACTATATACTCATTAACCCTTATCCTCGAGTGGCCTTTATTAATAAGTCAGCGATCAGTAAGCCACAAAGGCCACTCAAATATAAGTGTTAATGGGTTTGTAGTCTCCATAGCTAAATCTTTGACCAAGGACGTTAGCAGAATGGGATGGTGCATTTCAAGTTATGTATATTACAATATTAATTTACAAATTATACAATTAACATAACAAAATTAGCTCCGTAAAACTAACTAACCTTAACTAGTACTGAGAGAGGAAGTGTCCTCCCTGCTTTCATTTACGTAGAGGCAAAAATATACGTCTTACCTTATGCTGTCCGGACGAAAAAAGAGAGCGAGAAAAGGAAGGGAATCGTTGAATTGCATTCTGGTTGCTTATTTCGGTGTATCCCTCCGCTTCCGGGCAAATCACCTCCTGGCCATGCTGGGGTGGTGGTGGGAATGACCACCACAACCGGGACACTAAGATACAATGTCACATTAACAGTACTCCATCTTAGGATGTATTTGACTTTATTTATCCCAAGTTGGACGAAAAGTTTTTTTATTAACGTTTTTCTTTTTTTTTTTTTTTTCGAGAAGTTTTTTCAGTGTTAAGTTAACACGTAATCGTCTAAAAAGAGCGAATCTCATTTTGGTGAGGGATTTAGCTGAAGGTATTAATCTACAACAATACCAAAAGTCACTTTTTATTTTTGTGCAATTATTATCAATTATTATCACGATTTTATATATATATATATATATATATATATATATATATATATATATATATATATATATATATATGTATGTATGTGTATATATATATATATGTATGTATGTGTATATATATATATATATATGTATGTATGTGTATATATATATATATGTATGTATATATATATATATATGTATATGTGTGTGTGTGTATATATATCTATATATATATATATATGTATATATATATATATATATATATATATATATATATATATATATATATATATATATATATATATACAGGGTGTCCACAAAGTCTGACTACATTATGTAGCCAGACTTTGTGGAGCATCCTGTAGATTATGTAGCTAGACTTTGTGGGCACCCTGTATATATATATATGTACACACACGCACACGCGCACACACACACACACATATATATATATATATATATATATATATATATATATGTGTGTGTGTGTGTGTGTGTGTAAACTGCGCTAATCGCTTTATTGCAGATTAGTAAAATATCAATATTTCACTAAATATATGTCACAAAAAATAAAAAATTGTATAATCAAATGACTGCTTTAAAGATAGTTATTTCCCAAATTTTTTATTCAAATTCATGCGATATTCACAAAGTTATGACATTTTATTCTTTATCAAGGAATTTCCACTGTCCATCGCTTTATTGCAGGTCTCTTAAAATGTTTTATTAGGGCAAAAATACAATGTCTAACCATAAAAACTTTATTATATTTTTCTGTTAAAGAATAATAAATAAAGGCGCATCCTAGGTTCTAAGCCTCAAATAAATGAATTATTTATCGCCATATCCACCATTTTTTTAAAATAACTTTAAACAACCTTTTGTCCATCGAGGGAGTCAATTGTTTGATCTGAAAAGGAGTTATGGTTCTGGCGAAATAAACTACTTTCCTCCACAGGGTATCCTTTGAAGTAAATTGCTCTCCTCCCTAATAAACACCTCTTTTCAATATTGACCAGACATGTTCAATAGGGTTAAAATCCAAAGAACACGGTTACCAGCTCCTGAGGGTTTCTTCAAATAAGCCCATAGATTCAAGGAAGGCTGCAGTCACACTAACAGAATAGGATGGTGCATTTCATGCATAAAAATCATCTGAAAGTGAGGTGACAATGGTAGGTATTCTAGCTGATGACAAATGTTTATCCAAAAAGGCCGTGTACGCATTGCTGGTAAGTTTTACACCCTCTGGAACGAACTTATCCCAAATGATTCCCACCCAAAACATGATGCCTCCACCTCCTTGCTGGTGATAAACTCTAAGCGGTTGGAGTTCCGTTCGAGTATCAAACTTTGGCCCATCTATCCGGACCATCAAGAGTAGCACGGGTCTCATCTGTAAATAGAACACATTGGAATTCTGTGCCCAAGCCCTTCGTTTTTACCTATGTTGTTTGCTCAATTGAGGCATTGGAATAGTTTTGATGTTCCTTGCCATCTCATTCAACAAATTACATTGGATCTTGGGGCGATTCCAGCTCTTGCAAAAATGGAAGCACTGGGGCTGTTTGGGTTTCGGTTGACTTCGCTATAATTTTCCGAATATTACGATGTGAAAGGTTTCTTCTGGTGCCTTTATCGTTTCTGAATTTGGTGTTGGGGTTATTCACGAATGAAGCCAAAGTTCTTGGGCCCCTTTCCAGCTCCATAGGTAAATTTTTGATGAACAATCCTTCTGCGAGTCCAGTAACAATCCAACCCTTTTTGATAACCGTTAATCGCCCCCCTTTTTTTTTTGGCATTTTAAAAGATCTACAATAAAGCGATGGACAGTATAAATTACTTGATAATAAATAAAATGTCATAACTTCATGAATATCGCATGGATTTGAATAAAATTTTGGAAAATAACTAGCTTTGAAACAGTCACTTGATGATAAAAAAAATTTTCTGTGACATATAGTTAGTGAAATATTGATATTTTACTAATCTGCAATAAAACGATTGGTGCAATTTATATATATATATATATATATATATATATATATATATATATATATATATATATATATAAAGTTTTTTAATTGTTTTTTTCATATTATTTTGTATTCCTGCACGTCACCAATTGAAAACGAATAAAGAAAAGTTATAAGCTTTTATACTTTTTGTATTCTTTTTTATTCATATATATATATATATATATATATATACATATATATATATATATATATATACATATATATATATATATATATATATATATATACATATATATACATATATATATATATATATATATATATATATATATATATATATATATATATATATATATATATATATATATATATATATATATAAACTGCCCGGGATTAAATAAAATTCGACTCCCCTAAAAGGATCAAACAACTAAAAAGTTTAATATAACATTTCCTATCAAAATTCTGAAAACATAAATAAACAAATTTTTCAATAATTTCACAAGTATATTTCTTTTAAATTCATTTCTTTTAAATTCATTTCTTTTAAATTGATTTCTTTTAAATTCATTTCTTTTAAATTGATTTCTTTTAAATTCATTTCTTTTAAATTCATTTCTTTTAAATTGATTTCTTTTAAATTCATTTCTTTTAAATTCATTTCTTTTAAATTAATTTCTTTTAAATTAATTTACAATTGTAACAGTAACGGTTTTGTAAAATGAAAAATAGATAAACACAGTTCACTTCACACAACAACAAAAAAGTTACTAAGGTTGATTACGTTGCTCTATCACCGCTTGCAAAGTCAGACTAAATTAATTACTAAAAGCCATTTTTAAAGCTAGCCATTTCAATATAACCTATCCATTATTATTACTCACAAGAAGTTGTCACACAGGCCATCATCTAAAAATTCTCTTTGTGAACAACCTGTTGTGTTCCCTGTGTAAACGTTGTCCGGGAACTAACACGTTGTAATCTCAGTCGCAAAGCTGGCAATGGATACGAAAGAACTTCAACTCGATTTTTTTTTTTGTTGTATAACAACATTTATTTTCCCATTGTCTTGTTACAAGTGTGACGTCCATCACACGAAATCATCTTTTTGAACGTGCTCTCGAACGTTATCCGTGCTTCTGAAACGATCGTCTTCTCTATCGTGCTCTTTCTCCTTTTTATAGTTTTTCTTTACCGTTTACGTCATTTCGCGTGCATTTTCATATGCACGTTCACACTCTGTTACACTTGGAGCCTGAGTGACAACCAGTCTCCCCAGATTTCAAGTATTACCACCTCTTTCGATAACCTTTGCAAATTAGTTTGCATTATTGTAGTAGCCATTTGCCATTGGTTTCTCGTTAATAGCGATCATTGGTCTTCATTGAAATTTTGTGCCAATACGCTTCCCCAAGGTCCCAGTTCTCTTCGCACTCATCCAGTGAAGGTCTGGTTAGTGCTTTCTCTCCTTAGCCTTTCCATCTTCCTGACCCTCCTCGATTAATTGGTATGGTGTCACTACATTTTATTATTATTGGCTCACATGGAGCTTTCACACAAGTCAACAAACGATCTGATTGGAAACCTGTGGTATTCTCTGGAAGCTGAGTGACAACAAGTCTCCCCAGACATCCAGCCCTCTCCACCTCCTTCGATAGCATTTGCAAATGAATTTGCATCATCGTAACAGCCGCTTACCATTGATTTCTCGCTGGTAGTGGCCATTGGTTTATACTGGAATTTGAGTGGCACTCAGCCTCCCCAAGGTCCCAGTTCTCTTTGCGCTTGTCCAGCCGAGGTCTGGTTGGCGCTCGCTCCTTGGTCTTTCAGTCCTTATTGGCCCTTCTCGGCCCTTTGGTATCATTTTTTTTGGGGGGGGGGATCGGTGATGAAACAATGGGGGGATGCATGATGGGGGGTGTAGAACTTGTAAATATGCAGTTTTGGTGTTCTTCATTCCCTGTAACGCTTATTCGTTATATTGTCTTGTATTATTCTCCGCATTCAAGGGTTTTCCTTAATATTTCAGTCGTTTTCATTATCGTTAGTCGTTGTACTTTTGCAGTTATTTCTCTGATTCCAATTTCTGACATTCTTTTTTCGAAGTTTTTCGGGATTGTTCCTAGTGCTCCTACTATTATCGGTACTATTTGGACTTTCTTCATCATCCAAATCCCTTTTAACTCTCTGGCTAGCTCTGTGTATTTGCTTCGTTTCTCCTTTTCTTTCATACTCACCCTGTGATCAGCTGGGACTTATTATTATTATTATTATTATTATTATTATTATTATTATTATTATTATTATTATTATTAGCAGGCCCGGTCGTAAAATATGCATATTATATTTTAATTAATGCAGAATTCGTATTTATTATAAACAGAAATACCATAGGTATTAAACTTAACGTTAAATTTATTTTAAAAAGTGAAGTAAAAAAACAAAACAAAAAAAAAACGGAAAGAAACTGAGACGTACATGCGAGTATTATTTTTCCTAAACAGTTCACTTTTTGTTAGTAAAAAAAAAAAAAAAAGAATACGTGAGCAGAGATCGAAACCAAAACCTAAAGACAGTGAGTCAAGTATGATAACCATTAGGACAGCTTAACAAAACCTTTTCAAACTGTTTTCAAACCTGCTTTTCTTAACGTAAGCAATCTGTCATGTGAACGATTCATGCATGCGCATTCATGAAACAGTTGACAAATAGATAACAATTCAATGACTCCCACATACCAATTTTACAATTTTAACCCCTTAGCAGCCCTTTTTTTCCGGATTAAAACAGATTAAAAAGTTTTCCACATGTCTAAATACCCTATATACCAAATTTCAAGTCCGTAAATAAAAAATTTGTTGAATATATAGGTTAAGAAGTATCCTCACTTACACAGTCTCACTTTTATAGATGCATAGATTGTCAAAATCATATGAGAATAAGGGTTAATTAGATGGCTAGATTATTAATTAAATGATGAAGAATATTATGAGAGGATTGGAAATAATAGAATTAACAAAATTAATTGCTTATAAGGACGATTAGTGCTGTAGTGATAATTTCCAGAGGTTATCAAAATAAGTGAGTCATTCATTTTGGGGTGGCAAAATGAGGATCTGAGCATTGGTAGTAAAAGAAGAGAAGCTGTAAATTATTAATCACTAGCTGTACCCTGCCACGCGTTGCTGTGGCTCAATTTGGTGTATCGGAAAAGTCTAATAAAAAGAGAAAATGCATGGTTCTTATAGTCTTAGTACAGCAATGGACCCCCACTTCCCAAAAAATAATAATAATAAAAGGCGAAAATGTAAAAAGAAGTGGTAGTCTTGCAGTACGTAATGGTCTGATTTGTTAGTGTTTTTATTTAATGTAAAATGTTTCATCATCTCGAAGAACACAGTGTTTATGAATGTATTTGGAGAAGAAAAATCGTCGCGGACTCTGGCGAATGTGTTAACTTTGGATAAATAATTTGAAAACTATATAAAACAGTGTGAGAGTGTTTTAGTTTGAACTGACTTTCCCGAACGTAACGTAAGTAACAGCATTTGTATGTCTGAACTAAATATATATCAATGTAATTTCGTTAATGAAGAAGAAACATTCATAAATGTTAATTTAAACACGTGCAGATTTCTTTAGTAAAGAAAAAACAATCATATTTTCGGATCTTAATCGGACCTTTATCAGGTTGTTTATTTTGTTTTTGTTTTTCAATTGGAATGCAAATAATTTCCCGATATAAATCTAATAAAAGTGCAAATAATAAATTGTGCATAGTTAGATCCCTATGTTAGAGTAGTCCAAACCGAAACTAAAAACCGAGTAGTCGCGCAGTTTATGTTTATTTTTTGATTTTCAAGTGTAATGCAAGTAATTTCACGATACAGTAGCGTTGTAATAGTAATTTGTTAAAAATGGAATGTTTGTTTTATAAAAAAAAAATGGGGTTTGTATTACTGTACACATAGATTCGAAAAAGTTGTCAAAAAACAAATATATAACAAATGTTATCAAAGGCAAGATAAGTTACTTTTCTGCCAAACTGGATATATTTTTTGTGTTTTTATTCAATGTAACATGTTTATTCAGCTCGAAAACCATACAGTGTTTACCGATATATTAGAACATTCAAGATGGCGTCTGATTCTCTCTTTAACACGGTAACTTTGGGAAAAGATGTTATAAATAAAAAACCGGGTAAAATACTGTTAAAAACTCGCTCAGTATATGTTACTATGACATAGGTTGACATATATTCGGCGAGTTATTAATAGTATTTTGTCTAGTTTATTATTTATAACACCTTTTTTCAAACTTACGGTGTTAAAGAGGGTGTGAGACGCCATCTTGAATTTTCGAATACATCGGTAAACACTGTATGCTTTTCGAGCTGAATAAATATGTTACATTGAATAAAAACACAAAAAATATATCCAGTTTTGCAGAAAAGTAACTTATCTGGCTTTAGATAACATTTATTTGTTATATATTTGTTTTTTGACAACTTTTTCGAATCTATGTGTACAGTAATACAAACCCAAAAAATGTGTAGTTGAAAGCACTAATAAGTGAAGCTCATAGTTAGATTCCTTGGTTGGAGTCGTTAAAACCAGAAGTAAAAACCGAGTAGTCTTACGGTAAAAAAAAAAGCAAAAAATAACAATTTTATCTTAATTGGACGTTGAGCGCGTTCATTATTTTTTCGTTGTTTGTTTTTGTTTTTTAAGTGAAACGCAAGTAATTTCACGATATCGATGCGTTGTAATAATAAACTGTAACCCAAGAAGTGTTTGTTCATTTAATAATAACTTTTTAGTGGGAAGCAGTAATAAATAAAGCTCATAGTCAGATTCCTCGGTTAGAGTTGTTAAAACCGGAAGTAAAATTCGAGTAGTCCCGCAGTGTGCGTTCTATGGTAAATAAAAAAAAAGCAGAAAGGAAAAAAGATAATGTTAATCGGAGCGTAATGTTTTTTTATTTTTATTTTTTTATAGGAGAAAAGCGAAAGAAAGAGAAAAAAAAAAGGAAAAAATAGCCTAAATCATCCTTTACGATTCCAAACCGGTGTTTATTCTACTTTTCCTTGCGGACGCATTTTCAGCGATGTTAAGTGGGAGCAGGGTTAGGAGGAATGTATTAGAGAGAAAAGATTTTCCAACTTCCATTGATTCTAACCGATTTTGGCAGTGAACTCTTACCGGAAAAATATAGGAATGTACGGTTATCGAGGAAGTGTAAGGGTAATAGGCCTATAGCACAACTCAGATGCTGTGCTGGAGTTTGTGCACATTACATTTGCATGTAATATCTTGATTTTTAATCCTATTAAGGTCAAACTCACACGGGAAAAATGAGTTCATTTTATTTATATAGAGAAGAGATTACTATTATTAATATTTTATTATTATATTATTATTTATTATTATCATTTATTATTACTATTTTATTACTATTTTATTATTATGTCATTAATATTATCCTTATTGATTTAATATTATTATTTTATTATTATTATTAATAACAATAAAAATATTTTACCATTATTATAATATTATTAACTTTATTTATCTTTTAATTTTATTATTACTTAATTATTATTATCACCATTATTATTATTTTAATTTGATGATTACTTTTATTATTATAATTATTATATTATTATTGTACCATAAGTATTATTATTTTATTAGTATTATTTAATTATTTGCTATTAATATTATTTATTATCATTATCATTATTATTACTATTTTATTCTTATTATTATTTTATTATTAATTCATTGTTATTATTATTATTGTTATTATTGTTGTTATTATTATTATTGTTGTTATTTTGTTATTAATATAATTTTTTAAATATTATTATTGTTTTATTATTATTATTATTAATATTATTTTATTCATATTCATATTCATATTCATATTCATATTCATATTATTATTATTATTATCATTATTATTATTATTATTATTATTATTCATTATTACTAGCAGGATCTGTGGAAATTCCACAGGGGACTCATTCATTCATATGTATTATTGTAGCTCTTTTGTGAAAACTTCAAAAGTATTTATCTAAACTAGCAGGGACGCCAGTGTAGTCCGATAGTAAAGTACGCTTAAATATATTTTAATTCTTGCAGATTTCGTATATATTATTAGTTAATATTCTATCGATTTATATATATATATATATATATATATATATATATATATATATATATATATATATATTAGAGAGAGAACAAGATAATATAGATGTCCTGATATTATTGTAGCTCTTTTGTTAAAACTGCAAAAGTATTTTTCTAAGCAAGCAGGGACATAGCGCACGTTTTGATATGATATTTTAATTCTTGCGGATTTCGTATATATTATTATAGAGTTAATGTTCTATCGATTTTTATATATTAAAAAGTTGCGATTTCAAAAAAAAAAAAAATGATTTGTGTTCATCAAATTGAATCAAAACCGGAACCAAAACTTATTAACATATATATGTGTGTGTGTGTGTGTGTGTGTGTGTGTGTGTGTGTGTGTGTGTGTGTGTGTGTGTGTGTGTGTGTGTGTGTGTGTGTGTGTGTGTGTGTATATGGACACTTGGTCGATAAAAAGGGGTGCGGTCTTGTTTTCTCTCCGGAGTGTTTTTCTGTTTTGTACCGAGGACGCACAAAGTTCCACCTGTCTGTCCTCGAAGCACTTGCCATCATTGCTACCCCCCCCTACATTGTGCAAGCAGAGAAACCTCCGGCTTCAATTAGAATTATTTGGGTAGCAAGGTTTGTTTTTTTTTTTCTTAACCTCCTCTCCGCTCTTACTCCATACCACTACCAAATATTCTAAAAAAAAAATAATAATTTTCAGACTTATGACCCTTGAAAATGTTAGTCTGAACGAAAAGCGCTTCTTCGGGTGTATTTTAACGATCTTGTTTTTAATCGACTTATTTATTTTATTGAATTGTACACATAACTTGCCCCATTAAATTTTTTTTCTTTTCCTCACCCCGTTTTCCATTTGTTAGTTGATTGAATTTACGCGATGGTTAACTTCTTTATAATATATATATTTATATATATGTATGTATGTATATGTATATATATATATATATATATATATATATATATATATATATATATATATAAAGTTCCTTCAGCTATAATCGAAACCGAAATCAAAAATTATGAAGAATTCTTGATAAAACTATTATTAAAAAAAATGCAGATAACTTAACGCTATAATTGAAACAGATACCGAAACTTATGAAGAATTCTTAATTAAATTATTTATAAAAAAAAATAAATTACTTGAGTGCCATCAGCTATAATAGAAACCAAAACTTATGAAAAATTTGATAAAACTATTTATTACAAGAAATGGAAGTCCATAATAATTAAACGACAGTTACTCGGATGTAAGCGTGACACCCAAAATTAATAACACACACGCTATCCTATTAATATATAGATTCTTCTTCTTCTTTTTCTTCTTCTTCTTCTCCTTCTTCTTTTTCTTCTTCTTCTTCTTCTTCTTATTATTATTATTATTATTGGCTCACAAGGAGCTTTCACACAGGTCATCAAAGATCTCATTGAAAACAGCCTGTGGTGTTCCCTGGAAGCTGAGTGACAACAAGTCTTCCCAGATTTCCAGTACTCTCCACCTCTTTCGATAACATTTGCAAATAAATTTGCATTATTGATTTCTCATTGG
This sequence comes from Euprymna scolopes, assembly GCF_053919585.1. NCBI lineage: Eukaryota > Metazoa > Mollusca > Cephalopoda > Sepiida > Sepiolidae > Euprymna > Euprymna scolopes. The sequence continues at coordinate 12,059,453 of NC_136521.1, read as the reverse complement.
CAGCGGCCATTGGTCTTCGCTGGAATTTGAGTGTCAATAAGCCTCCACAGGGTCCTAGTTCTCTTTGCACTTATGCAGCTGAGGTCTGGTCAGTGCTCACTCCTCAGTCTTTTCTTACTCCTTGACTCTACTTGGCTATTCGGTTTCACTCTTTTTTTAGGGGGGGGGCAGTGTTGTGGTAATAGGGGGGATGGGGGGTAGAGAACTGTAGAGGTATGCAGCTTCAATGTTCTTGGTTCCATGTAGTGCTTCATGTTTTGTCTCTGCAGCAGTTTATCTGTCCTGCATTTGTTGCTCCTGTGTGTTAGTCTCCACATTCAAGAGTTTTCTTTAATAGTTCAGCTGTTTTCATTATTGTTGTTCGTTGTATTTTTCCAGTCATTCCTCTGATTCCAATTTCTCCCATTCTTTTTTCAAAGTTTTTTGGGATTGTTCCTAGTACACCTACTATTATAGGTATTATTTTGATTTTCTTCATCTTCCATATCCCTTTCAGCTTTCTGGATAACTCTGAGTATTTGCTCCGTTTCTCCTTTTCTTTGATATTCACCTTGTGGTAAGCTGGAACGGCAAAGTCTACAATTTGACAGGACTTTTCTTTCTCGTTAATTATTACGACATCCGGTCTTCTTGCTTTGGTGGGTTTATCAGTTTGTATGTCCATGTCCCATAGGACTTTGTGATTCTCGTTTTCAAGTACTGTTGCCGGCTTATGTTTGTACCACTTGTCTGTGCATTCGAGATGCAGTTGTTTGCATAATTCCCAGTGTACTGACCTTCCCACGTGGTCGTGTCTGTTCTTGTATTCCTTTTGGGATAGTTTTCTGCATTCACTTACTATATGGTTTATCGTTTCGTCTCTTTGGCCGCAGAGTCTGCATTTGCTGTTTTCTTGTGTTTTATCGATCTTTGCTTTGATGTGGTTCGTTTTTATCGAGTTATCTTGTGCTGTGGTCATTAGGGATTCAGTTTCTCGGCTTATGTGTCCTTTTCGCATCCATGTCCAAGTGTTTTCGTTATTTTCACTTTTGTCATCCTTATGGATCTTCCATGTAGTTGTTTTTCTTTCCATTTTTCATTTCTCGTCTTATCCTTCATTTCTCTGTTTCCTGTTTTGTCGATTTTTTCAGTATCTCTTGCTGCCATGATTATCCTTTCCATGTTCTGCATTATGTAATTTTTTAAATTTTTTGTGTCATGCACATAGTCTTCTATATGAACTAGTCATCTCCTGCCTTCTCTTCTTTTCACATAGAGTCGGTCAACATCGTCCTTTGGGTGTAGTACATTTTGCATGATCATGAGTTTCCTGGTCTTCTGATCGAGCTGTCTCAGTTCCTTTTTGGTCCATCCTATGAACGGTCCTGAGTATCTTATTAATGATACTGCTCATGTATTTATACCTTTTATTATAAGGCCCTCATCTCTGTTTGGTTAGATAGTTCCATGCCTTCTGTTGTCTCCAGTTTCCCCTTTCTTATAACTAATAGTGCACACTTTTCCATACCAAACTCCATTTGGATATCCTGGCTGAAGATCCTAGTAGTGTTTATTCGTCTCTCTAGTTCCTTTTTGGTCCTTGCAAAAAGTTTCAGGTCGTCCATGTACATTAGGTGGTTCATTTTTTCCTCTGTATTATAGAACTTGTGTCCAGCTTGGCAGTTTCTCAGTATATTGTTCAGGGGTATCATGGCTATTATGAACAGCAATGGTGATAATGAATCTCCTAGGAAGATGCCTCTTTATATGTTAATTTCTGTTATGTGTTGTCCATCAGCTGTAAAATCCAGTCTCCATGTTCTCATTGCATTTTCTATCTCGTTGATTATCCTGCTTGGTATTTTATACATTTTTAAGCATTCATGTTAGATTTGTTCCTTCAGTTGTGCCGTTAATATTTTCCACATAGTGAGTAAGCATGTGATAGGCCTATAGTTGCTGGGGGTATTTCCTTTCTCTGTGTTCTTCTGTATCAGTGTGGTTCTGCCTTTTGTCATCCAATCTAGCACGTTTCTTTTCAGTATACATCTTCTCATGTTTTGGGCTAGTCTTTTGTGTAGTGTTGTGAATGTTTTGAACCAGTATGCATGTATACCGTCGTGTTCTGATGTTCTCCAGTTTGCCATTTTTCCTATGGTTTTCTTTAGGGTTTCCTTGCTAATTTCATTCACTATTCTTTCTTCGATTTGTTGTAACTCTTCTTTCGTGTCTTTCAGCCATTCGGCATTTCTGTTATGTTTCGGTCGTTCTCCCCATATCTTGCTCCAATAGAGTTTTGTTTCTGTCGGGTTTGATCGTTCTGTTTTTGTTTTACCTCTGTTATTTTGTTATTTTTTTATTATTATTTTATTATTATTATTATTATTATTATTATTATTATTATTATTATTATTATTATTATTTTATTATTTTTATTATTTTATTATTATTATTATTATTATTATTATTATTATTATTATTATTATTATTACTATTTTTGTGATCATTTTATTATTATTATTATTATTATTATTACTAGCATGGGTGTCCGGAGGTGTGTGTTGAGCAAAAAAAAAAAAAAGTGGTAGTAGGAAGGCAGGCTCGAACCCGTATCGCAAAGGAGGAAAAGAACGGGGAAAAAAACGTGACGTCTTTGCTGTTATGACCACCGCCAAACCGGAAGTGACGTAAGTTTAAATTAAGGTTAGACAAGCGAAAAGAGGGGATGACTTTCGAAAATATCGATGAAAAAAGTGACCCCTCCCTGTAGAAAAGTGGCCAGTTGAGGGTGAAGAAATTAATGTTTTTAGCCAAGTTTTCGGTATTTGTCATCTGAAGGGTGGAGCTTCAAAACGATACTGATCTTGTGAAAATCCGTCGCCTCTGTCGGAAGTTTTAGACAGACATACAAACATACATACATACATTTATACATTGGTAGCTCAAATTTTCGATTCAAACCGATTAAAAGCTTGCCCTATCTCTGAATACCCTTTATGTAAAATTTCAAATGTTTAGACCAGAAATTGTCTGAGTAATTTGGTAGAGACCGCAGAGGTCAAATTCTTTTTAACTTTGACCCTTATTATGACCCCTTAACATTTATTGTTTTGGGCTCAAATCAAGTTATTAAGTTAGATCCATGTCAAAGAAACCTATATCTAAAATTTCACGTATTTATACCCCAAATTGTTGGAGGAGTTTGGTAGAGTTCTCAAAGGTCAAATCGTTGAACTTTGACCCCTTAACAGCCAAATTTCTGGTCGAAAAACGATCACAAAGATATAAATATAGATTATTACTATTACTTTATTATTATTATTATTATTATTATTATTATTATTATTATTATTATTATTATACTTTTATTCATTAGGAGTTTTCACACAAGCCTTTATTGGAAATTATTCACTGTCAACAATCGATAGTATTTCCAGGAGTTTGAGTGATAACAAGTTCCCCCAGATTTTCAGTACTCTAACCCTCTTGCGATAGCCATTGCAAATGACTTTCCGATTTTGCAACAGCCATTTACCATGTGTCTTCACTAAAATTTTGGTAGCAATAAGTGTCTTTAAGGTCCCAATACTTTTTGCACTCATCTGGTGGAGTTTTAGTCAATTCTCCACCTCCTCAGTCTTTTCATTCTCCTTGGCCCTTCATGACTACTTTGTGTGGAGCCAGTCGATGCAGACAACACACAATATTTTAGATGGGGTTGCGTTATTATTATTATTATCATTTTTTTTAATACAATTTCTTTTTTTTTCTTCGATTAAATGTTTATACACCTTGTTGGCATCCTAAATTACATAGGTTAAGGGAGTAAAAAAATTACATAGGTTAAGGGAGTAAAAAAAATTACATAGGTTAAGGGAGTAAAAAAAATTACATAGGTTAAGGGAGTAAAAAAAATTATATAGGTTAAGGGAGTAAAAAAAATTACATAGGTTAAGGGAGTAAAAAAATTACATAGGTTAAGGGAGTAAAAAAAATTATATAGGTTAAGGGAGTAAAAAAAATTACATAGGTTAAGGGAGTAAAAAAAAATTACATAGGTTAAGGGAGTAAAAAAATTACATAGGTTAAGGGAGTAAAAAAAATTATATAGGTTAAGGGAGTAAAAACATTACATAGGTTAAGGGAGTAAAAAAGAATTACATAGGTTAAGGGAGTAAAAAAAATTACATAGGTTAAGGGTGTAAAAAAATTACATAGGTTAAGGGAGTAAAAAAAAATTACATAGGTTAAGGGAGTAAAATATTACATAGGTTAAGGGAGTAAAAAAGAATTACATAGGTTAAGAGAGTAAAAAAATTATATAGGTTAAGGGAGTAAAAACATTACATAGGTTAAGATAGTAAAAAAAATTACATAGGTTAAGGGAGTAAAAAAAATTACATAGGTTAAGGGAGTAAAAAAATTACATAGGTTAAGGGAGTAAAAAAAAATTACATAGGTTAAGGGAGTAAAATATTACATAGGTTAAGGGAGTAAAAAAGAATTACATAGGTTAAGAGAGTAAAAAAAATTACATAGGTTAAGGGAGTAAAAAAGAATTAAATAGGATAAGGGAGTAAAAAAAATTACATAGGTTAAGGGAGTAAAAAAATTGCATAGGTTAAGGGAGTGAAAAAAATTACATAGGTTAAGGGAGAAAAAAAATTACATAGGTTAAGGAAGTAAAAAATACATAGTTTAAGGTAGTAAAAAAAATTACATAGGTTAAGGGAATAAAAAAATTACATAGGTTAAGGGAGTAAAAAAATTACATAGGTTAAGGGAGTAAAAAAGAATTACATAGGTTAAGGGAGTAAAAAAATTACATAGGTTAAGGGAGTAAAAAAAGTTACATAGGTTAAGGGAGTAAAAAAAATATATAGGTTAAGGGAGTAAAAAATTACATAGGTTAAGAGAGTAAAAAAATTACATAGGTTAAGAGAGTAAAAAAAATTACATAGGTTAAGGGAGTAAAAAAATCACATAGGTAAAGAGAGTAAAGAAATTACATAGGTTAAGGGAGTAAAAAAAAATTGCATAGGTTAAGAGAGTAAAAAAATTACATAGGTTAAGAGAGTAAAAAAATTACATAGGTTAAGGGAGTAAAAAAAAATTGCATAGGTTAAGAGAGTAAAATATTACATAGGTTAAGGGAGTAAAAAAAATTACATAGGTTAAGGGAGTAAAAAAAAATTACATAGGTTAAGAGAGTAAAAAAAATTTCATAGGTTAAGGGAGTAAAAAAATCACATAGGTAAAGAGAGTAAAGAAATTACATAGGTTAAGAGAGTAAAAAAAAATTACATAGGTTAAGGGAGTAAAAAAAATTACATAGGTTAAGAGAGTAAAAAACATTACATAGGTTAAGGGAGTAAAAAAATTACATACGTTAAGGGAGTAAAAAAAATTACATAGGTTAAGGGAGTAAAAAAATTACATACGTTAAGGGAGTAAAAAAAATTATATAGGTTAAGGGAGTAAAAAAATTACATAGGTTAAGGGAGTAAAAAAGAATTACATAGGTTAAGGGAGTAAAAAAAATTACATAGGTTAAGGGAGTAAAAAAATTACATAGGTTAAGGGAGTAAAAAAATTACATAGGTTAAGGGAGTAAAAAAAAATTTAATAGGTGAAGGGAGTAAAAAAATTACATAGGTTAAGGGAGTAAAAAAGAATTACATAGGTTAAGAGAGTAAAAAAAATTACATAGGTTAACGGAGTAAAAAAGAATTAAATAGGATAAGGGAGTAAAAAAAATTACATAGGTTAAGGGAGTAAAAAAATTACATAGGTTAAGGGAGTAAAAAAATTACATAGGTTAAGGGAGTAAAAAAATTACATAGGTTAAGGAAGTAAAAAATACATAGTTTAAGGTAGTAAAAAAAATTACATAGGTTAAGGGAATAAAAAAATTACATAGGTCAAGGGAGTAAAAAAATTACATAGGTTAAGGGAGTAAAATATTACATAGGTTAAGGGAGTAAAAAAAAGTACATAGGTTAAGAGAGTAAAAAAAATTACATAGGTTAAGTGAGTAAAAAAAATTTCATAGGTTAAGGGAGTAAAAAAAATTACATAGGTTAAGGGAGTAAAAAAAATTACATAGGTTAAGGGAGTAAAAAAATTACATAGGTTAAGGGAGTAAAAAAAAATTACATAGGTTTAGGGAGTAAAAAAATTACATAGGTTAAGAGAGTAAAATAAATTACATAGGTTAAGGGAGTAAAAAAAATCCGGTTTGGTGTCCTGATAGGTGGACGGTGAAACACTGTAACACTTTTCCAGTAACTCCTGCAGCTGCGCTGGCTCTGACCATATTGGCTTGCCTTTCTGTCGGACTTTGTTTGTAATGCCGAGAGGGGGACCCTGGTAACTGGGCAAACCTAGGTTTCCTTATGTTGGGAAAATCGTGGAAATCGATAAAAGGGCTTACCGTTAAAGAATCTGTGTATATGTGCATCATGTGGAATCAAGCTCCCAGGAAGGGGGGAGGAGCATCAAGATTGCGGCATCTACAACTTTTATGACTCTCGCAAATTAACACAAAATCTCGCTGCTCGTGTGAAGATTAGGTGGGCCTCGACTGCATAAAAGTAGGTCGCATGGAGAATGCAGACAGACTGTTGTAGGAAAATCTTTGGAGTGCTAAAACCACAATGTTTCGGTCGACGTAATCTCTGACCTTCTTCAAGTTTATCTAGTTAAATTCCGGAATCTTTCTCTTCAGTCTTTTGAGATAAAATACCTAAAATAAAAAAAATAATACTCCAAAACATAACCTTTTTATTTACTTATTTATATATATATATGTATATTATTATTATTAATTGTAGGGAACATTGTGGAAACCAAGAAAAGGGCTTTCCGTTAAAGCATCCACACATGTGTGATTTGTGCGAAACCAAGATGCTGGGAGGGGGGAATCAAGATGGCACCGCCTGCAACTTTTATGACTAGTGATCTCGAAAAGTGACGTAAAATCTTGCTGCTCGTGTGCAGATTTGGTGGGCTTCAACTGCATAAAAGTAGGCTGCATGGAGAATACAGACAGACTGTTGTAGGAAAATCCTTGGAGATGGTTGTTGCATGTTACTGAGTAATTTTGTTTTCTTGCCTTTCTTTTCTTCCATTTTATGTTACAAGCTATTTCGGTTTTATGAACAAATTCGACCTGAAGTTGATCCTTGAATTCGACGGCTCCCCCACGGGCCCCATACATTGTATGTTACTTTGCTTTCTTGCCTTTATTTGCATTCCTTTTCCCCACTCAGACGTGCATCCAGAGGCAATTCGATTTTCGAACTGTATAGCCACAATAGATTAAAAATTAGACAGAAAGTTGTCATCCAAAAACTACAATTCCCAGTTAAGGAAATATTTATTCCCAATTAAAAGCCTTCATTAAGAAACTGTACAGCCACAACAGATGCTGCAGTGGACCAGACTAGATGCAGAATGCCATTGTCTTAAAAAAAGGTCCCGGTTCTCTTTGCATTTATAGTCAGTGCTCACTCCTCGGTCTTTTCTTCCTCCTTGACTCTACTTGGCCATTCGGTCTCACTCTTTTTTTCAGGGGGGAGGGCAGTGATGTGGTAATGGGGGGGATGGGGTGAGGTTAGAGAACATAGGTATGCAGCTTCAACGTTCTTGATTCCATGCCTAACGTTCACAGGAAACTTGAGTTCACAAGAAACATGAGTTGGAAAAATTACATTGAGAGCATTGCCAGGACTGCTGCGAAGAAGGTGGGTTCTTTCTACTGTGCTAGAAAGCTACTAACATCCAAAAGTATCCTGTACCTCTATAAGGCCACCATTCGCCCATGTATGGAATATTGTTGTTATATTTGGGCTGGTGCATCTGCTACTAGTCTCCCACTCCTAGACAAGGTTCAAAAGAGAGTTGCCAATCTGATAGGCTCTGAACTGGCATCTAAGCTTCAGCCTCTGTCCCATCGACAAAATGTTGCATCCCTCTGCCTGTTCTACAAGTACTTTAACAGTGAATGCTCCGACGAACTGCAAGCACTTGTACCCCCTCTACATAAATACGCCCGACAAACCTGACAAGCAGCAAAATCCCACCCCTTCACAGTTGAGATCCCTAGATGTAAGAGAGCCTTCTACTCCAGTAGTTTCTTCCCTGGAACCGCTAGTCTTCCGGGTTCCTGCTTCCCCAACTGTACTGGCATGCAGAAGTTCAAGTGTAATGTGAACCGACATCTTGCTGCCCAACTCCCCACATAGTACCCCTGTAGCTCATGTCCCTGATAGTCGCCCGCTACATCAAAGTGGCAATGTGCCTTGTTTGGGGTGACAATGTAATCAAAAAGATTTTTTTTTTTAAATGTAACGCTTTATTAGTAGTATTTACACTGCATGTTATAGAGAAAACCTTCATTAAGCAAATCTATTTAATTGTGTTTTTGTTCTCAAATGATAAAAATATATATATATATATATATATATATATATATATATATATATACATATACATATCTTACATCTTGCAGGTTTCTATGGCAAGCACCATTTGGATATGGCCCGAGTTGATTTCATCTGCGACAGTTTTTATGATATATTCAACGACTATATGCGGATGTATCATGACCAGAAAGGGCGTGTAATGGTAAGGTACTTTATATTAATCTGCAATTTTTAAATTCAGGGGTCAGCAACCTTCAGCCCATGGACCACATTCCGCCCTTGGGAGTTTTTAGTCTGCCTAGTCATCTATCAGTCGCACTCTAACTATCTAACAGATATTGTTCCTATTTACAATGCCTCCCGACGAGTTAGACACCAGGGTCGTTTTTTAACGTGGAGAAAAGAAACAAAACTAAAAATTGTCTCAGCCGTGAAGGATTTCTCCTCCACTGACAGAGAATAAGAAATTGAAGTGCAGCATCTGAAGAACAGATAGTATTTATTTGCTCCCCCACCGAGCAAATTAGGCACATGGCCGATTTTTAATGTGAGGAGTGAAGGGGAAATGGGGACCAACTCCCCGGGGAGTAGGGGAGCTGGATAGTGACAATTGGTATGAAGGGTTGCTCCTACATTGACCAAGGTCTTATCTGTGGGGTCTCCCCCACATATGGTCTTTGCTTGCAGTATCTGCCGAAACAGATACTACACTTTGATCTTGGCCCGAAGGGCACGAAGGCAGCCTAGTCGTGACCAGGCACCCCTTGGCCCGAAGGCCAAGTACATTGAATTTATTGTTAGTTAGTTGTTTATACAGCATAATCACATTGACACACCGGTTCTTGTTAAATCACCAAAATTAAGTAACGTTCAGTACTAAAATGGGCGATAGTTTGAAAATTCCAGGTGCTATATGTACTCTCTGCTTATCTCAGCATTGTTTCCCATCATCTAGCACTTCTTCTTATCATTGAACTCAAGCAGTGCTGATTCAAGAGAGGTATGGTTGGGATTGCGCAATCTTGGCCTCACAGTTACTTGTGATGCTACCCTTACACGGGGTGTCCATTGTCTTTCGAGACTGAACGGTTGCATCGACTTGTTTTGCTAATTTTCTTATAATAAAAAGAAACTGTTTCAATAAAATCAAATTAAATTCCTTATTTTTTTAAACAACAAAAAAATATTTGGGTTCAAAAATTTTATTTGTATTATATTTAATACTATGACTGTTTACCTAGACTCTGCATAGTTACTGAACTCTTTTTTAATTGAAGAGAGTTAACTAACTGAACCGGATTCCTTCAAAGGAGAAAGTTTATAGGGTATTTACAAGCAGTTTCCAGTTGCATGTTTATTTCCGTCATGGGAAAATGACATAGAGCGCCTGACATCCCCAAATGTTGAACAGAACGGATAATAGCGCAGATTTTTCCCAAAACACCATATGGAAGCAGCATAAGACATTTGGCACTTTTTATAGGCGATACGAAGATTTATTCACTGTTAATTGCTAAAAGTGGAGTAATGCCAAAAAGGTCTGCTTACTGTTAAGGAAATTAGGGACCATAAAACACAGTAAGTTCATTTACGATGATGATGTACTGTATTTAAGAATTCAGGTGATCGCTCATCCCCCTCTCAGTACAGGCCAATAAGTCTCCTGTGCGTCATGAGTAAGTTGCTGGAATCTGTGTTAAATACAGAAGTAATCAACCATCTCAACAAAAATAACCTTCTTAGTGACACTCAATATGGTTTCCGTTCTGCTAGATCTACAGCAGATGTGCTTACAGTTATATCTCATAGGATTAGCAAATCTCTCGACGGAGGCAATCTTTCTAGGGCAATTGCTCTTGACATATCTAAGGCCTTTGATAGGGTATGGCATGAAGGTTTACTTCATAAGATCTCTAGCTATGGTATTGCTGGAAATGTCTTCTGAATTATTAAATCATTTCTTTCTGATAGGTTCATAAGAGTAGTAGTTGAGGGGCAAAAATCAGAAGCTCACAGTATTAATGCCGGTGTCCCTCAGGGATCCATCCTGGGCCCAACTCTTTTCCTGATCTACATTAATGATCTTCCAAATCACATCCTTACATCATTTGTAGACATCTATGCTGACGACACTACCATGTATGGTAGCACATCTAAGACAGTAAACGACCAAATTCTCTCCAATTCTCTCTCCTCTGATCTTGAGCAGGTAGTACAATGGGGTAAAGAATAGCTGGTTACTTTTAATGCATCTAAAACCAAGCTTCTCTCTTTACATCATCAACATTCTGATCCACATCTGACATCAATTGAAATGAATGGCTCTCGTCTTCAGGAGGCCTCAAGTTTTGACAAACTTCTTGGCTTGACCATTACTCCTGATCTTAAATGGAACACGTACATCAAATCTGTTGCCAAGGCCGCTGGAAAAATGGTGGGATCTTTCTATCGATCCGGTAGATATCTCACTGCTGATGCTATTCTCTATCTATATAAGAGCCAGGTACGTCCAAGGATGGAATAATGTTGCCACATCTGGGCAGGAGCTGCTAGAAAGGACTTGGCCTGCCTTGATAGAGTTCAAAATAGACTTTGTAGCCTCGTAGGAGATGTCCTTTTCTCTTCCTTGCAACCTTTATCTCACAGAAGAGATGTTGCGAGTTTGTCTCTGATGTATCGTTATTTTCATGGAAAGTGTTCGAATGAGCTTCAATCTATGGTCCCTCCTCGCCAAACTTTCACAAGAAACACTCGTCTAGCTGTAAACACTATCAATAATTCCCCCCACTCTTTATCTGTGCCTAAACCTAAACGTAGATTCCATGAACAAAGCTTCTTTCTTAGAACTGCACGCCTGTGGAATTGTCTTCCGTTTTCCTGCTTTCCGGCTGACTACAATATGGTTGTCTTCAAGTCTAACGTAAATATGTTCTTGATGAGTCGTTCCATATAAGTTATCAACTTTACCAAATTTTCATTACTAATGATTACTATATTTTCCAATTTCTACTGTACACTCTTTAACCCTTATCCTTGAGTGGCCTCTTGGCCTTGATAATGTGGTGATGCCTATGTAAAAAAAAAAAAAAAAAAAAAAAACTACCCAAGAAGACAAGTGAACTGAAATTCTTCAAGGCGATCAAACTCTTATCTGAACTTTGCAGCCCAAATACAACTCTTTTTCACAAGAGATGGAAGTATATCAACTTGGCGAAAAGTGGTGATAAAAATTATTTCACCCTTGCATCCATTGTTAAGAAGCACTGCAACGACTTTCGTCTGGCTGAACTACCAGCAGATGATTTCAAGTGTTTGATTTTTGCACCGGGTATTGTCTTGACGAAAATCGCAAGGATAGGACAAGTTCTCTCAAGACTCAAAAGCGAACAAGGGTTCACACTCCAAAAGCTGGTGGAAGATTGTCAACGCGTAGTCAGCATAAATAACGACTCAAAAAGCATAGAGAATCAGGCGTGTCATACACACATAGAACTAGTTACAGAAAAAAGGAGTATTCCCCCAGAAAAAAAGAGAAACAAGAAGATAACCCAAACACAATCAAAGAGTAGCTATTCAATCAGTTCAAAAGAGAGTCGCCAACCTGATAGGTCCTGAGTTGTCATCAAAGCTTCAGCCTTTGTCCCATCGACGAAATGTTGCATGCCTCTGCCTGTTCTACAAGTATTTTAATGGTGAATGCTCTGATGAACTGCAAGCACTTGTACCCCCCTCAACATAAATACCCCCGACAAACCCAACTAGCAGTAGAGATCTCTAAATGTAAGAGAGCTTTCTACTCTAATAGTTTTTTCCCCAGAACTGCTAGACTTTGGAACACCCTTCTGGGTCCCTTCTTCCCCAACTGTACTGATATGCAGAAGTTCAAGTGTAATGTGAACAGACATCTTGCTGCTCAACTCCCTACATAGTACTCCTGTAGCTTATGTCCCTGATTGTAGCTCGCTACATCAAAGTGGCAATATGCCTTGTTTGGGGTGAAAATATAATTTTAAAAAATCTCCAAACTAAAATCGCCCACAAGTCCGTACAGTCGTTGCGGCAGATAAAAAAAAATAAGGCATGCAATGAGTGCTTCAGGAAAGGCCACAAATCGACACATTGCAGAAAGAACAGAGGTAATAACAGAGTCCGACAAGCGAGATCCGACATTAAATCAGAGAGGAAGGAACCGGGGAGGGGGAAATATGTAACTTAACATCTTCAACAAGGAAGTGAATTTAGAGCTGGGTTCCGGTTCAGACCTGTCAATATTGAACATACAAACATGGAAAGAGTTAAAGAAGAACTAACAAATCAGCACGTGCAGTAACAGGTGATAAGATAAAATTTGAGGGAGAGTTGATACTCCCTATGAAATGGAATGGTACCACCAAAAGGTAGGAGTCTTTGTGCACAAGATATCTGAATACCTCTTTGGATAGACAATTTAAACTCTGCGACTAGCCAATAAACAATTTCTGTCATGTTATAATTTGTTTGACTGGAAAAGTGTTACTAAGACAATTTGGTGGCAGGAGCAAGTATGATCCTATTATTGAGGTATTAATCGAAGTCCTCGAAGCCAAACCCTACACACTTGAGAATTCGACATCGTGATGATCGGGAGAATTCGATAGCGTTGAGACATTTGGCCCGTTTTACATGATCTCAGGATCCTGGTGAAAATCCATGCCTAAATCAACCTCAAGATTCTGCTGGGTACGTGGATCCTGAAAATCTGCCATCTTCGCCTGATGCAAGCCCCGAGATTCATATTTCCTCAAAGTCTGAGACTTCTAGTGGTGAGCTGCCTCTTCAATGGTCTAGCAGGATTCGTAGACCAGTCCAGCGGCTTGATTTATAAACTTTCTAATAATAATCTCTGTTTCAAGTGGGGGAGAGTGTTATAACTAGGGCTAGGACAACAGCAGATTCTTTTCATTGTTTTTACTCTCGAGTGTGTATCCGTTGATATCTTATATGTTTTTATATAGAGTGATGTGGTTCTCGGTTGATTAACTGTGTCTTACTGTGTCGGATATATACTCGAGAGTCAAAACAATGAAAACAAATATGGTGTTGTCATAGCCCTAGTTATAAGTTTCTTATTAAAGTGACTCTCTTTATTTGGATATCTCCTCTCACGTGATCTTGCCGTTTGCTTTTTTATTTTCTTATTTGAATACTTTCCTTTTTTTTTATTTTATTAACATGCATTCTTTGGCACTTGCCGCATTTGTCGTCATAAAATTCAGTTGTAAAAGACTTGGAAAAAGGTCTTTCTGCTTGCATCTTCATCACAATTTATTCAACTGAAAATTTTTTTTAACCTAATTTTATCTCATGGATAAAATTATTCGACTGGACAGATTCGACATCTGCAAACTCTCAAACTTTGGAAACTATGGTACTGAAGTTTTACTTACTATTTATCTACTATTGACCATTTAAATCCAAACAAATTTGCTGGCGTTATCGAGGGTTGTTCCGAGTTTGAACATGCCATCGAACTACTAAAAATCTGTTTACGACAAGCCTCCCAAAATTATCCACGCAAGACATTTACTTTCAACATGTCTACAACAAGTCCTTAGCTCAGTACATTCAGGCTTTGAATCATCTTGCCGCTGACTGTTGCTGCAAAGATGTTATTGCTGTTACCTACGGGGATGAATCTGTCCGCGATACCTTCATACGTAGGGTATGATTTTTTCATAATATGTGCCATACTTTCCAAAAATGATACGCTGGCTCTCAAGGAGGCTACTCAATGTGCTAGAGCATTAGAACAAGCTCATTTTTGTACAGAGTCATATGTCTTCCAAACTGGGCCTGCTGCCGCTACTACTTCAACTCAAAATGAGTCTACCAATGCTGCCACTACTACTATGACTAAAAACGTACTCCTTGACTCCAGTATGGATTTTCGTATGGAGTCTGATTCTGTATTATCTACTGCCCTTCTTACTCACGGCAGATGCTACAGTTGTAAAGGGAAACTTCGTCTTTAGAATGATTGTCGCCATTGTCCTGCTCACGATAAAATATGCCGAAATTGTAACAAACTTGGTCATTTTGCCAAAGTTTGCCGTTCTACAAGACCGAAAGCTCCACGTTCTACTTCGTCTGTTGTAGTAACCCGTACTAACGATGTTGATAATTCCCCTGTTACTAAGATATCTATTTGTGCGATGACAATGGCTTGAATTCAAGCTTAAAATGAAAAAGTCAAGTATTATGGTTCAATTGTGCTCTAAACAGAAACATTCATTTCGAATGCATCCCTGTCATATCAAAGAGTCTGCTTTTGGTTTTATATGCTGAGCCTTTTTGCTTGTTCGGTAATAAAACTTCTCAAATGTTAGGCTGTATAAGGTGTTAACTTTGGTCAAAATCGCTTGCTTCATCGGATTTTTTGATTATCGATTATGCATACTTATCAAAGGCATTCCGATACATAACATATCTAAAAAAAAAACACACAGCCAGGTATATAAAGTACATTAGTGTGAAATTAAAAAAAAATAATAATAAATGAATGAGCCGTTTAGAAGTCCATAGGAAAGGAACTCACACACACTCGCAGATTCACACACATAGACCAAGTTCCTTTTATACAATAGTAAAGATTGTAGAATCGGAATCAGTAATTGTATCGGAATCTGGAAAAATATTGGAATCGTCCCATCACTAATTAGGGCCATTAAAAAATATCCTGCAAAATCTTTAAACCAATTCCAAACATCTCAGAGTTATAGTAAGAAACTAATGAAATAAATTGCTTTATCGAATGATCTTTGAATTTGATGATATTTTTGCATTGATTTTAATTCATAAATTTTCCTGCCAACATAGTATTTTTTTGTTAAATCTATGTTCATGTTATTTTTCTTTTAAAATAATCTCTTTCTAGTTTGAACTGATGACCCAGATGAGAGAATGGTACGTGGCCAGGAATGAGAATTCGGTAGGAAACCTTCTATTCATTCATCACTACATATCTATCTATACTAGCTTTGAGATCACCAATTATATTTCTTTTAAATAAATATTAACCTATTTATTTCACACAATTGAACGACCTTGGTACATTTGCTTACAGACAAAATAATCTATTCTAGTTTCTTTTCCTCAGCACCCTCTCTCTCACAGATGTAATGTTGCTAGTCCTAGTGTTTTCTATAAATACTATTATGACATGTGTTATGGTATGCGTTTAGAAGTAATGGCGGTTTTGTTTCTTGTGAAGGCCGCCCATTCTTATGAGACTGTCTTTAAATCTGATTGCATATATAAAGTCACTGAAGGGTTTGGGACTTAAATAAATTCTTTATCTTTTATTTATTTATTTATTTATTTATTTACACAGTGATCACCACTTATCAAGGCCCGGAAGCCACTCAGGGATAAGGGTTATAATATCTTGTAATTTTAACACAATTTTACTAAGGCATTATGAAAATTGTTTTAATGCTAAATTCAAACAATCTTTATTTATGAAAAATAATGTCTTTTAAATGCTGTCCATTTCCACCTTCGCATATTTATGCTCTTTTCAAAACATTATTCATAACGGATTGCAGAATCTCTGGATTGTGACTTAATTCCCTTATTTCGTTCCCGATATTTTCCTTCAATTCTTGCAGGGTTTGGGGGTTGTTAACATAGACTCTTTCTTTAAGATATCCCTAAATTTCGAATTGTGTTGTGACTTGGGATATCTCTTACATGAAAATGCCGTCAATAAGCTCTTTGAATCAAAACAATTGACTCTTGATTTTTGTAAAACAATTTCACAACTTGCGTACGTTGTTCAGTGCTATACTTATCCTTAATTAATTTCCAAAATATTATTTGTAAAATATCTAAAATAGAGGAAAAATAATAATTAATGGTAAAATGAAAAAGGTTTTCAACCCTTCAGTGACTTTTTGGACAGCCTACAAAGTAGAATAAGCTTCTTTATTCTTTTCTAGTGAAGACATGATTGCGCAATCTCCAACCGTATTTATTTGGACCCAGTACTCCTTATCTTATTGGAACATTTTTAAAACTAATTATTTAGTAATTAATGTGTATTAGAAATCAAGATTTTGCTGTCAGTATTTCCCATTGCCTAATACCCAACTTTAGGAAACCTTCTAATTATCCATCACTACATTTCACTATACTAGATTTGAGATCAACGATTAGATTTGTTTTAAATAAATATTAGCCTATTTATTTCTTACGATTACTTGCACGTCACTGATGTGAATGACATTGGTACATTTATTTACAGCTAAAATAATTTATTCTAGCTTTTTTTCCTGAGCACTCTTTCTTTCATAGATGTGATGTTGCTAATCTCGGTTTTTTCTATAAATATCATTATGACATATGGTATTCAAAATTGTCTTATCTATTTCCTGCTTCCTTTGTTACAATTCGTTTGACTCGTTGATCTAGTGGTCTTCATCAATTTACTGTTTTGTACCACATTGTAACAGAGCTTCCTATTCCAGTAGCTTCTTCCCAAGAACTGCAGGCTTGTGGAACTCCCTTCCTGCTGACTGTTTTAATCCTACCTGACTATTACTCGTTAATAAAATTCATAATCAGTTCTGCAATCCAATCAAATATACTTCTGTCTTCCAATTCGGATCAGGAGTGAAAGTCAAACCTAGA
Organism: Euprymna scolopes; assembly: GCF_053919585.1. Lineage (NCBI taxonomy): Eukaryota > Metazoa > Mollusca > Cephalopoda > Sepiida > Sepiolidae > Euprymna > Euprymna scolopes. Next base: position 12,042,381 of record NC_136521.1, on the reverse strand, counting down.
AGCTTGTCAAAACTGGGTGCTGCCTCAATATGAATGACACTCATTTCAATTGGGGGCCAAGTTGGGATCAGAGCGTTGGTGGTAAAAAGATAGATGCTTGGTTTTGGATGCATTAAAGGTGACCTAGCATTTCTTTCCTCAAGATTCAAGTAAGAGAATCAGAAAGATCTTGGTCTTTACCACACTTTCAAGTGTTGCCATAGATGGTTGTCGTCTACTTCATTGTAATATGGTTTTCAATTCCAGTAGCTTCTTTCTAAGTTGCAGAACTGATTATGAATTCTATTAACGAGTAATAAGCAGGTAGGAGGAAAACAGTCAGCAGGGAGAGAGTTCCACAAGCCTGCAGTTCTTGGAAAGAAGCTACTGGAATAGGAAGCTCTGTTACAATGTGGTACAAAAAAGTAGCATCTTCAGACAATTCTCACCTGGAAACGTAGAGATAGAGGATAGAGATTGGATAGAGACGTTGAATCTCTATGGTTCCAGGTTAGAATTGTCTTAAGATAGCAGTTTCAATCCGGCCCAAAAGCCAGCCAAAGGTTTACTTGGCCAAATCATGGTGAGACGACAACTACAGATGGCAGTAATTGCAGAGAATTCAGTTAGGAGATTTGGAGTTCCTATCCCGTCGCGGTTACCACCTGATGAAGGCCAGAGGAATAGTTGGTTAAAACGTCATGAAACAACAACCAATAAAGATGAGGATAATAGTCCGCAATAAATAAATTAATATAAATAATACTCATCTCAATAATGAATTCCAATTAAAAAGAATATATAGACTGCCATTTTGTTTAGAAATAAGATTTTTTTCTTTTGAAACCAAAAATGGCTTTCAATTCAACCTGCAAAAACTTCCAAAAGAGTGTAACTTACAACTTAATTTTGCCAAGTGTGTTATCCACTAAGCCACGGGTCATAATGCAGACAATTAATAATCAAGATGAGTACATTAATCTAAAGGATCCAAATAATACGAATAATCAATCCTCATTCAGAAACAATTCACAATCCTTTCTACGATTCAGCCAGCTATTGTGCAGTATATGTTACAAGGATGGAGTACTGCTGCCACATTTGGGCAGGAGCTGCTAAAAACAGCCTATCCTGCCTTGACAGAGTACAAAATAGACTTCGTGGTTTAGTGGGGGATGCCCTTTTCTCTTCCCTGCAACCTCTCTCCCACAGAAGAGAAGTTGCGAGCCTGTCTTTGTTTTTATCACTATTTCCATGGCAAGTGCTCGTCTGAGCTCCAATCCCTCGTCCCCCTCGCCAATCTTTCACGAGAAACACCCGTCTGGCTGAAACTACTGTCAACAATTTTCCCCACTCTTTATCTGTGCCTAAATCCAAACGTAGATTCCATGAGCAAAGCTTCTTTCTTAGAACTGCACGCCAGTGGAACTCTCTGCCGCTTGCCTGTGTCTCACCTGACTACAACTTGGACGTCTTCAAGTCCAACATAAACAAACTCCTGACAAACCTCCCCCTTAAGTAAGACACTCTATCAAAACCCCCAATACTAATGATTACTACAATACTATCTCATTGATTACTGTACACGAAAAAGCCCTTATCCCTGAGTGGCCTTCGGGCCTTGATAAGTGGTGACCTCCATGTAAAAAAAAAAAAAAAAAAAAAAGATAGTGAATTAAACGGATAATAACTAGAAAAACACTTTTTCTTTTCTTCCGAAATCAAAAATGGCTTTCAATTCAAAATCATTGATGGGACGCCAATGAGTTTCCATCTGATAAAATAGTTGATGATTAATAATGAAGTGCGTGATGTGGCCTCATCTACGAATTGTTCTTATTTACTTGCCTCCCCACGAGGACAGAGTTAGACACAAGGTCGGTTTTTAATGTGAGGAAAATCCAGCTCCCCAAAAAAGGGCAGTCTAGATAGGAAAAAAAATTAAAATTGTCTCAGTCATGAAGGATTTTTCCTCCACTGACCGAGAACAGAAAAAGTGAAGTGTAGCATAAGAACAGATACTACACCGTGATCTTGGCCTGGATGTTTCATCTACTGTATGTTACCAACCATTTACAGCTCCATCCCACTACCGACTGAAGATGCCTTGGTTATGTGTATATGCTTGTTTATCTTCATGTCTATTATAAAGTGTGGTTTATCAGTAAATATACCCATCTCGGACACAATTTCATCAGGGAGATCAACATTATTAAGAATATAAAATGTGCATATCTCTATCTATCTTATATATATATATATACACTTGTGCCCGATATTATTCATACCCCCCTTGAAAATTGAGTTTATTAGATGTAACTTTGTAAGAATTTATTGTTTACGTCCATATTGATACATATTCTTTATAAACCTCTTCTGATCATTTTCGTCATTTTAAAATCTCGGGATACTTGTAATAAAAGAAATATACAGCTATTTATAAAATCTGCAAAGTTCAAAAATAATCATACCCTCTTATTTTTTCAGTATTAATCGAGTTTCTGACTGTCTGTTTCCTGTTTGATTCTTATTTTGAATGCTTTTATACAACCTTTGATTAATTTCATTTCGTTTTTTGCATTTTTCAGAAATTAAAATGATATCAACTGAAAACCAATAAAAGAATAAAAATTATTAGAATTGGGAAGAAAAAAGAGCTTAGTAATGATCTTAGGACTAAAATTGTGAATTCACATAAGGATGGTTTAGGTTACAAGTCAATTTCCAAGAAATTTGAGGTCCCTACAGCAACAGTACAGAGCATCATCAAAAAATTCCAGAGCCACCCCACAACAAATAACTAGATTGGTAGAGGAAGGAAAAGGAAACTGTCTGCTAGAGCCACCAGGAATATTGTAAGAAGTGTTAATGCAAATCCAACCACCACTACTAAGGACATTTTAGAAAATCTAGAGTCTTCTGGCATAAAAATATCAAGGCAAACATTGCAAAGGACTCTGCATGAAAATGGTCTGAAAGGAAGAAGACCAAGAAGGACTCCATTGCACACCGGAAAACACCTTGCAGCACGTCTAAAGTTTGCTAGGACCCATGTGAATTCTCCAGAGTCCGTTTTCCCAAGTATTTTGTGGACTGACGAAACAAAAATTGAATTGTTTGGCCATATGGATGCTTCTTACGTTTGGAGGAAGAAAGGAGAAGCTTACAACCCAAAGAACACCATACCCACGGTGAAACATGGTGGTGGTAGCCTAATGTTTTGGGGCTCCTTTTCGGCTAGTGGTCAAGGTAGTTTGGTCAAGATAGTTGGAACCATGAAGAAGGAGCAATATTTGGAGATACTCCAAAAAAACATTAGACAGGATGCGGAGAAGCTCCATTTAGGACGAAACTGGGTCCTTCAACAGGATAATGATCCAAAACATACTGCCAAAATAGTCAAGAAATGGTTTGAGGATAATCAAATTAATGTTTTGGAATGGCCTAGCCAGAGTCCCGACCTGAACCCTATCGAAAACCTCTGGCACATAATGAAAACTGAGGTTAAAAAGCGGAAACCTAGAAATTTGAGGGAGTTGGAGAACTACTGCATTGAAGAATGGTCAAAAATCATTGTTGATGCTTGTAAAAACCTTGTTGATAAATATCCAAAACGGTTACAGGCAGTTATTAAGAATAAAGGGCATGTTATTGACTATTAGTAAGAGAGGTATGAATAATTTTGAACTAGTGCCATTATTGTTTTTCTTTGTATAATGTTTCAAACTTACATAATTTATTTATTTGTTGAGTTTAAATTAAATGTTTATGCTTGATTTATTGTTTGAAATCCCTTTAATGTTGTCTACCTTCTGGTTTGAGCAATATTCTTATAGAAATCTCAAAGATCCGAGGGGTATGAATAATATCGGGCACAAGTGTATATATATATATATATATATATATATATATATATATATATATATAAAATGAACTCATTTTTTCCCGTTGGATTTTGACCTTAATAGGATTAAAAATCAAGATATTTCATGCAAATATAATATGCACAAACGGCAGAACAATATCTGAGGTGTGTTATAGGCTTATTATTTCTCAAATTCCTCGATAATCTTAGATTTCTATACTTTTTCTGCTGAGAAGTCACGACCAAAATCGGTTAAGATCAATGGAAGTGGTAAAATATTTTCTCTCTAATAAATTCCTCCTCCCCCTGCCACCACTTAACACCGTTTGGGGATCGTTCACAAGGAACAGTTGAGAAGAGAACACCGGTTTGGCTTCGTAGTTCTTTCATTTGAAGTTATTTAAAATCACTAAACTAAGCTGCAGTGCTCTGTGGCGTAGTGGTTAGCGTGCTGGACAATTCACATTATATTTTCACGTTCGCACCGACCTACCGGAGTCGGTTTTTTTTTTTTTTTCCTAAACAACTGGAATGGACTTTTCTTGGTGGCCGAACTGTTAACGTTGCAGATGTTTTTTTGTTTTTGTTTTTTTTCACGCTTTATTTTCCTACTTTTACTCATGACTCCGGGTTTGATCCTTCCTACTTACCTACCATAACATTTTTTAAAACTCCCCCCCCCCGTCCCGGAAACAAACACTCGGGCAACGCCGGGTACCCCCGCTAGTTAAAGAATATTTTATTTATACTTTTTAGAATTTAATTTCAATTTTTATTTATCCCAGCAGATAGAAAATAAGGTGGCAACTGAGTCAGCCATTGAGTTCAAGTTAGATCGCTTGCATAAAGAAAAAGTATGAAAAAAAAAATATTTACAGGTTTCCAGTCGCATTAGGGTAAAGCGTTTTATATTTTATTCTGAAATTAACGGAAAAAATAAAAAAAAGCAACTGTCATTTTTGATCGACGAAATTGGTCAAGGGCTAGAAACAATTAAATTTTGAAAAAGCAAAACTTACAACAGTTTCAAAAATTAAAACGATGCAGGTCGATAGAAAATCTTTTTTTTTTTTTTGTAATATATTTATTCCTATCCAACTTCATTGCGTTATTAACAATATTACACTTCTAAACAATTGAAATAGGAATTTTGGAAAATATGTGACTTGAATGTACATTATAAGCATTCACATCAATTAAAAGGTTCTGATCCTGAATTTCCCCTATATTAAAAACAAAAATAAAGAAAAATCTATGTGATACGGAGTGGAACGATAAAAGTGTCATATATATATATATATATATATATATATATATATATATATATATATATATATATATATATATATATGTGTATATATATATATATATATAGATAGATAGATAGATAGATAGATATACTGCGTATCAAATTATAAACGAGTGTACATTTGTTTAAATATTTAAGGAACGAGTGAATAAAAATCCATGAAACTTTTAGAAAGTGCTTACAATACGATTCAGCTACTCCAGTCAGAAAATAAAATTATTTAAAGCAGTATTAGCGAAACTATGGCAGAAGATAGGAATATCTGTTAATTTCAGTGTGTCAAGTTATTAATGAGGTTGAAAAAAAAAACAGATTATACCCATAACTTGTTTATTGAAATAATTTTCAAACATTAAATGAACTAGGAAAAATGCTTAGAACGCAATAACTACTTAGTAATTTCTACGTTGACATAATTAGTAGGGGATATGCGATCCTTTTTTTATGAATGACTTGTAAAAGACGTTGGTCCACAGAATTAGTCAAATTTGTGATTTCATCAACAGTTATTCCTCGCGATACCTCTTGGAGAGCATCCCATAACTTATCTTTGCTCTTAAAGTAGTGTCCACTTGCATAGAGGCGTCGCTTCATGATACTCCAAAAGTTCTCAATTGGGTTAAAATCTGGTGAATTCGCAGGCAACTCCATCTTTCGTAGCTCAGAGAACGCCAGTTGTTGCAAATACTCTTTACTTTTGTTTGCTGCATGCAGGATAATGCTCCCGCGCCTGGTAATGCGAGAGAGCATAATATTTCTTCTGAATGCCAACCTTTGCTTCTTCAACCATGGTTCAAAGTGCTCCTTCAGAAAAGCTATGTAAGCATTTGACGTCATTTTTATGCATTTATGTGACTCTCCATGGGCCAACCAAATTACCTCCGATAATCCCTGCCCAAATCATTATCCTACCACCACCTTGTTGGTGCCTTAAACGCTGATGACGATGTCGTCCATCTAGGATTCATCCCTTGCTCCAGCCATCTGGGCCATCAAGAGTGACACGCACTTCATCCGTGAACAAAACTTTGGAAAATCCGTTTTCATGTTGTCCTCTGCCCACTTCAATCGGTTTTGTATGTGATGTTGCTTTAATGGAGGATTTGTCACAAGCTTAACAGACTTTGCCACTTCTTTCAGAAGGCGACATCGAGTACTTTTTGAGACTTGTCTGCCCAGGGTTCTTAACAACTTCGCCTTTAATTTGGAGTAGAGAACGGCGTGAAACAACTCTAGATTTACCTCTATCGTCTCTCTTACGGACCTTTGTAGGATCCTTGACAAAGTTCTTCACAGTTTGATGGTACCTTGCTATGATTTTCGATATTTCGAGAGTAGTTGTACCTTTTGCTAACTGTTCTGTAATAGTACTCTTTTCAGAACTACTCAAACCATCTTTATGACCCATTTTTATTTTTGACAAAACAAACTGAATTGTTAATAATTTGACACACCTCAAATACCGTGGATTCAGCAATTACGATGGCAAATTGTTTACATTGCGCGGAATAGTATGAACATTTCACAGTACGTGCAGCTCAGCATTGCCAACGTTTCCGAAGCTTTTGATACGAAACTACCAATTTTTTTTTTTTTTACACGGTGGTCACCACTTATCAAGGCCCGGAAGCCACTCAGAGATAAGGATTATTGCAAGTACAGTACGTTAGTGTGGAGAGTTGATGAAGTGTTTACTTAAGGGCGCTGTTCATTAGGAATTTGTTAACGTTGGACTTGAAGATATCCAAGTTGTAGTCAGGTGGGAAGCAGGCAGACAGAACAGAGTTCCACAGGCGTTCCTGAAACTGGTAAAAAAATGTTATCTCGTTAATAATTTGACATGCGGTGTATATATATATATATATATATATATATATATATATATATATATATATATATATATAAAGTAAAATTATATAAACATAAAAAATTCCTATACATGCATGCATACATATACCTATATATACACATATATGCATACATGCATATACATATATAGAATGTTAAAAAATCTCTGGGCATATTTTGACATTAAATATATCGAGAACTATTAAAGATATGAAAACGCATTTGATATATTCAGAAAACTTGTAATCTCAAGTTATCCATGGAATGTTCAAGGAATTTCAATCTGAGCACCATTGGTCAAGTCGATAGTCCAATTCTTATCAAAGCGTCCCAGAATTGCGTTTCAATGGTTGCAACAGCTTCTGGTATCTAGGCGTTCAGCTCATCCACATCTATTGGAATGGGAGTCACATAGACCAGTCCTTTCACAAATTCACACGAAAACGAAATCGCAGGCTGTTTGCTGACTAAAAAAGATTTTTGTTTTCGAAATGCACGTTGAACAAGTGTCCATGATTTTTTTTTTTTTTTTTTTGCAAATTCCGGCACACAAAACGCCTTTTCTGGTTGATTGAACGCCATTACCGGATTTTTCAAAAAAATTAAAAAATTATTAGCCTTACAAAAAAACTTGATGCGTTCAGCTTTAAAATGGCGTTACTTTAATCTTACTACCATTCAAGCAGATACGAGAACTTGAAATGTGCCCAAGACTTTTGGAACACCCTATATATATATATATATATATATATATATATATATATATATATATATATATATGGAGAAAGAGAGGAGGTATAGATAGAGAGCGAGGGAGAGAGAGAGAGGGGGTGCTTTATTAAAAATAGTTTACCTTTATTCTCTGTTATCATTTTAAACTTTCTTTTTAGGGTTATGAAGAGTGTTATATGCAGGCTACTATGGAACCCCCGCCACCTGTGCCTCCATCCCAGGGGCCGGATAATTCCGACACACTGGCCGATGTCTCGGAACTGCCGTCTCCCAGCACCAGTGGTGGAACCTCCGAAAAACTCGCCCCCGAACTTGAATCTCAGTCCTCGCTCTCTTCAGAAAGACAATGTCGACCGGATCCCATGATGGCCGGCGAGTTCGATAGGATAGCACTTAACGAGGGAAGAATGGTACGTTGTGATTGGTTGTTTTATTTTACGGCATATCAAACGTTTTGCGTCATTTTTGCTATAAATTCAGTCATTTTTTTTTTGTAACAGATTTTTATATGTTCCAAGTATTTAATTATGTTTTTTCGAATTAAATCAATTAAACGATAAATGATACAAAGTTAGCTTTATCATGTGTCTATAAAACCTATATACACCCGTGATGTTGTCGAACACATCTTATTGATAATCAGTGGATGCAGAATAACTCGGACGCCGAAGTTTAGCTTATAATAAGGTTTATTTAACACAGAAGAACAGTTAGAAACGGGTTATTTTCGTATTTGAGATTGACATAGATAGATAGATAGATAGATAGATAGATAGATATCTTCACCGAAGCTGGCCCTCGTTGATGGCAGCAACCATGCGTCCTTTCTTCTTGAAATCTCGTCAGTTAAGAGAAAGAAGTAGAGAGAGTGTGTGGGGGAGGGATTTCCTGATTCGGTATCACGCAGTTTCGTTTACTTCCACTCTCGTGACCCTTGACTTCGAAAGTGTCAAATTCTTCCATTCTTCGGCCCTCATTATGTAACAATGATCGAAGTGCAACAAGCCATGTAACAAGACAGGTAGAAGATATTTACATTCATATACAATCCGAATCTTTATCTAGAACCGCTTAAAACCTGGATATTGTAGTCATTCAGCAGGCTGAAACATGAAATTTGCGTTACAGCGATTATAGTAAGCGAGTTACTTCCTAACTTCCGGCGTAGCGCTACCGAAAACGGTGATAAGGCAATTAACTACTTCCGTTTTTTTTTTTTATCTCACGCCTATATCTCCCCCTGTGTACGTACCCTTTTTATTATTTTTTTCAGGTTGTTCTTCTTTTCTTTTTTTTATTTTTAATCATTGAAAAGTTTTTTTCAGTCTAATTTTTATTAATAAATATTTAAACTAGTTTTTTTTTTTTTTTTAAAGAATTATTGAAAACACTTTTTAAAATCTTATAAAACGATTTATCGGAATATTATGTATTGAATACGTTTTTTTATGATGTGTGAAATTTGTTAATTTCATTTCAATAATTTTATTTTTATACTTTTGTAAACATATGTTTATTATATAAATTCAAATAAAAAACTTTTATTTTTAAAATTCAAAAAGCTTTTATTTTTTTATATTATTTTTTATTTTAATAATTTCATAAACAAATATTTCTTACAAGGTTTCAGTTAAGATAAAAACTTTTATTTTTTAATTTTGTTATTAAAAGTGCTAATAAAGATTAATTGTATTATTTTTATAATTAAATTTTTTTTTTTTACTTTTATTGTATATTTTTCAATTATGTCTTTTTCTTATATTTCATTTCAATAAATCGCTTCACAATAGAAATATTGAAGAAGAATAAAAGTGAAGGGACTGATTTGCCATGTCACCGCTTCCGGTAGCGTTACGCCGGAAGTTAGGAAGTACGTTAGCTGATTATAACCGTTACTTCTATTGGGAGGAAAGCAACGGTCGTACGTTTTATGTGGGCGTTCTCAAAGATTGCTACTTGTATTGTATAATGAAGGCCGTTTTTAAAGATCAAACGTCAGACAATGACACAAACCGGAAGTCACAAAAACAAGTGATTTCTAGGGGAAGATTTTTTTTTTTTCTTAGTTGTCCAGATTATAAGGAGATTTCAAGGCGGAAAGACGTGTATGAAAACTGTTCCCAACGGGAACAGTGTGGTCGGGTTATTGGTCTCTATCTCATCCTCCCCCTCCCCCTCCCCCTCCCCACCCTCTCTCTCTCTCTCTCTCTCTCTCTCTCTCTCTCTCTCTCTCTCTCAGTCTTTCTCTCTCTTGCTTTCTCTCTCTTTCGCATACGAAAATAACCCATCTCTGTAACTGTTCTTTTTTGTCTGAAATAAACCTTTTATCTAAACTGTATACTAATAATTTATTCACACATTATGTGTGAGACTGCTACGCGCCGCAGTCCGTCGGAGAGTAGTGTATTTTTGTCTCTGTATATTTGGCTTAAACTTGTCGAATCTCTTGTCTCTCGCAATCTGTTGCTTCGACTCCTCTCCTCGTTATGTTTGAAGTTTGATTTCAAGTTTGAACTTTGACTCATCAAATTATACGGCGATATCTATATTCATAAAATTATGTCAACCTGGATTTTCAAAGTTGGATCTTAATGGCCTGGTGTTGCTGATTACTAATCTCTAACCGTTGTTAGTACAGGGTGACCCCCCCAAAAAAAAAAAACGGGCCCCAACTCTAATTAGGCCCCGTTTTCTAGTGTTTTGTCCGAATGAAATGAAACTTTGGTCATAACTAGTTTATTATATTCAAATCATCACATCAAAACGGGCCCAACTCTACTGGGGTATTTGACTTTTTTTTTCTTCGTTCTACAGCATATGTTCTAGATGGCCTCCATTTAGCTCCGTGCATTTCCTGAGGCGCAGCACGAAGTTGTCCATGACGTTCTTGCAAACCGAATTGGTGATGGCTCTCATCTCCTCCCTGATGGCTTCCTTGAGTTCCGTGATGGTTCTGGGTTTCCCTGCGTAGACTCTGTCCTTAAGATAGCCCCAAAGAAAAAAAAATCTGGGAGGCTTAGGCCCGGGCTATGGAGTGCCCACACAAAATCAGTCTTGAGACTGATCACCCGGCCTCTTTCAGTCAATCTCGGGACAGGTTTGAGGTGTGAGAACTTGCGCCATCCTGCTGGAACCAGAACTTGCTCATGAGCGACGGGTAGATGGTCTGGAGCTCAGTCATGAAGGTTTTGAGGACCTCCACATACCGCTCCTTGGTGACTGCCACTGATAAGTGGTGATCACTGTGTAAAAAAAAAAAAAGAAGAAGAAGAAAACACATGCAATTGATGCATAATGAGAACTGTGTTTGGCTAATACGTGACCAGTTTGTGACGTGAGTTTGTGACAGCAGTCACAAACACACGTGATTTCTATTCGTCTATCTATACGTCATTCTTTTTTTTTTTACTAGGGAGTCAGCATTTACCAAGACCCGGAAGCCACCCGAGGATAAAGGTTAATGGGTGTGCGGTAGTCATAAGGACAGCAGTAGTAGCTGTTAGGGTTTGTAATTGGGTATAACTTGATTACTTAAAGGGGTGGCTCGACAGAAACTTGTTCACATTGGACTTGAAGACAACCATGTTAACTAGAAAGCTGGAAAGTAAGCCAGCAGAAATGTTTCACAGGCGGGAAGTTCTAGGAAAAAGCTTTTTTCGTGGAATCTGCGTTTAGATTTAGGCGCAGATAAAGAATGGGATTGTTAATGGTTGTAGCTAAACGAGTGTTTTTTTTGTAAAAGTGTGGTAGGGAGGATCATAGATTAAATTTCAGACGAGCTTTAATCTGTGGTTCCTTCTCTCTCTTTTTTTTTTCAAAGGTAATCTTGTTAAATTAGGATTTTAACGTTTTCACTCTTGATCACCATGGCTTGTCAGAGCGAGAAGCATTTTTCATTAGACAAAAAATATCGAGTTTGTTTTACAATACGAAAAAGTTGTCAAGCAACAAATATATAACAAATAAATATTACCAAAGGCGAGATGTTAAATCTTCTACCTAGCTGAATGAGTATTTAGTGTTTTTACTTACATTAAAGCGTTTATTCTGTGTGAACAACAAATAGTGTCGAGGTGAGAACAAGAAAAATGGCCGCGAGTTAACACCTAAATATTTGAAGTTTCGATAATAGCTTAGAAATAAAAATAAAACAAAATACTGTTAAAAACCTACTCAGTAAATGTCCCGTTAACATTTTATGTAACTATTTTACGTAACATTTTAGTACACTATATATATTTTTCGAACATAATAAACGCTTTAAATTAAGTAAAATCACTAAAACTTTTGCAGATAGGTAGAAGAGTAACTTATCTTGGCTTTGATAACATTTTTTGTTATACATTTGTTTTTGGCCACTTTTTCGTACCAATGTCATTGTTCAACAAACGCAAATTTTCTTTCCGAAACCAAGCAGACCATTTTAATCGCCAATCTAATCTTGCCGGATATTGAAACAATTTTAATTAATTTTTGTTGCAATTGTTGTTATATTTAATTTCTTTTTTTCCTTTTCAGATGGAAATGCGTCGTAGATATGATGAAACGTGTCGAAGAGTTTTACCATTCCTAGAGAGCACATTGAATACGCGCTACGGAGGAGATCGCTATTTCATGGGAGAATTTGTAAGTTCACTATTCAATATTGTAATATTTAGTTCACTATTTAATTTGTAATATTTAGTTCACTATTTAATTTGTAATATTTAGTTAATAGATTAATTGAAGGAAGCTGGTTTTTGTTGTTAAATTTTTAGATAAGGATTGGTTATCCGTATTATTTGCATTCATAGGACTACTGTTCTCATCTTGAGTGTCATTTCATTTTCAAAACATTTCGTTCGACACACACACACACACACACACACACACACGTATGTATATATATATATATATATATATATATATATATATATATATATATATATATAATTGGAATTCATTATTTAATAATGAATTCCAATTGTCGTACGGCGGTCGGGTTTCAATCCTAGCTTGAGATAGTTGCCTGTCTAGCCGCACTGATGATGGGCTGCGAAACAGCGAAACAGTACTGTATGTGGATGACTATAATGCTCCTCATTTTGAGTTGAGCATATTGAGAAGTGATACACGAATTACCATTAGCGTTGGGTAAACAAATCGAGCTTAGGTATTTCGGACGATGTCAAAACATTGTTAATTCACGACTCGCACAGCATCCGCCGATTAGCGTAATGGTTAGGAGCCTTGACTTCAATCCTGGCTTGAGGTAGTTTCCTGTCTAGCCGCACTGATGAGCTGTGAAACAGCGAAACAGTACTGTATGTGAATGACTATATATATGTGTGTGTGTGTGTGTGTGTGTGTGTGTGTGTGTGTGTGTGTGTGTGGGTGCCATTCGGTACGGACCCAACCATGGAAGATGAGATAATAAATAAACGTGGATTTATAGGACAAAAAAAAAATCCAACCTTGATCGCCCTTCGGGACCCGTGGCGCAGTGGATAGAGACGTTGAATCTCTACGGTTCCAGGTGAGAATTGTCTGAAGATAGCGGTTTCAATCTTAACCAAAGCCGGCCAGAGGCTTACTTGGCCAAATCGTGATGAGACAACAATAACTATGGATGGCAGTAATTGCTGAGAATGCAGTTAGGAGATTCGGAGTTCCTATCCATCGCGGTTACCACCTGACGAAGGCCAGAGGAATAGTTGGTCGAAACGTCGCGAAACAACAACTAATAAAGGTGAGGATAATAGTCTGCAATAAATTTAATTAGTTTCGTTCGATGTAACCTCTGACTTGTTTCTCGGGAATGTTTCTGTCAAACTCAGGAATCTGGATGGAATTTTAAACAGAACCCTTTATTTACTTCAGAGGGTAGCATGCTTTCGTTCCATCAGCCATGACAGGATAGAGGTCCTAAGTAATTCGCAATTGTATTTTTCGGTCGCCCATACTGAGGATTGAACCTTCAACCTCTAGGAGATTATCATTTTTTACAGTACTCTAACCACTGTCTCACGAGTCCTTATAGTTTTTGTTTTGTTTAATTTTATTCATCAGCCAGCCGATTGATTGATGATGTCAGGGCTTCAAGCCTTTTCGACTACATGGTCTACTCTTCTACCCCTCGCCTCTAAGGGGCTTCCAGTCTCACTCTCTGACCCTCGCCTCAATATATTGAGAATCTCCTTTGTTTATGAGGCATTTGGGAAAATATCGCTTTCACAATTGATTTTCCAAATCCTTTAACCATTGCGCCGAATCTTTATTTCTAGTTGTAAATATCACTATTTTATCACTAATTATTATTACTACATATACAGGGTGTTTCAATATACACTCTTTAAATTATCTCAACTTGCTACATAAATACACTATCTCATATATCCAAAAGATGTTTAAAAGCAATGACACTTCCAGCAAGATGGAGCACCCCCCACTATCATCAGGGCGTAAGAGCCTATCTTGATGGTCACCTGCAAAACAGATGGGTAGGACAAAAGACGAAATATCGAGTACTGTCCACGCTCACGTGATTTAAACCCAGTGGGTTTTGGGGGGGGTGTTAAGCACAACATTCACATCATAAAACAAACTATAATGAGTTATTGAAGGCAGACATTGAAAGAGGATGTGTCAACATACCAATTGGGCTGATTAGGAACGTTTTGTATTCAATCAGTGAGCGTTGTTAGCTGTTCATGGACAACAATGACCAATAAATGTACCACTTTTAATAATTTGTTGGTTTCTATATTTGTTAGCAGTATTTTAATGTATGAAAAAAATGTTAATTAATAAATGTTGGTTTTATGGTTATTTAAAGTGTGTGTGTGCATTTTATTGGCACACTGTATATATATATATATATATATATATATATATATATATATATATATATATATATATATAATGAAAATTACAATTGAATTTACCAAAATGATCCAAGATTGTAAAATAAAAGTAAATTATAAATATTAAAGAATAAAATTATCTCAGCCAGATTATTTTTTCTTTAACTTTATCGTTTTTCGACATACTTCTTAATACTTTATAATTTAATAATCCTTTATTTTAATTCTTTATCTCTTCTTTGCATGCCCCGTTTTTTTATCTGTATTTTCTGTTTTATTCTTTAAACTTTCCTATTTATCTAATATATTTACTTAAATTTTACTATATGAATTTACTTACTTTTTTTCCTGAAATTGCAGATACCAGCCATTTTCTCCCCTTAAATAATTTTTATTCTTTATTTTTATTCTTATTTTATTTTATTTTATATTATATATTATATTTTATATTTTATTTTTTATTATATTTTATTTATTTATTTATTCTTTATTTTCTATTTATTTATTATATATTTATTTATTTATTTTTATTTTCCTTTTTTATTTTCCTTTTAGTGTCGTTTAACAACTCTTGCTGACAATTTTTTAAATGATGACTTGTACATTTCAGTTGACCTATATTATTTTGCCCTATATATATTTTCGCGCCTTTAACATTTCCTTTCTGGGTCATTTTGACTTTTGTTTCCCTTTATTTTATATTTTATATTTAACTTTATCATTTTTTTTCTCTCTCCTTTCTCTTCCCAGATCTTTTTTTATTTATAGTTATGTCTCGGAAGAAGAGTGAAAAGCACATCTTATTTTTCTTTTATTAATATTATTTTTTTCCTTGTACACATTTTTTGTGAATTATTCCATGGATTTCTGCCTTTGGATTATTATGGACCATCTTCTTCCAATTACGGGATTTCCTTGGATTTCACTTGTACAAATGGAAATTCTTTTAACTTTCTTGAAGTTTTACATTTGGATTTTACCGTCACTGGATTTTTTATCTTTCACCAGACAATCCATTCATGTGTGATCGCCTTTTTCTTTGCCATATTCCCTCTGCTTAACTTATTTTGTTTTCAAGTAAGATCTTTAACTTACTTGTTGTTTCATCAAATACTTCTGCATGCAAAATCCGACCCCGCATTTTGCTAATTTCTACCGTCTGATGAGAAGGAAAGTATTTCTTCGAAACTCCGCGGATTAAGGACTATCCATTTATCTTGTGTTTCCTTTTCAGATTAAATATGTTTTTAACTCATTTCAAAGTGTTTTTTAACATATTTTATTAATTGTTTGCTCATATATATATATATATATATATATATATATATATATATAAATATATATATATATATATATATATATATATATATATATATATATATATATAACACGGAAATTACATAATTATGTAATTTCCGTGTTATATTTTTATGTCATTGCTCTGTTTACCACATTGAGCTCTCATACCCGGATTTCCTCCTGGAATTATTCCATTATAACACTGTATATATATATATATATATATATATATATATATATATATATATATATATATGAAGGCTTCCTTCAGTCTTGACAGACTATGAATATCCACTGTAAGGGTGCCTGCGTGTGAAATTTTTGTGACAGGGGTTGCGCCACACCTCTCCTGAGTCGACATTGTTGAATACCAGTGCCAAGTGGATGTTCGAGACGATTGGAATGCCAAGATAAGTGGAAAGCACATACAGCGGCAAGAATTCCCAAATGGTCACCCATCTGGTACTAACGTTGCTTAACTTTGGTGATCTGTCGAGAACCGGTGTGTCAACATGATTATTCCGTATATATATGGCACAATGACGTAGCCTTTTTTAAGGGAGCTGGAGGCTTCTACATTATATATCTAGCTTCTAACCTTGTGTCTAACTTTGTGATGAAGTTAAAAACGTTTTATGCATGTGTTTTGTGGGGTTGGGAAGGTTAGAGCCTGTCGGTTAGGTTTGAATGACATGACATGTTATGAAACCTCACCGGGGTCAGATTAATTTAAGAAAGGTCAGACTTACACGCGGATATCTGAAGTTGGAAAAAAAATAAAACATTGCTCTCTCTCTCTCTCTCTCTCTCTCTCTCTCGCTCTCTCTCACCCCCTTCCTCTCTCTTTCTTTATTGGAAGAGAGAATTGAAATATGATTGTATTGTAAATATATATTACAATAGATAAATGCAAGAATGAAAAGTAATATGGTTAATATTGCAGCATTAAGAATTGATTATATAATGTTATAAATTGAATGTTTAAAAAATTCTTATTGCTGCAATACTTTAAGTTAGAAATTTTTTATATTTTTTACTGGAATACCTTGTCCCTTTCTTTTCCAATTTGAACAACTAGTCCTTTACTTTTCCATGTTTAAGCTTAACCATATTACTTTTCATGCTCGCATTTTTCTATTGTAATCCATGATTTTTCCAGACTTCTAATGAATTCATTTGTTCTTTTTTTAATTTCATTCTTAGTTTTTACCCCCATAAATACATATATAAGAACAATGTACGGCACTCGTCTGCTTTCAATAAAATCCTCCAATTATCATCCTTTCTCTTTTTTTTAAATTACACTTTCACTCCAAACAAGGCACGTTGCCACTTTGATGTAGGGGGCTACTATCAGGGACCTAAGTTGCATGGGTACTATGTAGGGAGTTTAGTAGCAAGATGTCTGTTTACATTACACTTGAACTTCTGCATGCCAGTACAGTTGGGGAAGCAGGAAACCGGAAGAGAATTCCAAAGTCCTGCAGTTCTGAGGAAGAAGCTATTAGGGTAAAAGGCTTTCTTACAGGGATCTCAACTGTGTAGGGGTGGGATTTCGCTGCTTGTCGGGTTTGTCAGGGGTATTTTCGTCGAGGGAGTACAAGGGCTTGTAGTTCGTCAGAGCATCAACCATTAAAATACTTGTAAAACAGGTAGAGGGATGTAACATTACGTCGATGGGACAGGGGCTGAAGTTTAGATGGCAGTTCGGGACCTATTAGGTTGGCTACTCTCTTTTGAACCCTGTCCTGGAGCAAGAGACTAGTAGCAGATGCACCAGCCAAAATGTGACAGCAGTACTCCATACATGGGCGAATGGTGGCTTTGTAGAGGTACAGAATACTTTCAGGCGTAAGTAACTTTTTAGCACGATAGAGAGAGAGAAAGAGAGAGAGAGAGAGAGAGAGAGAGAGAGTCCACCTTATTTGCAACAGCCTTAGCAATAATCTCGATGTATCTATTCCAACTCATATTTCCTATGAAGAAGCTTAAACGAGGTGCTTTCAAGTAAAGTATCTCTAGCCATAGCTATTGATGGTTGGTAAGGTTATATGTAATTAATAAAGGAAACGAGCTTTGTCTTGGCAAAGTTGAACGTTACCGTCCATTTTTTATCCCATTCCACTACAGACTGAAGGTCTTTCTCTAGGGGTTCGGCGATTACCTTAGATATTAGTTTTCGGCGATTACCTTAGATATTAGTTTTCCTCAGGTGCCTGCTATAGAGCGTGGTGTCGTCTACAAATATACCAATCTCAGAGACAATTTTATCAGATAAGTCATTTATGAATATCAGAAATTTGTTATTTCTGATATAAAGAAATCGATCCCTGAGGCACACCCGTATTTATATCACACACACACACACACACACGCACACACACACACATATATATATATATATATATATATATATATATATATATATATAATAAAAATTACAATTAAATTTACCAAAATGATCCAAGATGGTAAAACTAAAGTATATTATAAATATTAAAGAATTAATATTTATAAAGTAATCTCAACCATATGTAAAAGCTCGATAAAATCAAATAGGAGATAGAGCTTATAATAATGAACCAGTCTACATATATAATCCAAACCAAAATACTAATCGCAATACCTCTAACCCACCCAGTCGCATCAGAACAAAGAAAAGTATTTGGTTTAATCCTCCATTTAGCGTAAATGCCAAAACTAATATACCTAAGGAATTCTTCGACACTACAAAACTTTCAAATACCCACACAGATATAGTTCTATTTTCAATAAAAACTCAATTAGGATTTCCTATTCAACAATGCCTAATTTAGCACAAAGAGTCTTAACATCTAATAACAAAAAATTAAATTAGCCCAAAAAATCCCTTTCCCAATTAAACCCAAAACTAACTATAATTTTAATAACAAACATCCTTGCCCACTCAATAATGATTGCATCCATAAATATGTTATATATTCATGCACAATTACTGAGCTCCCACGCAATCCTCCCATAACAGACACTAATATTTCGTCTTCTTGTTATCCTTCTTCCCATCTTCCATCTGATATAGTTACTAATCCAATAAGCCACTCGAGCAGCCCTCCATCTACAATCATACAACTAGCAATAATAATAATAATAATAATAATGATAATATTAATGAGTATAATAATATTTCTCCTAACAGCCATCCTAACACCAACAACACTCATTATCCACTCCAAAATAGTCCTCATACAATCATTGTCCCACCATTTGTTGAACACTATGAACAAAATCCAAAACTATTTAGCTAATACAAATCAGCAAATTAATATTAATATCAGACCCCGAGCTTTTAATAACGTACATACATATATCGGCGCTACTTCAACATTAATTAAGAAAAGAATATCAAACCACATTTCTTCTTTTAACAACTATAATTCTAATAATAACCAAGGAACTTCTCTAACCACTTTAATTTAAAAACTTAACTCTAATAATACCCCCCCTCTCAATCAAATGGACCATCATAAAAAGGTAAAGTCTTATACTCCAGACTCATGTCGCCTCTGCACAACCGAAGCTATAACTATAATTACTTCCCTTCAAAGTAACAATATAATAAATTCGAAAAACGAACTGATCTCTTTCTGTAAACATAAGTCTAAATTTAATTATGGTAATTTTTAACTTTTTTTTTCTACATACTTTCTTAATACTTTATAACTTAATAATCCTTTATTTTAATTCTTTATTTTTTTCTTTGCTTGGCCGGGTTTTTTATCTGCAATTTCCATTTTAGCCTGAAAATATTCCTATCCATCTAATATATCAATCTACCCACACATTTATACTCTGTATGTATATTTACTTATATTTTACTATATACATTTACTTACATACTTACTTGCTTTATCCTGCATTTGCAGATACCGGCCAACCTCTCCCCTTAAATTGTTTTATTTTTTATTTTATATTTTATTTTTATTTATTTATGTTTTTTTATTTAATGTTTATTATTTATTTATTCATTCAATTTAGTGTCTTTTGACAACTCTTGCTGACATTTTCTTAAATAATAACCTGTACATTTCAGTTTACCGTTTTTTTGCCCTATATTTTTCGCGCTTTTTAACATCTTTTTATCTGGGCCATTTTGATATTTGCTTTTCTATTTTATATTTAATTCTATCTCCATTAATTGTTTTTTCTCTTCTCTGATCTTTCTTATTTACATTATGTCTTGGCAGCCGTGTGAAAAGCATATCTTATTTTTCTTTTATAAATATTATTGGAATTTTTCCTCTTTTCTTTGTCATATTTGTGAATTATTCCATGGATTTTGACCTTTTGGATTATTTTGGACCATCTTCTAATTACGTGATTTCCTTGGATTTTACTTGTGCAAATGGAAATTCAATTAACTTTCTTGGAATTATATTTTTGGATTTTACCGTCATTGGATTATTTACCTTTCACTAGACTATCCATTCACGTGTAATCACCTTTTTCTTCGCCATATGCCCTCTGCTTCACTTTTTGTTATCAAGATCTTTGACTTACTTGCAGTTTCATCAAATACTTTTGTATGCAAAATCCGATCCCGCATTTTGCTAATTCCTACCCTCTGAAGAGATGAAAAGTATTTCTTCGAAACTCCACACATTAAGGACTATCCACTTATCAAATGTTTCCTTTTCAGATTAAATGTTTTAACTCTTTTTCAGGGTGTTTTTAACATGTTTTATTAACTGTTTGCTCCTATATATATATATATATATATATATATATATATATATATATATATATATATATCTTCATATATATAGATATATATATGCATATATATATATACATACATATACATACATATATATATATATACATACATATACATACATGTATATATATATATATATATATATATATATATATATATATATATATATATATACAGGGTGGGCCAAAATAAGGGTCCTATCTTAAATTTGAATAACTTCCACACAATAAAAGTTAAACTCACCAAACTTTATGTGTGTGTAGACTAACCCTTCCGAGATTTTTTTGAAATAAACAAAACAAATTTTGGCCGAAAAACACTTCTTAAAACTTACATGAATTTATGAATTTTTTAAAAATAGGACCCTTATTTTTGCCCACCCTGTGTGTATATATATATATATATATATATATATATATATATATATATATATATATTGCCTTATTTTCTTATGTTTCTCTGTACCTTTCCTTTTTCAGATGACGATGTGTGACTTGATGTGTTACTGCGCCCTGGAGAATCCATTGTTGGACAACGCCTACTTGCTCCACCCATATCCTAAGCTGAGGGCCTTGAGGGACCGCGTTTCGCGTAACCAGCGCATCAACAGCTACTTCACGTTACGCAACTATACCGATTTTTAACTTCGATAAAAAAAGAACAACTCGAACATCTTTCTAAATGATGCGATAAAAAAAATCGTCCAAAAACAGAAACAGAAACAAGTGTATTTCAGCATCCCAATTAGGCAAACAGTTGAAAGGAACGGATTTAGCTGACTATACTAAAGCATACACACAACACATTTTCAAATAGAATTTGTTTGATAAAACGTAATTCCATGAAGTAAATCTAAAATCATCTATATTTATTTTGTACCAGCAAGGGCACCTGGCGTTGCCCGATCGTAAAATACGCTTAAATATGATATTTTAATTTGCCTAAATTTCATATTTATTATTATAGAGTCAATTATATATTATATTGTACCTAATATACAGTCATGCTTCCAAAAGTATATATATATATATATATATATATATATAAATATATATATATATATATATATTTATTTTTGAAAGTGTAGGTATTTAATTATTATAGTAAAAAAGAAATAATAATTATATATATATATATATATATATATATATATATATATATATATATATATATATATATACAAAGGAGCCACCACTTATTAAGGCCCCGAGGGCACTCAAGGATCAGGGTTAATGGGTATACATAAGTAGTGGAAATTTTGTAAATTGGATTATTTAGGGTGGTGGTTCATCAAAAACTTGTTTACGTTGGACTTGAAGACAGTCAAATTGTAGTCAGCTGGAAAGCAGACAAACGGAAGATATTTATACATATATGATTGGCGTGCCATCGGGTAGAATCGAAACCGAGACCAAAACATAGTTTCATGATTGAAACTATGTATACAAGTTAAACAAAGCCTGAAGTCTATTTGTACTCAATCTGGTTAGACTGCGGAAAGAAGTGTGAATTTTATAGAATCCAAGCTGGTTTTCATAACAACAATGTTTTTGATAGACAAGATGCAAGCAAGGGCAGTCGGACGGTCTACAGATTTTTATAATTATATGCATAAATAAACATATACTTACAATTATTTCCTAAAAAAAAAATAATGCTGGTAACTTTTCTATCTTAAGAAGTTAAAAGAAACAATTACTTTTCACACTGTCTTTATATAACACTATGCTAGCTGTTCCTGTCCGGCGTTTCCCGGGAAGCAATGCAATCAATTAGTTTTAATTTTTATTTGTTTGCACGTTTTTTTTTTTTTAAACTATACAGAAAACTTTTTCATCAAGGTAGATACGATAAATACAAGGTAGATAAAAATACATCATCAAGGTAGAAAACTCTTATTATATTCTTCATTTAAAAATAAGAGTTATCCTCCCTGCTAACTTTTATTTTTAGGTGATTATTTAAAAATGTTTCAGATTATCGATCATTTAGGTTGTCTAATGTTACCCACGTTTGCTCATGTGTATGCATGTAGAGACCCAACACGTTGTAGATATCGTCGCAAAGGAAACTAAGATAAAGAAAAACTCGACTCGTTTTTCCCGTTGAAACAACTACATTTATTTCCGGGTACTTTCCCGAATAAGACCTTGTCTCTTGTTCAAAACTGTCGCTCTCAGCCCACCCGTCTATCTCTGACTTCCTGAACGTGATCCTGATCACCGATCTATGCACACGTTCCTCTTTTTATAATCTTTTTCCTTGCCTTGCTGTTACATTCATCCAGTACACGGCTCGGTCATTTGTATACAGCTGTCATACGTGCGTCCTCGCTCTGTTACATTCGGACTAAATACTCTTTTAAATCGATTGCAGTGAAAGGGCGTTATATTGTAAATAACATGGTACAACAATTAAAAAAAAATTCACATTAACTATTTAGAAAAGTAAAGTTTAAGACTATTTGGGTTTCACTTAAAACAATAAAAGTACAGAATAGTTAACACCCGATAAATCATAATCTAAAATTTTAAAAAATAGCTGGTTTTGACGCATGAAAATGATTGATATGATTTTTCAAAAATCGTATCTAACCGGGTTCGGTAAGGATTTTATTTTTATGCGTTTGGCATACTTTTTTTTTTTAATTTTAACTTATGAGTTCTTCGAGTGTTGACTATTCTGTATTTTTACACCCCCGTTCCTTTCAGCTGCCCAGATAATTAGTGTGATGAATATACACTTTGTCCAAAATAATCAAATAAAGAACAAACGTCGACAGGAAATGCTAGTGGCCGACACAGATTCTCAACTCTGTGCGAAGGATCTGGACCGATCCACTATTTATTCCCTGAACTAACAACAGCCGTTTTGTTGTACTGACCTTTCGACTAACCACTGATCCTTCTTCAAAAAGAAGTTCTACTTTCACTTAAAAAAAAAAAAAGAAAAAAGAAAAAAAAAACAGTACGGCATTTTCACGGCTATTTTATGCGTCGGCAATTGCAATTCAGCCGAGGAAATCCTATGAATTTTATTTTTTTTTTTTTTAATAAATAAAATTTTTGAACATTTCTTTTTTTTAATAAATAAAAAAACAGAAACACGATTTTCTTTTCTTTTTTCTCCTTTTCTTCCCTGCTTTCTGTTTTCTGTGTTCTGTTTTACAAAGTAAAAACAATGTGATTTTTTTTTTGTTGTGAAATTTGTGCGCTTATGAGAACACACTGGCTCGGCGGATGATATCAGTCAGTCAGAATCGTTGGCGCATATGCGAAATGGAAAATAAAACGACATTGGCTTTTAAAATAGGATATAAGAATGCAGTTTATAAATTCACTGATTTCTTTATTGAAATTGCTCTAGACAAGATATGAAACCATTTAATGCACATCAATAATATAAATCTCACCTGTCTGTTTAAATGTATGTATGTATGTTTGTATATGTGCCTGAAACTTTCGACACAGGCGACTGATTTTCAAGAGATCGGTATCCTTTTGAAGCTCGACCCTTCGGACGACAAATATCGAAAAATTGGCTAAAAATACTACTTCACCCTCAACTGGGCACTTTTCCACAGGGAGTGGTCGCTTTTTTCGCTGATATTTTCGAAAGTCATCTCTCTTTTCGATTGACTGCCCTTAATTTAAACCTTCGCCACTTTCGGTTTGGCGATGGGCATAACAGTAAATCCGTTACGTTTTTTTTTTTTTTTTTTTGCTGTTCTTTATACGTTATTTTCCTCCTTTGCGGTATGGGTTCGAACCGGTCTGCCTCCAACCATTTTTTTTTTCCTCAATACACACCTACAACGCCAGGGCAACGCCGGGCGCCCAGGCTAGTACATTAAAAACGACTTTGTGTAACATTTGCTTTTGTGTGGAAGCAAATAAATACCTATATATATATATATATATATATATATATATATATATATATATATATATATATATATATATATAATTTCCTTCCACAGTCAAACAGCGTGGCAGCTCACAAAATCATAAAAGCCAACAAAACGGAAGTCCAAGACTCGAGTTTCGCCTTAATTTGGATTCATCAGTTGGGCACATCTGAACTCGGGATTCGAAACCCGAGTCTCTTACATGCGAGACGAGTACTCTGCCACTTGAGCAACCACGCCACCCCGCGGCGAAATACGACTATGGAATGAACCTATTTCGCTTCAAACAAAGGAATGTGGCTATCCAACCAAGGAAAACCGAAGCCGATGTTTTACAAGTAGACGTGTTACACTCACTAAGACGATGTCATCCAACATGCTTACCTAGCGATCATTTAGTAATCTTTTATATAAATCTCACCTGTCTGTTTAAATGTATGTATGTATGTATGTATGTATGTATGTATAAAACGTTCGACAGAGGCGACGGATTTTCACAGGGTCGATATCGTTTTGAAGCACGACCTTTCGGAAGACAAATACCGAAAAATTGGCCCAAAACATTAATTCCTTCACCTTCAACTGGGTACTTTTCTACAAGGAGGGGTCGCTTTTTTCGCCGATATTTTCGAAAGTCATCCCCTCTTTTTGCTTGACTAGTCTTAATTTTAATCTTCGCCACTTCCGCCACGTTTTTTTTTTTTTTAACATTCTTTTCCCCCTTCGTGGTACAGGTTAGAGCCTGCCTGCCTACTACCAGGCTAGTAGAAACTAAATACTGAAACAATTCTGTGAAAGGTATCTCACCCCCCCACACACACGCACATACTTCACTATGGTATCTGAGGTGCAGGGGAGAACTAATCAATAAGGCTGTTGGAAAAGATGGTTCGATCATTACATCATATTTTAAGATAATTTGTTGACATCTATGTAGACGTCACAACTATTCATGGCAACACTTTGAAGAGCATTGGTGACCAACATCTTCTGATTTTCTCTTTGTTCTGATCTAAAGCACATGGTGCAATGAAGAAAACGTAACTCGTTTTTTTTTTTTTTTACCTTTACTTATTAACAGACTCTAGACATTTCCCACAAGGGCTGTTTCCTTGTGCAGCTCTAGGAGGTCCACCTTCTTAGGCTTTGCTTTCTCTCTTTGAGCATGTGTTAGTTTATTGCTAATGACCTGATGCGGCTAGAGGTTATATCCTAGGCACCCAAAATCAAATTAAATTAGACCATTCCTTTAATGACTATGCCCCTGCTGATAGTGGTGTAATGCTGTTCCTGTGCAATTCTAGGAGGTCCACCCTCCCAGGTTTTGCCTTCTCTGAGAAAGGGGTTAGTTTATTGCTAATCGCCTAAAGCATCCTTAACGATAAATGCCGACGGGGCTGTCCAGGCACATTTTACAGGTCAGAGTGTCCTTCTCAGGGGCGCTGACTTCTCAATCCCATTTTCCGACACTGCTATATAATTTCTTGCAGCGGGAAAGAACTAAAAACCGCGCATATGAATTATGCGGCTACTGCTGCTCCTGTTACCAGCGCTAACGGCTCTGTTACCAGAATGAGCCGAGGGTATATTTTAATTTATTTATTTATAAATGAGTTACTATGTATCCAGGCCAAAAGCCGCTCAAGTTGTTACAAGAAAGGTCCCCTTTTCTTGTAAGAAAAATATTAAATGAGTAAAAATGAGATTAGATAGACCGAGATTCGAACCTTGTAAGCAAGGTTCAGAAATGGAATGTAGAATTTTGATTGTTCAGTTTTCACATAAAATAGTTTAGATATATTGATTGTTCAATTCTTTTATGAAAACGGAATTAAAATAAGGTCAGTTAGAAGAACGAACGATAGAAAATTAAAAACATATTGAAAAATAAGTTAGGTCAAAAATAGGTTAGGAGAATTCTTTATTGGCATCAATTAAAATGAATGGCTCTCGTCTTGGGGGAGGCCTCAATTTTTGACAGGCTTCTGGGCTTGACCTTTACTCCTGATCTTAAATGGAATACGTACATCAAATCTGTTGCCAAGGCCGCTGGAAAAATGGTCGGATCCTTCTATCGATCCAGTAGATATCTCACTGCTGATGCAATTCTCTATCTATATAAGAGCCAGATACGTCCAAGGATGGAATACTGTTGCCACATATGGGCAGGAGCTGCTAGAAAGGACTTGTCCTGCCTTGATAGGGTTCAAAATACACTTCGTGGCCTGGTGGGAGATGTCCTTTTCTCTTCGCTGCAACCTCTATCTCACAGAAGAGATGTTGCGAGTTTGTCTCTGCTTTATCGTTAGTTTCATGGAAAGTGTTCAACTGAGCTTCAATCTATGGTCTCCCCTCGCCAAACTTTCACAAGAAACACTAGACTAGCTGAAAACATTATCAATAATTTTCCCCACTCTTTATCTGTACCTAAACCTAAACATAGATTCCATGATCAAAGCTTCTTTCTTAGAACTGCACGCCTGTGGAATTGTCTTTCGTTTTCCTGCTTTCCAGCTGTCTATAATATGGTTGTCTTCAAGTCCAACGTGAACAATTTTCTGATGAGCCGTTCCACTTAAGTTAACAAATTTACCGAACTTCCATTACTGTTGATTACTATATTGTCCTTTTGACTACTCTACACTCTTTAACCCTTATCCTCGAGTGGCCTATCGACCTTGATAAGTGGTGACGCCTATGTAAAAAAAAAAGTGTGTTTTGGAAATGTATGTTTAAGCCACGTGAGTTCCCCACGTGTGTGTGGCACGTGTTTGAAGCCATACATGACGTCATAGCAGAAAATGAATTCTCAATATAGTTTTGCTAGTTTTAGGAGATTAGACAGTTGGACAGACGGGAGACAGAGCTGAGATTGGTCAGAAAAGGGCCCCCTTTTGGAGCGAAGGGTTAGAAAGTGTCAATCATGTAGTTGAATTTGAATTCCTGGAACCATCATCATTGCAACCGGCCGAATGTAATAAAAGAACACATCATATTTTGTAACTGCGTCTTCGTGTCATCAATTCTACCAAATTGAAGGTAATGTGAACTAATCGTTAATATGAAGTTTGTGTCCTCTCATTTTTTTTTTTTTTTTTTTATTACATTTTCACCCCAAACAAGGCAAATTGCCACTTTGGTGTAGGGGGCTACTATCAGGGGCAACAACTACTGGGGTACTATGTAGGGATTTGGGCAGCAAGGTGTCGGTTCACGTTACACTTGAACTTCTGCACGTCAGTACTGTTGGGGAAGCAGGGACCTGGAATGGAATTCCAGAGTCTTGCGGTTCTGGGAAAGAAACTATTGGAGTAAAAAGATCTTTTACATCTAGGGACCTCTACAGTGTGGGGGTGGGATCTAGTAGCCTGTCGGGTTTGTCGAGGGTGCTCGCGTCGTGGGGGCACAAGTGATTGCAGTTCGTCAGAGCATTCACCATTAAAATACTTGTAGAACAGGCAGAGGGATGCAACATTTCGTCGATGGGACAGAGGCTGAAGCTTAGATGCCAATTCAGGGCCTATCAGGTTTGCGACTCTCTTTTGAACCTTGTCAAGGAGCGAGAGACTAGTAGCAGATGCACCAGCCCAGATGTGGCAGCAATACTCCATACATGGGCGAATGGTGGCCTTATAGAGGTACAGGATACTTTCGGGTGTTAGTAGTTTTCTAGCACGGTAGAGAGAGCCTACCTTTCTTGCAGCGGCCCTGGCAATGCCTTCAATGTAATTGTTCCAACTCATGTTTCCTGTGAACGTTAGGCCAAGGAGTTTGAAAGATGGACTCTCAGATAAAGAGTCGTTGGCCATTGCTATGGGTGGTAGAGAGGGTTTCTTGTAATTATTGAATGAAACTAGTTTAGTCTTGGCAGCATTGAACGCGACCAACCACTTTTGTCCCCATTCCACTACAGATTGGAGGTCTTCCTCTAGTGTTTCTGCCATTTCTTTAGAAATGTGTTCATTCGTCTTCCTGTCGTGTCTGCCATAGAGTGTAGTGTCATCAGCATATATACCCATCTCAGAGGCAATGTTGTCGGGGAGGTCATTTATGAATATCAGGAACAATAGAGGTCCAAGGATAGAACCCTGGGGCACTCCCGCATTTATATCATATTGTTTAGATGTGCGACCGTCGAGGACAACCTGGATTTTTATTTTTTAATATTTTATATGAACATTGTCTCCCTCGTCGTTATTAATGAACATTGTGTATAACTTATCTAAGTAATGCGTCCCCTCTTCTCCATCTAAGAATGGCTGTCCCCTCCTGTGTCATAAGAACTGATAACCCCCCTCTTTCAATATGTGTTAAAGAACTGATCACGACCTCTCTCCTCTTTACAATATATGTAATAAGTTCACAGACTGTAAAATGTCGTTCTTCCTTTCTCTTCTTCCCCTCATCAATATATACGTCCGCCGTCTCTAGTAAATATGAATGCCCCCATTCTACCTCTTTAAAAGATCCCACCTATACAACAGAGTGTAAAGGTTAATTAACCCTAATATTTGAGTGGTGTTTAATATCGAAAAGTAGTAACTCATAAGCAAAGAAATAAAAAAGGAATGCCGTCGGGCTTGCTCAGGCAATTTTAGTTCAACCTCAAAGGCGCTGGTTTGTCAAATCACACTTTCCTGACCTTGTGTCTAATCTTACTTCTATGGGAGAGAGATAAATAAATAAAATGAAACTTTTATCTTAAATTTTAAAAAATACACTCGGCCTATTCTGTTGTTCATAGTACGTTTCTATTTACTTATCCCCCCCCCCCCCGAGAGCAGAGTTAGAAACTTTATCCTCGAGTGGTTTTGGCCTTCATAAATGATTACTCAGTAAAAGCAACATCGTATTCATTATTTTCAGTCTGATGCATCATCCGACTGACAATCTATCCATCTCGATAACGCTTATCTCCGAGTGGCTTTTGGCCTTGATAAGCGGCGATTCATACATCTTACCTCGTATGTCGTATATCGTTCATGAGAAATATTACTCACCGTGATCCGGCCTTCTGAATCTTCATACGTTTTCATGTCTCCCCACGAGGGCACAGTTAGATACCATATTAATTTATTTTTATTTCGGACTATTAGTCTCATCTTTATTAGTTGTTGTTTTTTTCATCATTTTATTGGATTGTTTATTCACAACGTTTCGGCCAACTAATTCCTCTGGCCTTCGTCAGGTGGTAACCGCGACGGATAGGAACTTCGAATCTCCTAACTGCATTCTCAGCCATCACTGCCATCCGTAGTTGTTGTCGTCTCACCACATTTTTGGCCAATTAACGTCTGGCACGCTTTGGGTGGGATTGAAACCGCTATCTTCAGACAATGCTCATCTGGAACCGTAGAGATTCAACGTTTATATCAACTGCGCTTCGGGGCCTGTGGCGCAGTTGATAGAGACGTAGTCCGAAATAAAAATAAATTAATATATATAATGCTCATCTCAAAAATGAATTCCAATTAAGGAATAATATATATAGTTAGATACCATGTTCATAATATGTGAAAAATCCAGCCCAGCCAAAAAGGGTAGTTTGAAATCGGATAAAATTTTTAATTTCCTCAGTCTAGAATGATTTCTCATTAATTGAACGAGGGCCGAAAAAATGAAGTAACACTACAATTTGTGTCATTTATTTGCAACAAATATGAAAATTACTTTTTAAATATTAAGTTATGCACAAGGCCATCAAAATTGTGGGGTAAAAGAGAATAGTTTGTCTGCTTTATGAGTCTATTTTGCTCTTAGCTATAATAATTGCAATCGCCTTAGTACCACATTCACTCCAGGGTCAATCATATGCAAATGAAAGAGATGGATAAAAGGTACAGATATATAAAAAGATAGCCAGATAGAAAGATAGATAGAAAGATGGAAAGATCGCTACCCACCTAGATAGATAGATAGATAGATAGATAGATAGGGCGGACCTGTACGAGAGTGCCCACCCCCTAAAAATGAGTGTTTTCTTCCTTTTTTTTAAGTTATCTTTCCGACGATTATCATTTATTACAAACATTA
Source organism: Euprymna scolopes (assembly GCF_053919585.1). NCBI lineage: Eukaryota > Metazoa > Mollusca > Cephalopoda > Sepiida > Sepiolidae > Euprymna > Euprymna scolopes. Next base: position 12,011,814 of record NC_136521.1, on the reverse strand, counting down.
GCAGAAAAAAAAATGGAAAATGGAAAAGAAAGAAATTGAATGACTTTTAAGAAGGGAATTCACCATTCAATGGACTGTAAGTCAGGTAGCAATGAAGTAGAACGTTATAATGAAAAAGTGAACCCTCTTTTTAAAAGTCATTGGTTTATTTGTTTGCTTTTTTTTTTTTTTTGGTGTTTTTTTTTTTTTTAATTTTTATCTGCTATTATGAATTTAAATTTTTATCTGCTATTATGATAAATTTTTTCTGCTATTATGATAATGAAGTTTGTCATTTACGATAATCGTCGGAAGCCAAATAAAATGTAAAACACGCCATTGGGGGGGGGCACTCTCGTACAGGTCCGCCATAGATAGAAATATAAAAAGAGGTAAAAAGAAAGATAAAAAAAAATATGTAGATAAAATACATAAGTAAAAAATAGATAGAGAGAGGAATAGATAGATAGAGAGAGAGAGAGAGAGAGAGAGTAAAAAAGAGAGAGAGATAAATAGAGAGCTCACTTATCTTCCAAATCACATCATTCGTAGACATTTATGCTGACGACACTACCATCTATGGAAGCACATCAAAGACCGTAAACGACCAAGTTCTCTCTGATTCTCTCTTCTGCGTGATACAATGGGAAAAGATGTGGCTGGTTACTTTTAATGTATCTAAGACCAAGCTTCTATCTTTACATCATCAACGCTCTGATCCTCATCTGGCATCAATTGAAATGAATTGCTCTCCTCTTGAGGAGGTTCCATGTTTTGATAAGTTTCTGGGCTTGACCTTTACTCCTGATCTGAAATGGAACACATACATCAAATCTGTTGCCAGGGTCGTTGGAACAATTATGAGGTCCTCCTATCGATCCAATAGATATCTCACTGCTGATGAAAATCTCTATCTATATAAGAGCCAAATACGTTTAAGGATGGAGTGCTGTTGCCACATCTGAGCAGGAGCTGCTAGAAAATCTTATTCTGCCTTGACAGAGTTCAAAATAGACTTCGTAGCCTAGTAGTGGATGCCCTTTTCTCTTCCCTGTAATCTCTTTCTCACAGAAGAGACGTTGCAAGCCTGTCTATGCTTTTCGTTATTTTCATGACAAGAGCTCGTCTGAGCTCCAACCTATAGTCCCCGCTCGCCAAACTTTCACAAGAAACACTCGTCTAGCTGTAAACACTATCAATAATTTCCCCCACTCTTTATCTGTGCCTAAGCCTAAACGTAGATTCCATGAACAAAATTTCTTTCTTAGAATTGCACGCCTGTTGAACTGTCTTTCGTTTGCTTGCTTTCCAGCTGTCGTCAAGTTCAATGTAAACAAATTCTTGATGAGCAACTCCCCTTAAGTAATCCAATTTACCGAATTTCTACTACTAACGATTATTATGATATTATCCCATTGACTACTGTACACTCTTTAACCCTTATCCTTGAGTAGCCTCTAGACCTTGATAAGTGGTGACGTTTATGTAAAAAAAAGGGTTTAATTTGCTATTATCATTTGTCAAATCCTAGGCCTTTGTCCTTTCACTTCGTTCTTTTTAGTCTGTTTTTAGAGAGAGAGAGAGAGGGGGGGGGAGAGAGAGGGAGAGGGAGAGAAAGAGAGAAAGAGAGAGGGGGAGAGGGGACATTCACCCACCTCGGACAAAAAAGTATAGTATCTGAACAGATACTACACTCTACGTTGTTTATTTGAAACAAATAAAAAAACACAGTATAACTTTTGAACAAATTATGCACAAGACCATCAAAATTGTGAGGTACAAGGGGATCGTTGTGAGGTACATCGGGGATCTAAAATAATTGCAATCACGATAATACCACATTTACTCACGGGGTTATCCTACAATTTGTTGTTTTTTTTTCAAAGAATGCAAACCAAGGATTTGGGATATCACTAGCATATCTAGTTTGCTGTCATATATAATACTAGCAGGGAGACTCGACGTTGCCCGGGAAAGGTCAATAAATGTTTCACCCTCGCATATTTTATTCTCATCGAAATCGGTAAAATCGCCCATTTTTCAATCCTCCACGCGGTTAATTAGTCCACAATACATTTTAGTCTACATTGCACTGTAGAGAACCTACTGTTGATTTTATAGAAATTATTTTTTTATAAATTGGCTTGAATTAAAGTTTAATATGCAAAAATCAAGTATTGTGGTTCCATTGTACTCTAAACCGAAACATGCATTTCGAACGCGCCCCTGTCATATCAAAAAACCTACTGATGACTTTATATCTCGAGCCTTTCAGTGCGGTAATAAAACTTCTCAAATGCACTCGTGATGTTAGGCTGTATAAGGAGTTGACTTTAATCAAAATCTGCTGTTCCTCCTTGCATCGGATTTTTTTCGATTATCGATATTTATAGAAGACATTCCAAAACAAAACCTATCTAAAAACAATGCCAGGCACATAAAATGCATCTGTGTGAAATTAAAAAAAATATCGGTCAACCGTTTAGGGGTCCATATGGAACTCTCTCTCTCTCTCTCTCTCTCTCTCTCTCGTTCTTTCTCTCTCTCTCTCTCTCTCTATATCACACACACACACACACACACACACACACACACACACACACAGTTCCTTTTATATAATAATAGAGATACCAAAGTTATTTTTTGGCGCTTCTACAGAATTGGAACGAGATTTTGTAGTCTATAAATGGAGTTTTCAGATAAAAACCAATGGTTTCAACTGATTTTTTTTTTTTTTTTGTCAATTCTAATAAGTTATAATGATAGCTTCCAATTTATGGAGTCAAAATTTCCCGAATTTTACTGAATCATTAAAAAAAAAAAAACTTTAATCGTATGAGCAGGTAAAAATTCTCTCGCCATCTTGTTTAAATCAAAACGGAAAATTACCTCCCTTTTGAACTCTCCTTCGCCTTACGATCGTTTTCATCAAATTCTATTTTTTATTTTCTTTAATAGATAATTTTCTACCTTATCGATTTTCGTCATTTTTGGATATAATTATCTTAAAAATACCCGGAATGCGTAGATACCATTGTTTTCATGTGAAATTCAGTTTTACGATTTCCGAAATTTCGTCCCAATAGTGTAGAAGCGCCCTGTTTTAAACTGCTATAGTAGTTTGATGAGTACTGCGTCTATCTTTTCTTTCTTGAACGAGGTGCAAAACAAAGAGTCTTTAATCTAATAAATCCTACCCCGTCTACTAAGCCCCAGCCCCTGTCCAATGCTGCGTCCCATTGTTTGTTTTACAAATACTTAAACGGGATGTTCTTTGACTAACTTGCTGCACTTGTGATCCCTCAACGTAAATGCCAACAAGACTAGCAGTAAAATATCACCTTTCGCCATAAGGATACACAAATGCCGGAAAATATTCTACTCTGATAGCTTATGTTTTTAGTGCTCTCTCTCACTTAAAGTCGGCATTAAATAACCCGAAAAGGGTTGATATGCCGTAAAAAAAAAAAAAACAACCAACCAACCTCACTTAAAGAGATAAGACAAAGCCTGGGAGGGCGGACCTCCTAGAACTGCAGCTTATGTTGTTTAGTGCTCTCCCACTGCAAGAATTTAGACACCAGGGTCAGAAAGTGGGATTGAGAAGTCAGCGCCCCTGATGAGAGGCATTCTGACCTGCAAAACGTGCCTGGTTAGCCTCTGTCGGTATTGCTCCGGTAAGGGTACCTCAGGCGATTAGTAATAAATTAACACCTCTTAAAGAGAGAAGGCAAAGCCTGGGAGGGTGAACCTCCTAGGACTGCACAGAATTTACCTTCCACTACAAAATCAACAGGGACCGGATGGTCTAATCTCTGTTAATTTGGGGGGACACCAGGACAAAAAAATAATAAAAATAATAATTTATTTGCTTTCTCACGAAAGCAAATTAGACACAAGGTCGTTTTTTAATGTGGGGGGAAACCAGCTCCCCCAAAAAGGGGGTATTCTGGCAGTGTCCAAATGAATAGCAATTGTCTCGATATGAAGGTCTCCCCCGCATTTACCGAGGCCCAATTGACTTAAAAATTAATTGTCTTGGTATGAAGGGTCTCCCCCACATTGACCAAAACCTATTACTTAAGTGAAGCATTGGAACAGATACTACACTGTGATGGTATTTATTTGCTCCCCCACCGAGCAAATTAGGCACAAGGCCAATTTTTAATGTGAGGAGTGAAGGGAGGGGGAAGGGAAAAAGGGGACCAGCTCCCGAGAGGTGGGAAATGGGAGCTGGTTAAAGGTCAGGCATGTGGGGTTGCCCCCACATCTGGTCTTTGCTAGTCATAGCTAGTCATAGCCAGTCATAGCTTGCAGCATCTGCCGGAACAGATGGTATTTATTTGCTCCCCCACCGAGCAAATTAGGCACAAGGCCGATTTTTAATGTGAGGAGTGAAGGGAGGGGGAAGGGAAAATGGGGACCAGCTCCCGAGAGGTGGGAAATGGGAGCTGGTTAAAGGTCAGGCATGTGGGGTTGCCCCCACATCTGGTCTTTGCTAGTCATAGCTAGTCATAGCTTGCAGTATCTGCCGGAACAGATACTACACTGTGATCCCGGCCCGGAAGGCCAGGCGTTGACGTGAAAATCACTAGTCTCTAACAGCTTATTTTTCAAGGTCGCTTGCTTTTGGCGTAATCGACGAAAACTCATAAAAATCATTAGATTTTGCTAATTTGCATATCTATTTTTTTTTAAAGTTTCTAATAAATTAATATACTGTAATATACGTCTGTAATTCGCGTTTTCATATTTTCTTACCTAATACGCAATATTTTCATCGCTAGTACAGCGTCTGAGGTCGCTAGAATGTTGAGAACAAATACTACACTTTAATCTGAGCCAAATAATATTGTCTTTTAAGGCATTTTCAAACGAATAAAAAAAAAACGGGATAATTATTGTGTTATCGTTTGACAGGGATAGAAAGTGTACATTGTAGTATCGATTTTGTTGTCATAAGATGGTCTTCCCATGAATAATCTCCACGTTTTTAAGGGGCTGAAGTTAATCTTCCCAGATATTACATCTTCCTTTGGAGAAGAACATTTTGGTCCGTACAGATTGGGAGGAATAAAAGTAGCTGTTCTATTGCCATGCGACCATCGAGACCATCCTCCTAGGGATTACGTTCTTGTGTGTGTTTATGTGTGTCTGTGTGTGTATGTGTTTGTGTGTGTGTTTGTGTGTGTGTTTGTGTGTATGTGTTTGTGTGTATGTGTTTGTATGTGTGTGTTTGTGTGTATGTGTTTGTGTGTGTGTTTGTGTGTGTTTGTGTGTGTGTTTGTGTGGATGTGTTTGTGTGTATGTGTTTGTATGCGTGTGTTTGTGTGTATGTGTTTGTGTGTGTGCGTTTGTATGTGTGTTTGTATGTGTGTGTGTTTGTGTGTATGTGTTTGTGCGTATGTGTTTGTATGTGTGTGTTTGTGTGTATGTGTTTGTGTGTGGGTGTTTGTATGTGTGTTTGTGTGTGTGTTTGTGTGTGTGTTTGTGTGTGTGTTTGTATGTGTGTGTTTGTGTGTATGTGTTTGTGTGTGTGTTTGTATGTGTGTGTTTGTGTGTATGTGTTTGTGTGTATGTGTTTGTGTGTGTTTGTGTTTTGTGTGTCTGTTTGTGTGTGTATGATTGAGTGTGTGTTTGTACGCATGTGTGAGTATTTGTGTGTGTACGTGTGTTTGTGTTTCTGTGTGTGTTTCTGTGTGTGTGTATGTGTGTGTTAGTGTGTGTATGTGTGTGTTTGTGTGTTTGTGCGTCTGTTTTTGTGTGTGTGTATGTTTGAGTGTGTTTATGTATGTTTGTTTCTGTGTGTTTGTGTTGGTGTGTGTGTTTGTGTGTGTGTGCTTGTATGTTGCTTTTGGAGTTCTCTGTCTGCTCCCTGTTTCGCAATACATACCAATAGGGAAAAAATTTTAAATGTAATGTGAACAAACATCTTGCAGCATAACTCCCTACTTAGAATACCCCTTATAAATCTGTTCCCTAATCACAGTAGTTTTTTACGTATCAATGACAACATGCCTTGCTTTTATTTACATGCCTCCCCACAAGGACAGAGTTTGACATATTTTTACTGTAGGGGAAATGTAGCTCCTCAAAAGACATGAATCCATTTGATTTAAGGAACTGAAAAATACTTCTTCAAAGAAAAAAAATAGATGGCTTCGGATCTAGAAAACAGCAATTATTCTCCCTTTGTCAGAAACATCGCTTTTGGAATATGAGGACTAATGGATAAAATAAAGGGAAACGAGAGTTACAAGGTCGCTGAAAGTAACCCTAGGGTTAACTTTCTACTCTTCACTGTTGGGTGGATAGATTCGGACCTAGAAAACAGCAATTCTTCCCCTTTTGTCAGAAACATCGCTTATGGAATGTGAGAACTAAAGGATAAAATAAAGGGAAGCTCGGATTACGAGACTGTTCAAAAGTAAACTCAAGGTCCATTTTTTTACTCTCCTTTTTTTAAAGGATCCATTGCATATATTGTGCAAACGCAAAGGCTGTAAATGACAAAGTTCTCTCTGGTTCTCTCTCCTCTGATCTCGAGCGCGTGGTTCAGTGTGGGGAAGACGTGGCTGGTTACCTTTAATGCATCTAAAACCAAACTCCTATCTTTACATCATCAACGCTCTGATCCCCATCTGGCATCAATTGAAATGGATGGCTCTCGTCTAGGAGAGGCCCCATGTTTTGACAAGCTTCTGGGTTTGTCCTTTTTTCCTGTTTTGAAATGGAACACGTACATCAAGTCTGTTGCCAAGGTCGCTGGAAAGATGGTGGGATCCTTCTACCGCTCCAGAAGATATCTCACTACTGATGCAATTCTCTATCTATATAAAAGCCAAGTACGTTCAAGGATGGAATACTGCTGCCATATCTGGGCAGGAGCTGCTAAAAACAGCTTTTCCTGCCTTGACAGAGTACAAAATAGACTTCGTGGCTTAGTGGGGGATGCCCTTTTCTCTACCCTGCAACCTCTCTCCCACAGAAGAGACGTTGCGAGCCTATCCTTGTTTTATCGTTATTTCCATGGCAGGTGCTCGTCTGAGCTCCAATCTCTGGTCCCCCCTCGCCAATCTTTCACGAAAAACACTCGTCTAGCTGAATCCACTGTCAAAATTTTCCCCACTCTTTATCTGTGCCTAAATCAAAACGTAGATTCCATGAACAAAGTTTCTTTCTTAGAACTGCACGCCTATGGAACTCTGTTCCGTCTGCCTGTTTCCCACCTGACTACAACCTGGATGTCTTCAAGTCCAACGTAAACAAATTCCTAATGAACCGCCCCCTTAAGTAAACAGTTCATTAAATCTCCACACTAACGTACTGTACTTGCAATAACCCTTATCACTGAGTGGCTTCCGGGCCTTGATAAGTGGTGACCACCGTGTAAAAAAAAAAAAAAAAAAAACTGAGAAAATGGATCGATCGTTCTACAGCTACAGTAAGTACCTGTCTTCAGATGCAAGAGTAAGGATTTTTTTTTTTTTTTTTTTTTTTACATGGGTGTCACCACTTATCAATGCCCAGAGGCCACTCAAGGATAAGGGTTAATAGGTATACATTAATCATTGTGATTTTAGCATAGTAAACAGTGGGAATTTTGTAACTTGGATTACTTAGGGGGACGATTCAATTAGAACTTGTTCACATTGGACTTTTTCTTTTTTTTTTTTTTTTCATAGGTATCACCACATTATCAAGGCCAATAGGCCACTCAAGGATAAGGGTTAAAGAGTGTACAGTAGAAATTTGACAATATAATAATCATTAGTAATGAAAATTTGTTAAATTTGATAACTTATATGGAACGGCTAATATATTCAAAATTGGAATACTGCTCCCAGATTTGGGGAGGTTCTGTATAGAGCGCCCCTTCATGTCTTGGCAGAGTACAATTCACTTGATGACTGGGTGTTGTATAGTTCACATGAGGTCAAACCGGTGTATTTTTGCCTTTGGATTGATGAGAACGGCTAGTTGATAATGATTGAGCGTCGTCGATAATAAGAGTCGAGAGACTCTCTAAAAGCTGTCTGGTAGCTGACGTGTTTTTTTTTTTTTTTTTTTTTTTTTTTTTTCGTTTTTCTTCTTTTTTTGCGTATGTGTGTGTTCATTTTGTTTTTTTGTTTTTTTTTGTTTTTTTTTTCGATTTTTGTTTTTTTTCTTGGGGGGGGGGCTGATTTTAATTTGCTATCCTCATTTGTCAAATTCTAGGCTTTCGTCCTTTTGCTTAGCTTCGTTCACTTTAGTTAGTTTATTTTGGTCCGTACAGATTGGGAGGAATAAAAGGGATAATGATAGATAGATAGATAGATAGATAGATAGATAGATAGATAGATAGATAGATAGATAGATAGATAGATAGATAGATAGATAGATAAACTTTAATTGCTAACCTTATTTGTCAAATGCTAGGCTTTCCTACTTTCGCTTCGTTCTCTTTAGTTTATTTAAAGAGAAAGAGAGGGAGTGAGAGAGAGATAGAGAGAGAGAGAGAGAGAGAGAGAGAGAGAGAGAGAGAGAGAGAGAGAGATTTTATTTATTTAGTTTATTTTGAGCCATACGGATTAGTTCCCTAAGAGAGAGGATGAGAAGAGAAGAGCGAGGGAGATATTAAATGTTGGGGAGAGAGATCTTAAGAGAGACAGACAGACAGACAGACAGACAGACAGACAGAGGTAACTAAAGCGAGAGAGAGAATGATAGATAAATATATAGAAAAAAACAGAGTGGGGGACAAAGAGTGAGCAAGGAACGGAAAGAGAGACAAAAAGAGAGGGGGGAGAGCAGAGAGAATTTTATAATAAACGGAATGTGACGTTGAAATCCTTCACGACTGAGACAATTTTTATTTTTGTACCTTTTCTCCACGTTAAAAAAACGACCCTGGTGTCTAACTCTGTCCCGTGGGGAGGCATAGTAAATAGGTACAATACTGAAGCTTTGAGTCAAGATTTCCAGTAAGCCATTCTTATGAGAGAGAGAGAGGGGGAGAGAGAGGAAGAGAAGTGGGAGCAGGTACAGACAGCTATACAAACAGAGAGAAAAAAGACAAAGACGGAGAGCGAGTGAGAGCGAGGGCAGCTATAGGTACAATTAGATAGATAGGTAGATAGATAGGTAGAGAGAGAGAGGGAGAGAGAGAAAATTAGATAAATAGAGAGAGAGAGATACAGGTACAGACAGCTAGACAGCAGAGAGAAAATAATATAAAGACGGAGAGCGAGTGAGAGAGATGGGGGGGACGAGAGAGAGGAAGGGAGAGAGAGAGGGGGCGAGAAGGAGGGAGATATGTAAATTCTGTATCAAACAGACTTGACTGCTGTTTCATCTGTTACAGTACGAAATCTGTGAGCCAAGCGATCCGTTCTCAAACCTACGTACACGCATATGCAAGCAAATATTTACAAATCTATGAATTCTTTCGTTCGGAGGAGATCGATATTTCATTTTACGGCTTCTCCCCGATTGGCTTTTATGGCTTTCGAATCCAGAACTCACCGAAACTGAAAGCACATAACGAAGATGCCTTCATACACTTTGTATTATTTTAACGGATGCGGTCGCGCCGAGGTGTGTCGGATGCTGTTCTCAGCCGCCGGGATTTCATACTCGGACAAAAGAATTGAATTTAGCGAATGGGCAAAGTACAGAAGCAGTAAGTACCCCCTTCATTATTCACTCTTTAGATGCGCCCAAACATTGCAATAAGATAGGGACGGACAATGAAAGTGAAATTACTAGGTTTCAAAATATAAAATGGCTCGTCTAGCTACAACCACTGTCAACAATTTCCCTCACTCCTATCTGTGCCGAAATCGAAACGCAGATTCCATGAACAAAGTTTCTTTCCTTGAACTGGCCGCCTGTGGAACCTTGTACCGAGTGGCTACTTTCCAGCTGACTACAACTAGGCTGTTTTCACGTACAATGCAAACAAGTTCCTGTTGAGCCGCTCCCTTTAAATAATCAAATTCTACCCAATTTTCACCATGTAGGTTTTGTCTCACCGACCACTTTACACGCATTAATCCTTGTCCTCGAGTGGTCTTCAGTCCTTGATAAGTGGTTATTCACTTGCAAAAAAAAAAAAAAAAAAATGGCTATTCATGACTGAAAAAGAAATTCTCCCCCCCAAAAAAAAATTGTACAATTATCTAATTTATCGAAATTAATAAATGAACAAGATTTTTTCCACCGATTCTATTTATATTAGGTCAGCGTAAAAGCGGATCTCCTGTAGCAGATGTCTCCCTGGTTTTTACTTTCGCTTTTTTCGCTCACATGCCCCTATTCCGAATTCGGAGCTGCAAGCCGACATTCAGTGACCCATAAAAAAAAGTAAAAATTGTGGAATTTCGAAGTGTGGGGGGGGAGGTCAATCTCGACAACGTCCGCCAATTATTTTTATTGTGCAATAATTTATATCAGTTTGAGATGTGTTAAACATTGAAAAAAAAAAAAAAAAAAAAAAAAAAAACATTGTTAATGATCACGTGGCGGCGTAGAAAAGAAAAGAAAACAAGTCCACAGAATGTCGGCTCACTAATACGAATTCGAAATAGGGGACACGTGAACGAGAAAAGCGAAAGTAAAAACTAGGGAGACATCTGCTACAGGAGATCTTCAAAAGATTTTGCGGATTTAAAATTTCGTGTTTAAAATGTAAAACTGTGTTTTTGAAAATCTTTAAGTACTTGAGTACGCGCTGAAATAATAACGTTCTTGTTTGGTAACTATTCTGTGCTTTCACCTAACAATTTAATAATAATAATAATAAAGATATCGTGAAGCTTGAATTTAACCTGAAAAGAAAAAAACACTATTTAAAAATAGCGCGGTGGCAAAAATGCATAAGCACAAATCTTTATTCATAAAACTAACGATCTTTGTTTCTTTTGAAAGTTCCCTTTTTTACGTAACGTTTCGCGGAGTTCTTCCTGCACGTCGAAATTACTATGAATTCCTTTCTCACGCCATAAAAACAATGATTACATATTATAATGATGAAATAATCAGTTATTATTTTAGTAAGGTTGGGCAATAATGTGGGTTAAAATTATGAAAAATGGTTCTCAAAATTAATAACATATCTAAGAATTATGAAAACTGTTGAAATGTGAGTTAATTGATTGGTGTGTTTGTAATGAAATAATCAGCCCAGGCAATACACCAGAGTTATTATTTTATTAAGTGGGGGTACAGTTTAAACAAAAGGGCTAGAATAATATTATGGTTTCTTCATTCATGCTTAACACCCACAGAATGCCCAGCAGTAATATATTACATATGAAAGATGCCGCTGTGGAATTTCCACAGGTCCCGCTAGTTATAATGATATTCGAAAACGAGGCTACATCAAAGAGAGGTCACTCTCATATTCTCATCCAGAGTTGCCAGATTGGCCGCTGTGTGTGCGTGTATGTGCGTATGTGCATGTGGGCGTGCGTGTATGTATGCGTGTGTGTGTATGCGTGTGCGTGTGTGTATGCGTGTGCGTATGTGCGTGTGTGTGTGTGTGTGTGCGTGCGAGGAGGAAGGAATGGTATAATTACTTTTCTGTTGCCGTGATACTATACTCACAGGCATTCCCTTTTTCTATGGAGGCGATCCTCCTAGATATTACCTCCTCTGCTGGGGGCAGTATCGTATATGTTCGTTTTTTGTTTTTTTTTCTTTTTTAACTTGGAGGGTCACCATTTATCAAGGATAAGGGTTACGTGTTAGGTAGATGATGAGACAAAATAAGTCAGAATGGAACTTGGGTTGGGCTAGATCATCTAAATGGACGACTCAATAGGAATTTGTTCACATTAGACTTGAAGACGACCATGTCATAGTCAGCCGGGAAACAGACACACGGTATTGATTTCCACAGACGGCTAGTTCTAGGAAAGAAACTCTGCTCATGGAATTTTCGTTTAGTTTTGGGCACAGATAGGGAGTGAGGAAAGTTGTTGGTTGTTATTTTGGTTATGCGAGTATTTGTTTTTGTTTTTTTTTCCAAAGGAGGCAACACTTATCAAAGCCCGAGGACCCCTCGAGGATAAGGGTCAATGAGTGTACAGTGGTCAGAGGGAACATGTCGTAGTAATGGTTAGTAGTGAAATTTGGTAAATTGGACTACTTAAGGGTATGGCTCATCAAGAATTTGTTTACGTTGGACTTGAAGACAACTATATTGCAATCAGTTGGAAAACAGGAAAACGGAAGAGAGTTCCACAGGCGTGCAGTTCTAAGAAAGAAGCCTTGTTTATGGAATCTATGTTTAGGTTTAGGCACAGATAATGAGTAAGGGAAATTATTGATAGTGTTTTCAGCTAGACGAGTTTTGTTCATGAAAGTTTGGCAAAGAGGAAACCATAGATTGTAGGAGGTCATGTTGGTGATGCTCTCGACGTATGACCAAATGAAGGAGTCCAGCGGGTTCAGGTTGGGGGAGGAGAGGATTAGTAAAAGAAGAGTGTAAAGTCGTAGCACTCTTTCTGAAGCCAAGTCCGGGTCTCTTTGGGCTTGTGGGCCGGCGCCGAGTTATGCTGCCACACCCAGGGTCTGCCAGCGGCCAGCTGATTGCCTCAGAATATCACCACACTCTTTAGCACATCCAGATACACTTTGGTGTTGACTTTCAAGCCGACTTCGAAGATGTGAGGTGGCATGATGTGGCCCTCACTTGAAAGCACACCAAAGACGATAACCGTGGTGGGAAACTTTGTTTTCATAACACGAGGCACGTTCATGTTATTCGTGGCAAACCAGCAACGCATTTTGAGGGTGCTGGTAATGGTCCTGTTTTCATAACTCGGATCGGTAGAGAGCATGAGTTGTACAGCGGCGCATCTCCAATCATGCTCACTTTCAAACATGATAGAAGGCTTCTATCGCTATTATGATTTGTACACAACTGGTCACCTAGTAAATGGTCAGCAACCAAAATGCAAACAGAAATGGAATCATGTCGTCTTTTCTAGGGCGACAATTTTATCGTTCTACCCTGTATTTTTTTTTTTTTACCTTAACTCGTTGTTCGAATCTTTCTTTATGACTCATTTTCTAAACCAAACTTTGCAAAATTCACCATTATTTTCGTTACATATGTTTCTTTTGCTCTCCCGATTAAAATAAAATGTTTTCAAATATACATAATAAAAATAAACGAATAAAATATTCTCTGTTCTTTCATGAAGAGACGCCTTGTTGCATGATGCCAATTCTGGATATCGATGGAAAGATGCAGTTCCCTCAAAACTTGGCTATTGGAAGGTATTTGGCCAGAGAATATGGTAAGCATTCGATTCCATTTCTTTCTAAGAAAAAAATATCTTATCTTTAAAAATCAGTAGCATCAATTAGATAGTACAGGTTGTAGGATAAAATGAATTTCGGTCAGACTTTGATTTATCGCCATTCAAAGATATATGGGGGACATTTTGGCGATCGTTTCATTAAATGAGATGTGGTCCTAATTCGGCTACGCACTCACCGAACATGGTAATATGGCACGTCAGCTATCCTACGGTTGCTGCTAATTTTCTCACACGCGCGCCATACGCGCTATGTTACATTAGGTTAACTGTCTTAAAATGCTAGAATAACTTGAACATGGAAGATCAAAATGTATATACGAAACTGAGCCTTCACTTTAAATTCTAAAAAAATTCTTTCTGGCGAGTTTTTCCAGGATGTTCATGCGTAATCGTCTAAAAAAAGTAGAATCGCATTTTGAGATGGGAGTGAGTTGAATTGAGGACAATTATACCGAAAAATATATTTAATCACAGATGCACTAATAAGAGAAGCCGTATCTCTCTCTCTCTCTCTCTCTCTCTCTCTCTCTCTCTCACACACACACACACGCACTATATATATATATATATCTTTCTCTCTCTTTTCCTCTCTTTCCCTCTCTCTTTCTCTCTCTTACTCTCTCTCTCTCTCTCTCTCTTTCTCTCTTTCTCTTTCTCTCACTCTTTGTCTTTCTTTTTCTCTCTCTCTCTCTCTCTATTTCTCTCTCTCTCTTACTCTCTCTATTTCTCTCTCTCTTTCTCTCTCTCTCTCTCTTTCTCTCATTCTTTGTCTTTCTCTGTCTGTCTTTCTCTATTTTTCTCTCTCTCTTTCTTTCTCTCTCTTTTCTCTCTCTCTCTCTCTTTCTCTCTATCTCTCGATTTTATTTCTTTCTTATTAAAATATTTCTAAAAACGAGCCACATCAACTGATTCCATATAAATAAAACAGTGACTTTTGCATTTTAAACTTTAATTCAATCCATTATATAAAAATATTTTTATAAAATCAACAATAGGTTCTCTACAGTCCAATGTCGACTACAATGTATTGTGGACTAAGTTACAGCGGAGAGGCATATGATGCTTCTTTCCGATGCATTGCGGGGGTCCCCAATAAGAGCAGGGAGTTAATCGATTTGATTGAAAAATAGGCGCTTTCACCGATTTCGATGACAATAAAATATGGGAGGGTAAAACATTCATTGGTCTTTATTTAATATATATATATATATATATATATATATATATATATATATATATATATATATATATATATATACTAGCAGGATCTGTGGAAATTCCACAGGGGACTCATTCATATGTAATATATTGATTTTGGCATTCTGTAGATGTTCAGCGTAAATGAAGACGCTCTGATATTATTGTAGATCTTTTGTTGAACTGCGAAAGTAGTTATCTAAGTTAGCAGAGACGCCCGGTGTAGCCCGGTCGTAAAGTACGTTTAAATATATTTTAATTCTTGCAGATTTCGTATATATTATTATAAAATTAATGTTATATCGATTTTTATATATTAAAAAGTTGCGATTTCAAAAATAAAACATATATCCATATTACTTAGGTGCATCTGCTTGAATCGAAAACGAAACCAAAACTTATGATATATATATATATATATATATATATATATATATATATATATAGATATATATATATATATATATATATATATATATACATACATAACTTATGAAGAAGTCTTGATAAAATTATTTATAAAAAAGATGACTAAAGTGCCATCAGCTGTAATCGAACCCGAAACCAAAACTTATGAAGAATTCTTGATAAAGTTATTTATTACAAGAAATGAGAGTCCATAACAATTAAACGACAGTCACTAATAGCAGAGCTACCCAGCTTTGCTTAAGACAAAGATGTAACATATTTCTATCAAAACGTGTATCTCTTCTCCATTTCTCTCTCTCTCTCTCTCTCTCTCTCTCTCCATTCCCCTGACTTCTCCCTCCCTCTTCCCAACCCTTCTTTCTTCTCTATTCCTCTCCAGCTACGCATACGCATGCAGATAGTTTTCTAGATATCTCAAAAAAATGAGTCGGTATAAGGGAATCAACGTCTTAATTAAAAAATATCAGAGTTATTTTTATTTCGTTGATACATAATCTGGCTAGTAAAACGACACCATCTGACAAAATTTAATGTCAAAGAATAGATTTTTTTTTTCAAATTTTAGATATTATTTATCCGGAACAACACGAATCAAGAAAATACCAATTTTGTGGGTGTTTGCTTTGTCGTTTTTAACGGTTAGAACTACATACAAACATACACACATACACACACTGCTCATTATATTATACTATCAGGGATACCCGGCATTGCCCGGGTCCATAAATCTCTACTATTATATAAAAGTCACTGTGTGTGTGTGTGTGTGTGTGTGTGTGTGTGTGTGTGTGTGTGTGTGTGTGTGTGTGTGTGTGTGTGTGTGTGTGTGGTGGAGAGTTCCTTCCTGATATGTTCCAAAACGACTGGACCTATCTTTTTCAAATTTCAAACAAAGGCTATTTATGTCTGGCAGTGTTCTTAGATATGTTTTATACAGAAATTCATCCGATAAATAACGAAAATCGAAAACATCCGATTCTAAAAATAATCTTTCTTTTTTACAGATAAAAAGAAGAATTTTTACAAGGAAATAGTTTACGTTACACCGGCAATGGAGATAATAAAATTTCAGCAAATCATTTCTTCTTTAAAAAAAAAAATAAAAACGGGATTATTGAGATCTGGAGATATAGTTAAGGTGTAGAGCATTCGACTACAGATCGAACGGTCCCCTGTTCAAGTCCGGTGTGTGTTGAGAAAAAAAATAAGTGGTAGTAGGCAGGCAGGCTCGAACTCGTACCGCGAAGGAGGAAAAGAACGTGAAAAAAAAAAACGTGACGTCTTTGCCGTTGTGTCCATCGCCAAACAGGAAGTGACGAGGGTTTAAATTAAGGCTAATCAATCGAAAAGAGAGATGACTTTCGAAAATATCGGCGAACAAAAGCGACCCATCCTTGTAGAAAAGTGCCCAGTTGAGGGTGAAGGAATTAATGTTTTTGTCCAATTATTCGATATTTGTCGTTCGAAGGGTCGATCTTCAAACCGATACCAATCTTGTGAAAATTCGTCGCATATGTCGAATGTTTTAGGCATACATACATACATACATAAATACATACATAAATACATTTAAACAGACAGGTGAGATTTATATTATAAAAGAAGATATATACATATTAAAATATGTCTATATATATGTGTGATGTCAATAATGGAAATTGTATTCCGACAAAATAGAGAAATAAAAAAGGAACAAACTGGGTTATGTGTTCATCAACGTTTCGCCTTTATTTCGAGACTTCCTCTGGATGAATAAGATTAAGAAAACAAAAACACCAGTACAAATAATTGAAAAATTTTCAAGTGCAAAGTGTGACGCAGTTCTATTTCAGAAACGAAAAAAGACCTTGCAAATTGAAAAAGAAAGGGAGCTTGCGTTGTTAAAATCTCCTTCTCTTTAACAACGCAAGCTCTCCTCCTTTTTTAAATTTCCAACTTCTTTTTCCGTTTCTGGAATAGAACAACGTCACACTTTGCATATGAAACATTTTCAAATATTTTGCACTGATGTTTTTGTTTTCTTAATCTCATTCACCCAGAGAAAGTCTCGAAATAAAGACGAAACGTTGATGAACACATAACTCGGTTTGTTCCTTTTTATTTCTCTATATATGTGCATAAATATGTGCGTATACGTATATGAAAATGTTCATTTATATGAGATTTTGTTTTTATACTTCATCTGATTTATTGAACGATTCGAATTATCAAAAACAATCATTTAATTATTGTCGAATTTATTCCTTTTGAAACAAATATGTGATTTAATTGATCAGGATTCTATGGACGAAATAGCATGGAAATGGCAAAAATCGATGTCATTTGCGACGCACTCTACGAACTTCACGACAGTTTTTATAAAATGTATGAAGATTCAGAAGGCAGGATCATGGTGAGTAATTATTTTTATTATTATTATTATTATTATTATTATTATTATTATTATTATTACTATTATTATTATTTTACTTCAGTCGAAGTTCTCAGAAATCAAGGGACCCACAACCTGGGGCTAACACTTGAACCCTATATGAAATACGTAGATATTCGAATGTTCCATTTAAGTTCTTTATTTCTCAAACACTGAGTTACTAAAGAAATTGAGAACATAATTTTCCTCTCTCCAATTAACCATTTTCATATGTTGTAGTATATCTTTCGTTTTGGTCTCTTAGTCTTACTGAATTCCAGGAGAAGCACTTATCTAGTCTGGTGGAGTATCCAGCTTCGTGTTGTTACTTGAGGTAATATCACTTGGAGAAGATGCACCATTTCTCGTAAAAGCTAATGTGGGTTAGCCATAGTGAGGAGATCTTATTTGGTCTGCGAATACTATGTGATTTTGAATATTTGGTCAGGGTTTACTTCTAGGAAAATATCCTCATGCCAGGTTGTTCTGACAAACTGTGCAGAGAGACCTTAAACACTCGAGGATAGTGTCTAGCAGACATTCAAGTTCTCGACATGAATAAGCAGTCATATGCGACTTACGAGGTCATATTTACAAATTACCGCTTATCAAGGCCAAAATCCAGTCGGGGATAAGCGTTATAGAGATGGATAGATTGCCAGTTCAATGATACAAAATTATAATCATCAGATTGAAAATAATGAATAAGATGTTGCTTTTACTGAGTAACCATTTATCAAGGGCCAAACCCACTGAAAGATACAGTTTCTTATTCTGCTTTGGTGGAGGAGACAAGAAAATTGAAACGCGTTATGGAGTTTGTAGATTCATTTAAATAGAATGAGCCGAAAGTATTTTACTTTTTTTTATTTATAACTACATATCAAGGCTAAAAGCCACTCGAGAATAAAGGTTAATGGGATGGATGGATTTTTTTTTAGTTGAATGGCGAAGAATATCATAAGAGGACTGAAAATTTATGAATGGAATAAAAAAGGTTTGATTACTTCGAGGGACGGTTTATTATAAGCATTTGTGGAGATTTCATGCTTGTATTCATTCTTTTGAACAATAACCTTTGTAATTTTTAATTTGTATAATTTAACATCCCTCATATAATGATACTCTATCTCGAATATTGAGCACTTATTTCAGGATAGGATTAAACTATAAATGTTAATATTGGTACTAATATTTATATTACTATTTTGAATTATACATATGTGTGTATATGTGTGCATATATATATATGTGTGTGTGTGTATATATGTGTGTGTGTGTATACTAATATTTATATTACCATTTTGAATTATACATACGTGTGTGGATATGTGTGTGTATATATATATGTGCGTATATATATATGTGTGTGTGCGTGTATATATGTGTGTGTATACTAATATTTATATTACTATTTTGAATTATACATATGTGTGTATATGTGTGTATATATATGTGTGTATATATGTGTATATATATGTGTGTGTATACTAATATTTATATTACCATTTTGAATTATACATATGTGTGTATGTGTGTGTATGTGTGTGTATACATATATTTATATTACCATTTTGAATTGCACATATGCATGTCGCAAACTCAAGACTGTTCGTAAAGTGTCACTGTCTATCATAAACGGTCGCAAAACTCATTGATTATCCTAAATTGCCTGTAAACTAACTCTAAATATAGTATAAGTATTAATCCACTTTTAAGAAGCACAGCAACAATGGAATTTAAAACATGAGATAAGAAAGAACGATCACGTGCGAATTTGTATTTTTTTAAATAAACAGATATTTATTTATTTAAAGTTTCATATTTTTGGCTTATAAAAAGCCTTCATCAGGATTTATAAAAACAATACAAATATTTTTACTTTTTTCTTTTCTTACATGCCATTATGTCGCTTAGCAGAGTGGTTGTGTATTGTAAGTCCAGTGGTAAGCGCTGTTCGTGCGCGAATGTGTAGTATAAGTATTGATCCACTTTTAAAAAGCACAGGGACAATGGAATTATTTAAAGTTTCATATTTTCGGCTTATAAAAAGCCTTCATCAGGATTTATAAAAACAATACAATATATTTTTACTTTACTTTTTTCTTTTCTTACGTGCCATTATGTCGTTTAGCAGAGTGGTTGTGTATTGTAAGTCCAGTGGTAAGTGCTGTTCGTGCGCGAATGTGTAGTATAAGTATTAATCCACTTTTAAGAAGCACAGAAACAATGGAATTTAAAATGTGTGGTTAGAAAGAACGATCACGTGCGAATTTGTATTTTTTTAATTAAACAAATATTTATTTATTTATTTAAAGTTTCAAATTTTATATTGATTTCTATTGTTCGGTTCTTTGTTTCAATCACAGCCACACCTTGATTAACAATTCTGTTTCAGCTTTCTTTTGTGTGCCTTGGGGAACCACTTCCTCTTCATTTCCTTTCTAATAAGCTGCCTTATTATAGCTTTTGTTTCATGATCAATATTTTCGGTTCTATTTTTTCCTAACAGTTAGAGGTTGAGGGGACTTGATAGTATCACAAAGGTCGATATTTGAAGTTTCACTTGTCAATAATTCTCTCCATTAAAACTTGCAGTCGTGCTTATGTAACACTTGTATATATCTTAAGTAATATTTTTTATTGTATTTCCATGTTTATTTGGTCCTTTAGGGAAATGATTGTAGGAACCCCCTAATTTGTTAAACATGAATCACAGAATAAAGAAACAAAACCTTTTTTTTATATAAACGAAACAATGGAAGGATTTATTCAGACCAGTAACAGGTTAGAATGTTCGAAAGAAATAGAATGCAATTTGACATTGAAAACCCCACCAAAAATAATTAGGTTACATCAAGAAAGACACTGCAAAATCATTTTGAGCAGTATTCAGTTCCGTTAATAAGGCCGCATGGGAGCATATTTTATATGCAAAGCCCGCAAAAAAAATACAATCAACAAAACAGCTTAACATTCGTACTTAATGTAAGGTTGCCAACATACTCGATGGAAAGTTATATATATATATATATATATATATATATATATATATATATATATCGATGGCTACGTTCAGTCTTGAAAGACAAAGGATACCCCCTGTAGGGGCAGCTACACATGTAATTGTAAGGCAAGAGTTGCGCAATCTCAACCACACCTCTCCAGAATCCGAATTGTTTGAATCCAGTGGCAAGGGGAAGTCCAGGATGATTGGAAACAATGCCCAGAGATAAGCAGAGAGAACATACAGCATCTGGAAGTCTTAAATGGTCACCCATTTATTACTTACCAGGTTCAGTTTTGCTTAACTTCGGTGATCCAGCAGGAACCGGTGTGTCAACGTAATTATGCCGTACATTGCTAACATAGTACGATGCAGCTATCATGATATTTTTGGTGTGCCGCAAGGTAAACGGTGCCAAGATGACAAACAAGTTATTCCGATGTATCGATCAACATGAGGGAGCATGCGTTTAGGAACGACTTTGTAAATGCTGTGATTGATTGCATCGATAAACTGGCTCATCACTATTTCAACCATGTCATCACTAATCTAAATAGAAAGACATCCAGGAAGAAGGGACAACTACTCATAGACAAGTGTATTTCGGTCGGTTCCCTCAAAATGTCAATCAGCAGTTATTTCTGGTGAAATCGTCGATGCCAGAAAACGAGGGAAGAGGACGAGCAAGAGAGAGAGAGAGAAAGAGCGAGAGAGAGAGAGAGAGAGAGAGAAAAATAGAGAGAGAGAGAGAGAGAGAGAGAGAGAGAGAAAGTGTGTGTGTGTGTGTGTGTGTGTGTGTGTGTGTGTGTGTGTGTGTGTGTGTGTGTGTCCGTCCATCTTTGCTGGTGGTTGGTTTCTCTCTTGAACCCCGCGCCTGAAGGCCGGGTGAGTTTTGTTGAGTCCCAAGACTGGGGACAACTACTCATAGACAAGTGTATTTCGGTCGGTTCCCTCAAAATGTCAATCAGCAGTTATTTCTGGTGAAATCGTCGATGCCAGAAAACGAGCGAAGAGGACGAGCAAGAGAGAGAGAGAGAGAGAGAGAGCGAGAGCGAGAGAGAGAGAAATAGAGAGAGAGAGAGAAAGAAAGTGTGTGTGTGTGTGTGTGTGTGTGTGTGTGTGTGTGTGTGTGTGTGTGTGTATCCATCTTTGCTGGTGGTTGGTTTCTCTCTTGAACCCCGCGCCTGAAGGCCGGGTGAGTTTTGTTGAGTCCCAAGACTGGGGACAGGTTTGTTCCGCATAGAGTTTTGTCAGTCCAAGGCTCGGGGAAAAAGATAGAAAGTTTGTTGCCGGTTTAACCTTTTATAAACCCGGTCACGTGACTGAGAGCTGGCTTTTAATTGGACAAACTAGGAAGAAAGTGTATTTCAAAATCTCCAGCCATGTAAATTCGCTGCTGTTTGTGTCCGTTGCAATTTCGTCTACTTCAATCTATATGCTAATTGTTTTTAAGATCATAGAATATATGTTTCAGTCAATAAATGTATAAATAATTCTTTTACTATTTCAGTTTAACAAACTTTATGAGCTTCGACAATGGTACCAAGATTTCGACAGAAAAGAAGTAAGTTTAAAAAAATTGATTTTTAATTAGACGGATAATCCTTAAAATGAGCACCCACTTCTTGGCCGCATATAAATGAGACACGTAATTGTTATAATTTTTTTTTTTTTTTTCAAGTTTCGATTCGTGGTGCGGTGAAGCAGTCATAAGTTCCAAACATTTCAAAAATACGTAGAAACACTTCAAAACTCGCGCGTGTGTATGTGTGTGTGTGGTGATGGGGGGGGGGGAACTTTTCATTTCTTTTTTTAAGATTTGCTTTGAAAAGGTCTCACCGCTAAATATTACTTAATCAGTTAATTATTATTTCCTAATGTTTTTAAGGCTATTAACACATACACACAAAAAACTAGGGTAGACCTGCACAATACACATTCCTTGTATTTCTTTTTTCTTTTCGTTTTTTTTTTTTTCAATTTTTTCAGTAGATTATACTCCTCTTATATAAAGGATTTATCATTTGATCTAAGGGAAATGATGTGAAGACTTTTATTATTCAATGTATTTTGTATTGTTTTCACTGGTCGCCATGTTTGTTTTTGCGGGCACATGCTTTCGCTTTTTGCGCGTTTATGCATTAATTTTTTATACTCACTATTCCATAGTTAGCTATAGCATATACTGACCCAACGGGTCACAGGTAGTGTAGTATTTGCTATTGTGTGCAATATGATCAATTACATTATAAATTTTTCTTCCTCTTTGTCATCTCAAACATTCAGAAACAAAACCTAAGGACGTTAACACATCCAGCAAGAAAGGTTAAGAATATAATCAAAACCAAACAAAAATATTAAGGGGCCCCAAATCTCATTGGTGAACGCGATATTGCCAAAATGAAAGTAAGCTGTCATCTTCTTAGGTCATCCATTAAATGATGACCAAAATATTCACGGAAATCGTGTGCTAAACAACTCCAGATAAGGCATGAAGCCACTTGATGTAAGGAGCTAAAAAAGTACTACTTCAAGGTCAAAAACTTCTCAACGATAAGTGTTAGATGGTATAAATACTGACTCAGAAGACAGCAATTATTTCCTCTTTGTCAGAAATATTGCTCATAGAATGTGAGAACTAAAGAACAAAATAAGGGGAGAAAATCGTACATGTTTTATTATATATATATATATATATATATATATATATATATATATATATATATATATATATATATTAGTGTTGGGACGATTTCTCAGAATAAGAATCAGGAATCAGAAAATCGAAACTTTGAGGGTATTGGAATCGTAAAAATGTGTGCCTATTTTCCAATGCCAAAAATGATTTTTTTAATTGTTTTTTTTTATTTCATTTTGTTTAAAGCAAAATATTCCATTGCTGATAGATAACAGATGATAATAATAAATATTTATTGATTTTAAGCAACATTAAAAACTAAAATCAATATCTCACCATCCACAACTATATATTTACACCTGAGAAAATATCTGCACATTTAACGTGTGTTTTGCGATAATCAGGGAAAATAGCAACCCCTATAGTTGAATATCTGGAGATTGGAAAGAATTGGAATCGGAATTTAGTACGGAATCAGTAATTGTATTGGATTAAGAAAAATAGTGAATCTTGCTAAATGAATCGTCCCAACACCAATATATATATATATATATATATATATATATATATATATATATATATATATATATATATATATATATACGAGCAAACAGTTAATAAAACATGTTAAAAAACACTTTGAAATGAGTTAAAAACATATTTAATCTGAAAAGGAAACACTAGATAAGTGGATAGTCCTTAATCCGCGGAGTTTCGAAGAAATAATTCAAAGGGTAGGAATTAGCAAAATGCGGGATCGGATTTTGCATGCAAAAGTATTTGATGAAACAACAAGTAAGTCAAAGATCTTACTTGAAAACAATAAAAGTGAAGCAGATGGAATATGGTGAAGAAAAAGGTGATTACACATGAATGGATAGTCTGGTGGAAGATAAATAATCCAGTGACGGTAAAATCCAAATGTATAACTTCAACTTTTTATTTTATATATATATATGTGTGTGTGTGTGTGTGTGTGTGTGTGTGTGTGTGTGTGTGTGTGTGTGTGTGTGTGTGTGTGTGTGTGTGTGCATAAACGGCAAAAATAATTCTAATTTTTTTTTTCAACGTCTTTCATTTTCATTTCAATATTTTTTTGTGACCAAGAGCGGAGGACCACTTGAAATATAAAAAATAAAATATTAAATACAAAAAATCTTATCTTATGACCGGGCAACGCTTGCTAGTATATCATTAAAGCACGGCAGTGTTTTGAATATATGGTTAAGTGGCAATTTTAGTCATTTAGAACTGCTTTAAAGCTTCACTGCTCACTCATTTTCCGACCAAATTTCAAACAATTATTTCAGTTTATAGATCACCTTCTCAGCTATATTGCGAAAAAAATTTCAATTTTTGTTCAGTAAAACAAAAGTTATAATGAATTTTCTGGTGTTCAAAATCGTAAAAATATGTAAGGCCATGAGCGACGCTTTTTTTTTCTTATAGCAACCATGTCACTTCAGCGACTACTGTTGCTACTAATTCACTACTATCGCGAAAAGAGAAATAACTCGTGAAAGAGACAGAATGAAAGTATGAAAGGGAGATAATTGGGGGTATTTTATTGAAAGCAGACAAGTGTCGTACATTGTTATAACATATATGCTTATGGGAGCCAAAAAATAAGACTGAAATTAAACAAAGAGCAAGTGAATTTATTGGAAACCTGGAAAAATCATGGATTACAATATTACAATCACTTAAAATATTGCAGCATTAAGAATTTTTTTAAAATTCAATTTCTAACATTATATAACCAATTCTTAATGCTGCAATATTTTAAGTTATAAATTTATTATATTTTTTACTAGAATATCTAGTCATTTTCTTTTCCAGTTTTAACAACTAGCCCTTTACTTTTCCATGTTTAAGCTTAACCATATTACTTTTCATGCTCGCATTTTGCTATTGTAATATATATATATATATATATATATATATATATATATATATAGTGGAGATGGTAATTAATAAAAACTGAGGAAAGTGCTCAATTCTGTTGTAGAGCAAATATGCGTTTTATTTTTTATTACCGTATCTTTCTGTTAAGTTACATTATTGTTTCAGCTCCTCGGCCGTTTTTTTTTGCCGTCTGTAGCTTCCTCAGACTTTTACAGAAATGTTCGCTATTTTGGGATGAATATATATATATATATATATATATATATATATATATATATATATATATATATACATACATATATATATATATATATATATATATATAAGTGACCTTGGGTGTGTGTGAAGAACGGTCTCTACCAACTACTCTGTTAATTTTTAGTCTACATACTTGAAACATAGACACATGGGCTATTTGGACTTGTGGAACAAATTCAATTTGGTTTTTATTCGGAAAAAACTACTAAGGGGTCGAAACCGAAAAATTGGACCCTGGCAGGCATAAGTCGAACTAATGTGTATGCTTAATTCATACTTATACTTTTAAGTTTGTAAAGTTTTGATAAGCATGTGGCTTTTGCTCAGATGGTAACAAATAAAGCTAGATAACTAAATATTTTGGTTTCGATTCTAGCTGATGACACTAAGTCAATTTTTTTAACTTTTGAAACCACTCCTATATAATAGGTACAATATAATAATCAATAAAGAACTAATTCTGTAATAATAAATATGAAATCTTTATAAATTAAAATATCATATTTAAATGCATTTTACAATTCGATAATGTGGGGCGCCTTGCTAGTATACACACACACACACATACATACATACATACATATATATATATATATATATATATATATATATATATATATATATATATATATATATATATATATATGCAATGCATGTCAAATTATTAACGATATAACATTTTGTTACCAGTTTCAGAAACTTACTGGTAGTTTCGTATCAAAAGCTTCGGAAACGTTGGCAATGCTGAGCTGCGCGTACTGTGAAATTTTCGCACATGTTCTGCGCAATGTAAACAACTTGCCATCGTAATTGCTGAATCCACGATATTTGAGGTGTGTCAGATTATTTACAAAGTAGTTTGTTTGCTCAATAAAATGGGTCATAAAGGTGGTTTGAGTAGTTCTGAAAAGAGTACTATTACAGCAAAAGAGTACTATTACAGCAAAAGGTAAAACTACCCTCGAAATATGGAAAATGATAAGAAGGTTCCATTAAACTGTGAAGAACTTTGTCAAGGACCCTACAAAGGTACGTAAGAGAGTTGATAAAGGAAAATCAAGTTATTTCACACATGGTTGTAGAAGCAAAGGTTGACGTTCAGAAGAACCATTATTTTTATGCAGGATAATGCTCTTTCGCATACAGCAAACAAAACCAAAGAGTATTTGCAACAACTGGGGTTTTTTGGGCTATAGAAGATGGAGTGACCTGCGAATTCACCAGATTTGAACCCAATTGAGAAACTTTGGAGTATCCTGAAGCGAAGCCTCTATGCAAATGGACGCCAATTTAAGAGCATAGATGAGTTGCGGGATGCTCTCCAAGAGGTATGGCGAGGAATAACTGTTGACGAAATCACAAATTTGACTAATTCTGCGGACCAACGTCTTTTATAAGTCATTCATTAAAAAGGATCGCATATCCTCTACTAATTATGTCAACGTAGAAATTGCTATGTAGTTACTGTGTTCTAAGCATTTTTCCTAGTTCATTTAATGTTTGAAAATTACTTCAATAAACAAGTTATGGGTATATTATGTTTTTTTCTCAACCTCGTTAATAACTTGACACACTGAAATCAAAAGATATTCCTATCTTCTGCCATAGTTTCGCTAATACTGCTTTAAATACTTTTATTTTCTGACTGGAGTAGCTGAATAGTATTGTAAGCACTTTCTCAATGTTTCATTGATTTTAATTCACTCGTTCCTTAAATATTAAAAAAAATGTAAACTCGTTCATAATTTGATACGAGGTGTATATATATATATATATATATATATATATATATATATATATATATATAATATATATATATATATATATATATATATCCGAAATAGTGTTTCATGGTAAACAACTGATGGTCTCTTTAAGAATATTGTTACTATTGTTTGTGCATGTAAGTAAAACTATTCAGCAATACAGATGATTAATTGAATTATTGACAAAATAATATTCCAACGACGGACATTTTGTTTTAAAGAAACTTCCAAGATTATATACTGTTTGTTCACAATTTGATTAATATGTACAAAAGGTACCTTGTTTCACAAATTAATGTTCATACTGAAATCGAAAGTTTATTCAATTTCGTTCCAGCATGATTTCGATATATAATATTTATATATAATATATAGTATTTATATATAGTATATAATATTTATATATAATATTTATATATAATATATAATATTTATATATAATATATAATATTTATTCAAGAAGTAACCTCATTTGCATATTACATTGGATGTCTTCAAGTCTAATGTTAACAAATTCCTAATGAACCGCCCCCCTAATTAAACACTTCATAAAATCTCCTCACTAACGTGATGTACTTGCAATAACCCTTATCCCTGAGTGGCTTCCGGGCCTTGATAAGTGGTGATCACTGTGTAAAAAAAAAAAAAAAAAAAAAAACATTATATAAAATCTATTTTAATAATACGCTTCATGCTATCGTTCGTTTTTTTTTTCTTTTTTTTTTTGTAATAGAATTGTCTTCATTGTTCTTTTCAGGAATATTACTAATATTGATTTATTTAAAAAATAGTGGGGGTATCCGGCGTTGCCTGGGTGTTTGGAGGTGTGTGGAGGGGGGCGTAAATCAAAACAAAATTGAAAATAAAGAATAAGCAAACGTAATAACTCTGTTTAAATATTATTAAAAAGCAGCGAACGTGAAGCAAAACAAAGAATAAGCGAACGATGTTAAAACTTCTTAAAAAATCGGAAAAACAAAAACAAAAAAGCAGCGAACGTGAAGCAAAACAAAGAATAAGCGAACGATGTTAAAACTTCTTAAAAAATCGGAAAAACAAAAACAGCGAACGTGATGGAAAAATTTTAAAAAAAAAGCAACGAAAAAATGGCATGAATAACCCTGTTTCAATATTTAAACTTTAAAAATTGAAAATAAAATATATCTGATGCGTCGTGCAATCTTAAGATAATGACGCTGCTACTATACCGACTAGTCTCTGACCACGTGAACGAAATTAGGTCGTTTTTTTTTTTATTTATTTATACTAATTCAAGAAAAAACTTTTTTGCGCATGCATGTTTGGCTAAATTCTCATGAAGGAACGATTTTTTGCTACCCCTCCCGGTAGGAAAGTGCCCAGTTGAGGGTGAAGGAATTAATGCTTTTGGCCAATTTTTCGATATTTGGCATCCGAAGGGGCGATCTTCAAAATGATACTGATCCCGTGAAAACCCGTCGCTTCTGTCAAAAGTTTTTGCGAAACATACATACATACATATATACATTTAAACAGATTTTTGCCCTTTATATTATAGACTAGTGAGGGGTACCCGGCGTTGCCCGGGTGCTTGGAAACTCCGGGGGTGGGAGGGTTAAAAAAAATGTTTTGGTAGGTAAGTATGAGGATCGAACCCGAACCGTCGAGGCAAAATTGTAAATTAAAGTGTGAAAAAAAAAAACATGCGACGTTAACCATTGCCCCACCGCGAGATGCTAACGGAAACACCTTTGAATTTATTTAATTATTTGGATTTGGCAGGGGCCCGTTTTAATGAGTTAACGAGGTCAAGTTTGACTGCGGGGTTTTTATTTTCCCAAGATGTTATAGGAAAACGACTAACCCACATGCGGCGAGCGACAAATGTTGAATATTTATCTTCCCGAAATCGAGCAAATTAAATAGACAGGCGAGCTTCGTTGTTAACTGTGAGATATTACGATTTGTATGTGATATAAAAAGTTTTAAAAAGTTGTGAACCGACCGACCGCTTCTCTGAAAGAAGCCTTTTCTAGACACACAGAAAAAGCGAACACACATACATACATACATTTTAGCTTTTATATTTATAGATATCGATATAATCTACAAAAAATCTGAAATTAAATTATTTGTGAATCTTTAAATGCGCCTTTAAGCAGTTATTTTGTCGAGTTACTCAGACATAATGTTGTTTTTCTAGGTCTTTCAAAGTTCTTGTAGGTTTTATTGCGAGTTATCTGTTTATATTCATTTATTTATCACCAACATAGGGCCCTTGGTTGGTTTTCTTCAACCGTTTGTCAGATAAGAGAATACAAACAAACAAGTCCAAGTCAATATTGTAGCGTTGTCACGGCCACCGAGAGTAAGAAGGCCTGTTAACTGAAAAATGTCTGCAGGCAATGTAGGTAAGATTTGTCAGACTGTCAGTACTATATGAGGGCCATTTGAAAAAGAGCAATAAAACATTTTTAAAAAGAAAAAGGAACTCAGTTCGATTAATACTTAAACTGAACTTTATTCAATATAAAATCTAAATATTATCTATGTAAAATTAAGTAATTTTAAAGCAATATACAATTTAATACTGATAAAACTGAATTATGAAGTTAGGGAACAAACAATTAAAGAAACATTAAACACAAATATTTTTGGTCTTCGGAACAAGATCACAGTGTAGTATCTGTTTTGATGCTACACTTTACTTTTTCTGTCCTCGGTCGGTGGAGGAGAGATCTTTCATGACTGAGATTATTTTTGTTCCTATCCAGAGTGCCCCTTATTGGGAAGCTGGATTTTGCCCACAAGATTATATTTTGAAATATTTAAATAACTATTACTTTAAATACAGAAATTATATTTAAAGTTGGTTTTCTATGTCCATTTTTCCCCCATGTTTTTCATCAAAATGTATAGCGTATTTATTGTATCACAGGCCATCATCAGTGATCGCTCACTGGCAGTAACCTGTGGTGTTCCCTGAAGACTAAGTGACAACAAGTTTCCCTAGATTTCTCTTGACCACTTGTGCAGAGGATTGCATGTTATTGCAACAGCCGTTGTCACTGATTTCTCGTTGGCATCGGCCATTGGTGTTTCCTGGGATTTGGGTGACAAAATGCCTCCCCAAGGCACCAGATTTGAACTGCACACTTCCAGTGGAGATTTGGTTAGTACACTCCCACTTCAGTTTTTCCATCTTCCCTGACCTTTCACAACTAGTTGGTGTGGTGTGGCGTCAGTCGATGTTATCTACACCAGTCTTTTTATTATTATTACTATTATTATTATGATAATAACAAGGGTACTTGTGCAGTGTACGCATTTGTGTTTTAAATATTATTTTCAAGTTAAATTAAATTTTGGGTTTGTATTGCCATGCACACAGATTCACAAAAAGCGGTCAAAAATCAAATATATAACAAATAAATGTTATCAAAGGCAAGATAAGTTACTTTTCTACCTAACTGAATATGTTTTTAGGGGTTTGTATTATTATACACATAGATTTGAAAAAATTGTCAAAAATCAAATACATACCAAATAAATGTAATCAAAGGCAAGATAAGTTACTCTTCTACCTATCTGGAAAGGTTTTTAGGGGTTTTACTCACTTTAAAACGTGAAATCGCTTCAAAAATTAGACAATGTTTATCGATATATTTTTAAAAGAAATATAGCAACATGTTTGGCAGAAAAGTAACTTATCTTGCCTTTGGTAACATTTATTTGTTATATATTTGTTGTTTTTGTTTTTTTTTTACAACATTTTCGAATCTATGTGTATAGTAAAACAAACCCGTAATGTAAATTATTTTCAGTTAAAATGTTATAAAAAACAAAACTTGACGTTTTAAATATATTTCAAAGAAATAAATTACGCCCGGTGCTAAAATATTGAAAATTCATCGATCATAAAAAAAAACTGCCGTGAAAAATGCTAACTTTAAAATATTTGAAAATACTCAGTGAAAAGTTTTATTTATTATTAAAAGACTGAAAAGTATTATATAAAAATTGTTTGTCTAGCAGTAAAAAAAAAATTAAATTAAATATTCGACTATCTCCGAAAAAATAAAAGTTAAAACATGAGTTCAATTATGATATTTTGATTAAAATTATCCGAAATATGCAATTATAATAACTATTATCCGAATGGAGAATTGTTCTTTCTCTTTAGAACATACATGGACAATCACTAACACATATTGGTAGCCATATTTTTGTATGCCTGTTAGCATGACCACGTGGTTGAATACCGGAAGCTGTCTATACCTACAACTTAATCAGGAAGTGACGTTACGCTATCATGTGCATCGGCCTTCTTCTTACTCTCGCTAGCCACGACGTTATACAGCTTCTTTTTAACGGTGTCGTCACATTACTGTTTGTTTGTTCACAAGTCGATTAATATGTACAAAAGGTACACTGATTACAAAATTAATTTTCATACTAAAAGCGGACCTTTACACACTTTCATTCCAGAATGATTTCTATATGCTATTTATCCAAATGAAATCTACGTTGAAAAAGTAACCTCATTTGCATATTACATTCAAGAATAATGATTATTATATACCGTTTATAGCAATGGAATTAGTTTAATTTTTCTATTTAAGTTGATTTATTTAATTTATTATATTTAATTTAATTTATTTGGAATTTTTATTAGTTTCAGTCTCTTTTCTTTATTTTCATTTTTTAAGCAATTTAACGTTACATTTAATACCGGACAAAGCCAGGCAGCTTGATAGTATATATATATATATATATATATATATATATATATATATATATATATATATATATATATATATATATATATATAACTACTTCATTATTTGCTCACATAAAATTAATATACGAAAGTATAGATTTATGCGTAAACTTCAAGTATTTACTTCAAAAGTGCTCAATACGTAGGTAGAGCTAGTTAGTAATTTATAAAATATATATGGCGATTAACTAGGATTCCTCAGGCTTATGCGCATAAGCCTGAGGAATCCTAGAGTGGATGAAACGCCGAATATTCAGTGTAGCTTAATCGCCATATATATTTTATAAATTACTATATATATATATGTATATATATATATATATATATATATATATATATATATATATATGCAAGAGTAGTTCTAAAAATACAGCCTCCTATTTGTTATCTCTAAACGTTAAAGGGCTGTGAAGACGGAAGTGATCCGATTAAAACGAGCGACTTTTTGTGCCCCAGAATTTATTTTTCTACATAGTCACCAATATTCTCAATACACGTTTGCTATCAGTGAACGATGACGGTGCATGGACATCCGGAGCCCATGCCCATTCTATCTTATTCTTCCTCCCTTTTACTCTCTCTCTCTCTCTCTCTCCCCCTCTCTCTCTCTCTTTCTTTGTTTGTTTCTCACCTGTTCAGTAATCATAACAATGAAATTTGGAATCTCCTGTGATCCATTTGGGCGAAAAAAAAAATAGGAGGTATTACTTTTGGAACGCCTCTCATATACATAAATCCGTCCGTTTCTTCATCATCGTCTTTTCTCCCTTTATTTTCTGGCATCATGTCTGTGCTAGAAAAGAAAACGCACACACAAAATGGTAATCGCCTGTTTTTGAACAAAAACTCAAACACCTGGTCACTACAAAAAAAGTAAAAAAAAAATATCATTTTTTTCTTTTACATAGGAGTCAACACATATCAAGGCCCGGAGGACACTCGAGGATAAGGATTAATGGGTGTACAGTAGTCATATTTTATTATTATTTCTTATATTTCGTTTTTTTTTTTTTGTTTTTTTTTTCAGAATTTATTTTTCAACGACATGGGAAGCTCCATGATGAGTTCTGGAATGACAGCAGCGGGAAATTCTTCCGACATGGGATTCTCCACAATAGAACCGACTTATTCCGGATCTGATCTAATGACGTCGGAAACAATGGTAAGCAGATGATCTTTTATATTTAAAGATTATACAAGGTGGAAAGATAAAAGATTCCATGAAAAAAAGCTTCTTTCTTAGAAGTGCACGCCTGTGGAACTCTGTTCCATTTGCCTGTTTTCCACCTGACTACAACTTGGATGTCTTCAAGTCCAGCATAAACAAATTCCTGATGAACCTCCCCCTTAAGTAAGACACTTTATCAAATCTCCAATACTAACTTACTGTGCACGCAATAACTCTTATCCCCGAGTTGCTTCCGAGCCTTGATAAGTGGTGACTACCTTGTAAAAATAAAATAAAATAAAATAAAAAAATAAAAACAACACAGCAGTTTTAAACTTTTATTGAAACAAGTGAAGCATGCATTGTCTCCCGTGAGTGCACAGTGAACGAGGTATAAAAACAATGACTAAGTTCAGCATTCCTCCCCCCTCCCATTTAGCTCAAAAAGTCCCCAGAGGACGTCAAATCCTGGTAAAAATGAACAAATAGTGCAGCTTTAGGCCTTAACATATGTAAATTTGAGTTCTACACCATGCAAAAAAAGAAATGACTAAGTTTGCCCCCACCCCATTTAGCCCCAAAAGTCTCCAAGGCCTAAAAACATATTTAAATTTGAGTTCAGCACCATGCAAAACGGCTAAATAGACATACACAGAAAATTTTGGACAAATATGGTAAAATAGTCCCAAAAATGGAGTATTTTTATTAGCCCTAAAAGAGCCCCTGGGGCACGCCCAAGGGTTATCGTAAAGTATAGACAAACAAAATTATATAGAAATCAATTAGTTACAACTTTTCAGAAAGTTTTATAAAAATCCAAGGCATCAATTTTTTTTAATCAGCACAAAAATGTCACTTTTATCCATTTTAACTTAAAAGGCACCTCTACGGGTGCAACCGGAGTTTTCCCTGAAAAATCCGTTCTGTTACTTTTTTACTCATATCATGTTTAATGTTTGTGCAAAATTTCAAAAAAATTCCTAGGTGGAGTTATTGAAAACGGACAAGGATGAATTTACAGTTCCACCCTCCTTTTGTCGGGGGACCAAAATAAATTCAGGTAACTTGATTATGTAGTAGAGATGACATCTATTCAATGTAGCCACCTTCAGTCTCAATCACTGCCTCGATACAGGTCTGGAACTGGGAGCATGCCTTTTCCACAAGCAGCAGCGGGAGCTTAATGAATACTAGGCAGATGGTGGCAATCAGACTGGCTTTGGTGTCGTGGGAGGTCATGTTAGTGATGTTCTCACTGTATGATCATACAAAGTAGTCCAGAAGGTTCAGGTCTGTGGAGGAGGGGGCCAGTGAGAGAATAGTACAAAGTTGTAGTATTCCTTCTGAAGCCAAGCCTGGCTCTCTTTGGACTTGTGGGCCAGCACAGAGTCCTGTTACTACACCCAGTGTCTATCAGTAGCCACCTGCTTGCACCGGGTGATCACCATTCTCTTCAGCACATCCAGGTACACTTTGGTGTTGACTTTCAAGTTGACTTCAAAATGTGAGGTGACATGATGTGGCCTCCACTTGAAACCACACCAAAGACCATAACTGTGCCCAGAAACTGTTTTCATCATCCTGAGCACATCCCTGTTATTCATGGCAACCCAGCGATGCATTTTGAGAGTTCTAGCTATGATCCTGTTGTCATAACGTGGATCGGTAGAGAGCATGAGTTGTACAGTGGTGCATCTCCAATCTCACTAATCGAACATTGTGTCACTTTCAGACATGATAGAAGGCGCCTATTACTCTTTGGATTTGTACACAACTGGCCAACTAGTAGAGGGTCTGCAACAAACGAAGAAAACCGGTTTTCATCAAATGGAAATGGAATTATGTCGTCTTTTCTATAGAGACAATAAGTGCACAGTCCGATGTCAGTGTGGGAACTGTACACATAATTATTTTAGAGGAATTGAAGATGTGGAAAATTTGTGCAAAGTTTGTCCCCAGAGTGTTCCATCCTTGTCACAGACTATTTGACCAAGATGGGCATCAAGAAAGTTCCCCACCCTCCCTATAGTTCAGACCATGTACACAGTGACTTTTGATTATTCCCTAAGCTAAAGCTTAAAACAGAATTTTATTGCATATCGTTCTTCTAAAGTGTCCTCACGTCTAGACTGCATTTTTGAAATTCACCAGCTGAAATAATAAAAATTGATCAGTCATCTCATAAGATGTAGAACAATAACATACTGAATTTTCAGTCTATCTATCTATCTATCTATCTATTTATATATATATATATATATATATATATATATATATATATATATATATATCTATAAAAGTGAACGTGTCTGTCTGTCTGTCTGTCTGTGTGTCTGTGTGTCTGTCTGTCTGTGTACATTTCCCTACGCAATAACTCTGTCAATTTTTAGTCTATAGACTCGAAATTTGAAATACAGGGTACTGAGATTTGGGAAAATCGATGTGACGGGTGTCAGCCAGAAATTTGGCTGTTAAGGGGTCAAAGTTCAACAATTTGACCTTTAAGAACTCTACCAAACTCCTCCGACAATTTTGGGTCTACACCCTTGAAATTTTAGATATAGGTTCCGTGGACATGGATCTAACGTAATAACTTGATTTGAGGCCAAAACAATAAATTTTCAAGGGTCATAATAGGGGTCAAAGTTTAAAAAATTACCCCCTTTTTTTTTTTTGCTCAGCATACACCTCTAAACACCCGGGCAACGCCGGGCACCCATGCTAGTATATATATAAAAGTGAACGTGTCTGTGTGTGTGTCTGTGTGTCTGTCTGTGTACATTTCCATATGCAATAACTCTGTTAATTTTCAGTCTACAGACTCGAAATTTGATATACAGGGTACTGAGATATGGGAAAATCTTTGGGATCGGTTTTCAGCAAGAAATTTGGCTGTTAAGGGGTCAAAGTTCAACGATTTGACCTTTGAGAACTCTACCAAACTCCTCCGACAATTTTGGGTCTAAGCACTTTAAGTTTTAGATATAGGTTCCTTGGACATGGATCTAACTTAATAACTTTATATGAGCCCAAAACAATAAATGTTAAGGGGGAATAATAGGAGTCAAAGTTTAAAAAATTGACTGCTTTTTTTTTTTTTTTTTGCTCAACATATACCTCCAAACATCCTGGCAACGCCGGGCTGAAATTGAAATTCTAGTATATCTATAAAAGTGAAATTGTTTGTGTGTGTGTACATTTCCCTAGCAAACTACTCTGTCCATTTTCAGTCTACAGAATCGAAGTTTGACATAAGAAGTGTTGAGATTTGGGAAAATCTTTTAATTAGTTTTCGGACAGAAATTTGTACTGTCATGGGGTCGAAGTCCAATTATTTGACCTTTGAAAACTCTACCAAACTCCTTTACAAATTTTGGGTCTAAACACTTACAATTTTAGATGTAGGTTACTTGAACATGGATAAAACTTCTTCATTTGATTTGAGCCCAAAACAATAAATGTTAACAGGTCAAAATTGGGTTCAAAGTTAAAAAAAATATTTGACCTCTGCGGTCTCTACCAAATTACTCAGCCAATTTTTGGTCTAAACATTTGAAATTTTATATAAAGTGTATTTTTTTGCCGAAAATTTGGCTGCCAAGGGAGGGGGGGGGTCAAAGTCCACAAAATCGACCATTGCGGTTTCTAGCAAACTATTCAGCCAATTTTAGGTCTAAAGATTTGAAATTTTACATAAAGGGTATTCAGACATGCAGCAAGCTTTTTAATCAGTTTTGGAGCGAAAATTTGGCTGCCAAGAGGTCAAAGTTGAAAGAATTGACCTTTGCAGACTCTACCAAACTCCTCTGCCAATTTTATGTCTAAACACTTAAAATTTTAGATGTAGGTTACCCAGACATGAGTCAAACTTTTGAATATATATATATATATATATATATATATATATATATATATATATATATATATATATATATATATGCACATAAAGTTATGAACAGTACATAGGGCCCGAGCAAAGCCAGGCTGAACATCTAGTTTTAAATGTTTGTACAAAACAAGTCTGAAAACTTATTGAAGGCACCTTGTATGTATTCTTCGGAATTGTCTGATCTATTTCCTGCTTCCTTTATTCCAACTCCTTTCATATTGTAGAAAAACACTTTTTTCCTTTTTTTTTTTTTTTTTTTTTTTTAACAGGCGTTTGTGCGCCGGCGCTACTATAAAACATGTCACCGACTTTTACCATTTTTGGAAAGATGTCTTGGTGTCTACTTAGACGGAAACATGTTCTTCATGGGCGAATATGTAAGTATTCAGGCTTTTGACAGGGTATGGCATGAGGGTCTCCTCAGGAAGATTAGATCTTACGGTATCACTGGTAGAATACTTAACATAATTAAATCCTTCTTAGATAAGAGAAAAATCCAGGTTGTCCTCGACGGTCGTACATCTAAACAATATAATATAAATGCGGGAGTGCCCCAGGGATCTATCCTTGGTCCTCTGCTGTTCCTGATATTCATAAATGACCTCCCCGACAAAATTGCCTCTGAGATGGGTATATATGCTGATGACACCACACTCTATAGCAGGCACGACAGGAAAACAAATGAACATATATCTAAAGTAATGGCAGAAACACTAGAGGATGACCTCAAATCAGTAGTGGAATGGGGACAAAAATGGATGGTAACGTTCAATGCCACCAAGACAAAACTGGTTTCATTCAATAATTACAAGAAACCTTCTCTACCACCTATAGCAATGGCCAACAACTCTTTAGCTGAGAGTACGTCTTTCAAGCTCCTTGGCCTAACGTTCACAGGAAACATGAGCTGGAACAATTACATCGAGGGCATTGCCAGGGCCGCTGCGAGGAAGGTGGGCTCTCTCTACCGTGCTAGAAAACTTCTAACACCCGAAAGTATCCTGTACCTCTATAAGGCCACTATTCGCCCATGTATGGAGTATTGCTGTCACATTTGGGCCGGTGCATCGGCTACTAGTCTCTCGCTCCTTGACAGGGTTCAAAAGAGAGTCGCAAATCTGATAGGCCCTAAACTGGCATCAAAACTTCAGCCTCTGTCCCATCGTCGAAACGTTGCATCCCTCTGCCTGTTCTACAAGTATTATAATGGTGAATGCTCTGAAGAACTGCAAGCACTTGTGCCCCCACGACGTGAACACCCTCGACAGACCCGACAAGCTACAAAATCCCACCCCCACACTGTAGAGATCCCTAGATGTAAAAGATCTTTCTACTCCAGTAGTTTCTTCCCCAGAACTGCTAGACTTTGGAATTCCATTCCAGGTCACTGCTTCCCCAACTGTACTGACATGCATAAGTTCAAGTGCAACGTGAACCAACATCTCGCTGCCCTAATCCCTACATAGTACCCCAGTAGATGTTTCCCATGATAGTAGCCCCCAACATTAAAGTGGCAATGTGCCTTGTTTGGGGTGAAAATGTAATAAAAAAAAAAAAAAAAAAAAAAAGTATGCCAACATTTTCTCTTTTCTTTCCTTCTTCTTGTCTTATTATTCTATTTGAGTCCATCGACACCTGTAGACATAGGTGCATCATTGACGAATTCCGAGCTCCATAAATATTGGTTGGCAATCGCTGACAGCAAGTCGGCTCCTGACAGACCAGTTACCCTTCAGAACGACTAGCTTTATGCTTTGCACCCAGGGGTTGTTTGGTTCTCTTCCACTGCAAGAACTTTGACACCAGGGTCGGAAAGTGGGATTGAAAAGTCAGCACCCCGAGGAGGCAGAGGAGGAGGCAGAGGAGGAGGCAGAGGAGGGGGCAGAGGAGGAGGTCAAATTTGACCTACAAAACATGCCTGGGCA
Organism: Euprymna scolopes; assembly: GCF_053919585.1. Lineage (NCBI taxonomy): Eukaryota > Metazoa > Mollusca > Cephalopoda > Sepiida > Sepiolidae > Euprymna > Euprymna scolopes. Next base: position 11,973,174 of record NC_136521.1, on the reverse strand, counting down.
GCCCCTTTGGTATTCACCGGTGAGGGAACCTCAGGTGATTAGCAATAAACTAACCCTTTCTAAAAGAGAGAAGACAAAGCCTGGGAGGGTGGACCTCCTAGAACTGCACAAAAAATCAACAGGGACCAGGTCATTGTAGGAATGGCCTAATCTTTGTTGATTTTGGGGGCCCAGGATTTGCACACAGAGGCCAGAGTAGGATTCTTCCTACAGAAATATTGTGATTGGTGACATGTCCCGCAAGCGCTAGTCATATCTTTCTCACAATCACTTACACATGAGGCAAAGATTTATACAGTGACTTATTCATGGAATGATTTTTCCAAATGATATTATATAGCATTTTAGCATACACACCATCTAATTGCTTTCTACACAACACTTTTAGCATTTACGATACCGAACCATTGACAACAGTTAAATGACTATCGGATAGAACTTGAATGCCTACTGGAGAAAACATGAAAAAAAAGACATTTTTTTTTCTTTTACTCATGTTCACCCCTTACAAAGCATATCGCCACTTGGACGTAAGGGGCTACTATTTGGGGTTATTTCTAGGAAAGATTAACAAGATATTTGTCTATGTTACATTTAAACTTCTGCATATCAGTACAGCCAGAGAAGCAGACAGCAGGAAGGGAATTCCGAAGTCTAACTGTTCGAGGGAAGAAATTATTAGAATAGAAAGCTTTCTGGCATTTAGCGACATCAATAATGAAGGGGTGAGATCTTATTGCTAAGCGGGTTTGTCGAGGATATGTATGTCGAGGGGGTACAAGTGAAAGGAGTTCATCAGAACACATTCTATTAAAATATTTGTTAAACAGGCACAGTGATGCAACATTGCGGCGATGGGACAGGGGCTGGAGCTTAGTTGATCAAGTGGGACCGATTAGATTGACAACTCTTTTTTGAACTTTATCTAAGAGGGAGAGACTAGTGGTAGATGCACCAACCCAGATGTGGCAACAATACTCCATGCATAGGCGAATGGTGGCCTTGTAAAGGTACAGGATACTCTCAGGCGTGAGTATTCTAGCTCGATAGAGGGAACCCACCTTCTTTGCAGCAGCCTTTGCAATGTCCTCACTATTCTCAGGTGTCTATGGTCTTTCTGTACAGAGAGACAGATTTTTGGAACAATCTGGCATAGGGATACTTTTCCATACGAGTAATACCTTCACAAATATTCAAAATCCTATAGTATTCACAGCCCAAATAAGTTTTCTTCGGTGTGACTAACCATTGTTGGCTTTTACAAGGTATGGTGCACCTTCTCCAAGTGATGTTACCTCAAGTAACAGCACGAAACTGGATACTCAACCAGACCAGATGAATTCTTGTTCTGAAATCCAGTAAGACCAAGAGACCACAAGAAAGATATACTAATCATATTTGATTGGTCAATTGTGGAGAGGAAAATTAGATTCCCAACTTTTTTTTTAAAGGTGGTCACCACTTATCAAGGCTCGGAAGCCACTCGGGGATAAGGGTTATTGTGTATACAGTATGTTAGCATTGGAGATCTGACAAAGTGTCCCACCCAAGGGGGCGGCCCATCAGGAATCCGTTTATGCTGGATCTGAAGACATCCAGGCTGCAGCCCGGTGGGAAACAGGCAAACGGAACACAGCTCCACAGGCGTGCAGTTCCAAGAAAGAAGCCCTGTTCACGAAATCTACGTTTTGGTTTTGGCACAGACAAAGAGTGAGGAAAATTTTTGACAGTGGTTTCAGCTAGATGGGGGCTTCTCACGAAAGACCGGCGAGGGGGGGGGACCAGAGACCGGAGCCCAGACGAGCACCCACCATGGAAGCAACGATAAAACAAAGAAGGCTCGCAATGCCCCCACCCCCATGGGAGAAAGACCGCAGAGAAGAGAAAAGGGCATCTCCCACCAAGCCACAAAGCTTTTTTACTAACTCAACGTTTGAGATGCGCTACTGTCACTACTGTCCCATATACACCAACATATGCAAGAGAAAACCAGCAGGTTGCAGACATTTGGGCAGCAGGTTGGATACAATATTAGTACCAAGAAGACAGAGACAATAACACTGAATGTGAGTAGACCAACTCCAGTTCAGGTGATTGGAAAGGACTTGCGCCAGACAGACAGCTTCACCTATTAGGCAGCACAAGGGAGGACATACAAAGAACAAGGCAAAGAGCATGTTTAGCGGAATGAGCAACATCTGGAGATGGGCGCAATACATCACGAACACCAAGCTCAAACTCTATCAGAGCTACATAATATCAACACTCCTATATGGATCGGAGTGCTGGAGAACAACGGAAGCAGATTTCATCAAGCTTCGATCTTTCCATACGACCTGCCTTCGACGAATACTGAGAATATTCTGGCCTGAGAAGATCTCCTACGGGGACCCACTAAAAAGATGCCATCAAGAAGATATGGGTCTAATCATCAGAAAATGACTTGAAAGACCCACAATGAATCACAAGAGCAGCATTGCACTGGATTCCAGATGGCAAAAGGAAGAGAGGAAGTCCGAGAGAAACTTGGAGAAGAACGATGAAATGGAGGGGAAAGGTATGCAGCATTCTTGGGGTTCACTGGCTAGGCTGGCTAAGGATAGGCGGAGGTGGAGGGGATTTGTTGTTGCCCAGCACACCAATGGGTGTAGTGGTTGATGTTGTTGTTGTTGATGATGATGATGATGACGATGATGATGGTGGTGGTGGTGGTGGTGGTGGTGGTGGTGATGATGATGATGATGATGATGATGATGATGATCGTTTGAGATGTAAAGGAGAACTTTAATGGAACATTCGAATATCTATGTGTCTCCTGCAGAGTTCAAGTGTTAACCCCAGCTAGTGGGTCCCTTGATTCCTGAGAACTTTGACTGAAGTAAAATAAAACAAGAACTTGTGAAGTGTGTGGATATTTTTGTTCTCAAAAATCAAATTTAGTGAAGCACATGAGAACTCACACTGGCCAGGGAGAGAACTTGAATGCCTACTAGACACTATCCTCCAGTGTCTAAGGTCTGTCTGTAGAGGGGTTTGTCAGAACAACCTGGCATGAGGATACTTTTCCATAGAAATAAACCCTGACCAAATATTCAAGATAACATAGTATTCACTGCCCAAATAAGATCTCACTATGGCCGACTCACATTAGCTTTTACGAGGAATAGTGCACCTTCTCCAAGTGATATTACCTCAAATAATAGCACGAAGCTGGATACTCCACCAGACTAGATAAATTCTTGTCACGGAATCCAGTTAGACCAAGAGACCGAAATGAAAGATATACTGCAATGTATGAAAATGGATAATTGGGGGGGGAGGAAAATTATGTTTTCAATTTCTTTATTAACTCAGTGTTTGAGAAATAAAGAACTTTAATGGAACATTCGAATATCTATGTATCTCATATAGAGTTCAAGTGTTTGCTCCAGGTAGTGGCTCCCTTGATTTCTGGGAACTTCGACTGAAGTAAAATAAAACAAGGAAAAAATGCATTAGAAATTACCAAGGCAGCTGCAAATAAAAAGATAATTCAGTACAGCAACTGCAAATGCCCAGGAATTGACAACATTCCAAATTTCTGGCTGAAAAAAGTGACGGCACTACATGAAGACTAATCCTTGGTATTCAGTCGAATTATTCCTGGCAAAGAAAACCCACCAGAATGGCTCACTATTGGCAAAACGACTCTCATACCAAAGAGCCAGGAAACACATTTGCTAAACAACTACAGGCCTATCTGCTGCCTCTCAACTCGATGCATCCATTCAGTCTCGAAAGACAAAGGATACCCCCTGTAGGGGCAGTTGCGCATGTAATTGTGAGGCAAGAGTCACGCAATCCCTAACCTGAATCGACACTATTTGGGTCCAGTGGCAAGGAGAAGACCAGGACGACTGGAAACAATGCCGAGATAAGCAGAGCGAACATACAGCACCTGGAATTCCCAAATGGTCACCCATTTAGTACTGACCAGGTTCAACGTTGCTTAACTTCGGTGATCCAACGGGAACCGGTGTGTCAACGTGATTATGCCTCTCAACTCCATACGAGTGGATGACTGGAATAAATGCTGATGCAATTTATTAGCACTTGGCCGATGGGGAATGCCTTGAAGAAGAACAAAAAGGTGCACCAGAAACAAACTTTGGGCTAAAGATCAACTTCTTCTGAATAAAACAATCTTGGAAAACTGCAGGAGATGTAAAAGAAACCTTTCAATGGTCTGGATTGACTACAAAAAGGCATTTGATAGCGTGCCTCATTTCTGGATTCTACGGTGCTTGGAGATGTATAATGTCCATGAGAATATAAGAACTTTCCTCACCAAACAAATGTCCATGTGGCAAACATCTATTGCTCTGCACCTCATGGAAAGGACGATATTTGAATATCCATGTATCTCATATAGAGATTAAGGTTTAGCCCCTAGAAAAGTGTACTCCAGTTAACCAAGCTTAAACGTTGAAACAGGATATAACAGTTGGCGAACGAAGATGATTGCTATAAGGGACATAACTACGTATTGAACAGGATATAAAACAGTATATAAAAGAGCTACCATTTAAAGGTGGGGATGTCTTGTCTTGTTTGCAGTCTAGTCTTACGTTTTAGTTTTGCAGTCTTGCCCTGCAGCCTTGCGTCCTACCAGTCTCGCGTCTTACACTCTACAAGTGTACTCCGGTTAACCAAGCTTTCCAGGGACGAGCGTTTAGCTCTCACATGCTAAGTTCCTTTTTCTTTACTTTCATTTACATTTATCTAACTTCAAAAGCAAGTAGCCATTTTGTATTTGTATTATTACGAAGTACTAATAAACCTTTGTTTGTTACGCATCCCACTCTGCATATTTTGTCATATTATTATATACCGTTGAAACAGGATATAACACCACTAGACTAGATAAATTCTTGTCCTGGAATCCAGTAAGACCAAAAGACCAAAACGAAAGATATACTGCAACATATGAAAATGGATAATTGGGGAGAAGACAATTACTTATTTGAACATCTATGTATCTCATATAGAGATCAAGTTTTAGCCCCTAGAAAGGGTCCCCTTCATTTTTGTGAACTTCAAGTGAAATAAAATGAAACAAAAGGGATTGTCTCTATGCAACCTTTGAGGACATTTGTTTTGCTTTCCTTTGATAAATATCTACGATTCCCCCCCCCCATTTGCCAAAACTTTCACAAAAACACTCGACTAGCTACAACCACTATATACGATTTCCCCACTCTCAATCTGTGCCTAAATCTTATCGTAGATTCCATGAACAAAGCTTCTTTCCCAGAGCTAGCCGCATGTGGAACACTGTTCCACTGGTCTGCTTCCCAATTGAATACAACATAGTAGCCTTCAAATCCAATAGTAGCCTTCAAATCTTCTAAACAAATTCTTGTTGAGCTGTCGCCATAAATAATCAAATTCTACTCAATTAACGACTACTACACTACCACCTTATATTCATTAGCCTTTATCCTCAAGTGGCCTCAGGCCTTGATAAGTGGTGACTCCCAAGTAAAAAAAAAAAGGAAAAAGCCTTCCATTCTATGATTGTGTATTCCTCATATTCATATCATGTCTGGTGTCAGCATATTCGCCCAGGTACTTAAAATCATCCACATATTTGATTTCACAACCACCTGATGAATTCAACATCGTTTCTGTATATCTTGTTTTCACTGTGTTCAAAAAAAAAAAAATGTCTGGTTTACATTGTTTCGTTTTTTTTTTAAGAAATATAATAAGTAACTTTGTTTTATCGCCATTCAATTAAATGCAGGTATACTTTGATGATCGTCTCATCAGTACGAGAGGTGATCTGAAATGCGTTTCATATTCTGTAACTAACTGTAACGTCATTCACCTGAGCCGGATCATAGAGTTGGGACAATTAACTGGAATCGGCTTCTTGTTGAGCCGTCCCCATAAATAATCAAATTCTACATAATTAACGATTACCACACTACCATCTTAGATCCATTAACCCTTATCCTCGAATGGCTTTCGGGCCTTGATAAGTGGTTACTCCCAAGTAAAAAGAAAAATATCAGAAAAATCGAAATTTTTGGTGTTATCAGAATCGGAAAAATTTGTGCCTCTGTTCCAATGTCAAATATTTTATTTGATTTTATTTAAAACAATATACTGCTAGTAATAATAAAATAAGAAATATTTATTCTTCAAATTGCCGCCATTTTCTTTCTGTTCAAATTTTCATAATTTTTTTTGTGCAAATTTTCACCATTTTTTTTTCTGTTTAAATTTTCATAATTTTTTTGTTCAAATTTTTATAAATTTTTGTTCAAACTGTTGCTATTTTTTATTCAAACTTTCGCCATTTTTTTCTGTTTAAATTTTCATATTTTTTTGTCCAAAATTTCGACATTTTTTATTCAAATATCCGCCATTTTTTTCTGTTTAAATTTTGATAATTTTTATTTTGTTCAAACTTTCGACATTTTTTATTGAAATTTCCACCATTTTTTTTTCTGTTTAAATTTTGATAATTTTTTTTGTTCAAACTTTCGACATTTTTCATTCAAATTTTCGCTATTTCTTCCGTTCAAATTTTCGTAATTTTTGTGGTCAAACTTTCGCCATTTTTTTTTTTGTGAAAATTTTCATAATTTTTGTTTTCTTTTTTGTTTAAATTTTCACCATTTCTTTTTTCCAGCTTTCCCTCTGTGACATGTTGTGTTACTGCACCTTGGAAGATCCCCTGCGTGAGTTTCCCTACATGCTGGGGAATTATCCAATGCTGATGGGACACAGATGCCGTGTCGGAACACATCCGATGCTGGCAGACTATTTCAACTCGCGCACAAATACAATCTTCTAGCCACATGCACCTTTTTTCGATGCACCTTTTTAAAACACTCTTTTCTTTTCGAACGTGCAAGCAAAATGGTCTAGAAGTGCTGTTTATCCATATTTTACGAATGAATCCTCTGGAGATCAACAAAAAAACTGTCACAAATATTAAAGTAATAATAATAATAATATCACTATATTTTAAACATATAGATGGTGTTAATAGTTTCGGATGATAAAACGTTGATTGGATATTTAAGAAATCTTTCATAAAAATGAATTAAATTCGAATGATCTACAAAATAGATTATTATTTCGTTTACCAAAAAATACATATAAATCTTGAGGATTTCTAAAATAAAGTATAATAAGGTGAAAAGAAAGTTTTTAAAATATTCTGTATGGTTTTACTATTCATGCACAACAAATTAAGGCACGACAAATTCAGGCATAACAAATAAGGGCACAACAAATTAAGGTTTAACAAATTAAGGCACAACAAATTAAGAGATGACAAATTAAGGCACAACAAACAAAGAGATAACAAATTAAGGGACGACAAATTATAGTATGACAAATTAAGGCATGACAGATTAAGGCACAACAAATTAAGGCATGACAGATTAAAGCATGATAGATTAAGGCATGACAAATTAAGGCATGATAAATTAAGGTACAACAAATTAAGGCACGACAGATTAAAGCACGATAGATTAAGACATGACAAATTAAGGCACAACAGATTAAGGCATGACAAATTAAGGCATGATAAATTAAGGCATAACAGATTAAGGTACAACAAATTAAGGCACGACGAATTAAGGCACAATAGATTACGACATGACAAATTAAGGCACGACAGATTAAGGCATGACAAATTTAGGCACAACAAATGAAGGCACAACAAATTAAGACATGACAAATTAAGGCATGACAAATTATAGCATAACGACAAGTGGCTTATGATGATTTATGTGATATTTAACCGATTTTATTTGTCATGCTGTTTTTTTTGGGGGGGGTGCTTTATTTTATTTTGACGCTAAAAATATCTTTGTAAAAATTATACAGGTTCTTTTATTTTTCGGACGTAAGTGAAATATTCTTTTTTAAAATGGAGTTATGCATATAAAGAAAAACAAAATTTAAAAAAAAAAAATTAAAAAAGCAAAAATAAAAGGCAAAATTAAAAAAAAACAAAATTAAAAAAAAAATTAAAAAAACAAAAAAAAAACAAAATTAAAAAAAACAAAATTAAGAAACAAAATAAAAAGCACATTTATGATTTTTAAAAAAGTAAAAAAAGATATTGTCTTTATATGCTTGACTTGTTTTTTTTTCATAAATAAATAAAAATCTCATTTATTTTTTTACAAAGATAGTTAGCAAAAAAAAAATGAAAAACAAAAAAAAAAAAACAGCATGCCAGTTCGTCTAAGCTGAGATTGATTGCTTCTTGTTGTTTTTGACATAAGAATCCCAGAATTCCAGAATGACGTGCCTAAATATCATATTAATAGAGAAACAGCAAGAGCAGTTGTCGTACCTTTGACGTACCTTTAATTTGTCGTACATCAATAGTAAAACCAAATTCTACTCAACAGTTTAATTAAAACAATAATTGATTTTGTGTGACATCATTTCTCTCTTGTGTCATGTTGGAAATGTAACCAACTGAATATAGCCCTACCATCATCATCAGCTATTTTAACAGCGTCGGCGGCAATGCCTCTCCAAATTGTAGAGTCATAGTAATCTCGAGAAGATAAGTAAAGACGGTAGTCTTCCGGTGCTTTCCGTTTTGATTCGGTTGCTCCCCTAGGGGTGCCTTTCGGATTAAAATAGCTAAAATGTATACTTTTGTGCTTATTAAAAAAAAAATGATGCCTTGGATTTTTATAAAACTTTCTAAAAAGTTGTAACTTACTGATTTCTATATAATTTTGTTTGTCTATAATTCGAGATAACTCTTGGCTGTGCCCCAGGGGCTCTTTTAGGGCTAATAAAAAGACTCCATTTTTTTGGCACTATTTTACCATATTTGTCCAAAATTTTCTGTGTATGTCTATTTAGCAGTTTTGCATGGTGCTGAACTCAAATTTAAATATGTTAAGGCCTTGGGGACTTTTGGGGCTAAATGGAGGGGGAGAGGCAAATGATGGACTTAATCATTTTTTTTTTTTTTTTTTGCATGGTGCAGAACTCAAATTTACATATGTTAAGGTCTAAATCTGCACCGTTTGTTCATTTTCACCAGAATTTGACGTCTCCTTAGGACTTTTGGGGCTAAATGGGAGGGGGGGGGGGGGGTAAATGCTGAACTTAGTCATTTTTTTCACACCTCGTTCACTGTGCACTCACGGGGGACCATGCATGCTCCACTTGTTACATCAACAATCTTCCAAAGCTCATTGCTGAGTGAAAAATCTCTTTTCAACCTGATTTTTTTTTTGGGTGGGGGGGTAAATAAAACAAGCAAAGTCAAATTATTTCAATTATTTTAATAGAATACTATATTCCTCGGATCAATTTGTGCAGAATTAAAAATATAGGAGGCATTACTTTTGAAATGCCTTCTAGTACTCGTATGCTGTTTCTCGTATCTGGAAGACCATAAGTGGTGAAATCTTGTTCTCAACTATGTGATGAAGCTCTCCGAGCTATACAAACAAATAAGCCGCATAAAATTGCTAAATAGTTGTTGTGGCAGGTCTATTTAAATAATTTGGCTTCATCAAGCCGTTCATTAATTCATACCAAGTGTAAAGAATTTGGGTTTTGTTTCCATTAACTCGTGATTATAAAGAGAAAGCCCTTCTTAACGATCATCATCAAATGAAGAATAGAAAATGAACCTTGGTTTTACTTTTGGCAGCCTCGTTACTCACATCCCTTATTTTGTCCTTTAGTCCTCACATTCATAAGTGATGTTTCAAAAAAAAAAATATCTTAAGAAATTTGAATGTTTATACTTTCAAGCGTCAACATGAAATTTAGTGCATATTTAGAATTGCACTTATTAAAAAAAAAATACAGAAAAAATGTTATGATGTATGATTTTTTTAGTTTATAACGAAGACAACGAAAGGAAGTCTCATTTTCACATTTTAATAAACAAACTTTATTTGTCATTTTCGTTAGTAGCTTTAGTAGGAGAGTGAAAGAGAGAAGCACAGTATGAGAGTTCAGTGTTCGTATGCGTATGGTGAGCTACGATGTTCACTCTTTCGCTGCCGGAAGTTCAAGTGCCCCGAGACGTTTTCTGCGCATGCGGCTGGAGGCGCCTTTTTACTGAATTGCTTTGGAGGTTCAATGTTTTGATTTTCTGACCAATCAGAGAGTTTTCCGGGCTGTCGGAAATTCTGTGTCTGTGGGAGCCGATGAGAATCTTTAAAAGAGCTCTGTATTTTCCAAAAAAAGACCAGTTAACAAAAATTCAGAGATAGTGTTGGAAGGTATATATCACTACTGTCTGCAACTCAAATCTTCCTCACTCAACTATATAAAATAATTTTCACTGAAAGTTTTTGAGTAGAGTTAATTAATCACTCTGGAAGGTACATTGAAAAATGTGAGAAGTTTTAAAATAATTATTTTCATAAACTTAATTTCAAGTGAGCATACGATAATAAAAGGGGGAATGCAAAAGTTAGTTACTGTGTCTGTGTGTTCGCCTACATTGTCTGATTAGCTGACTGCTATGTTCAAAGTGTTGTCGTGTTAGATTTGAGTTGCAGACAGTAGTGATATATACCTTCCAACACTATCTCTGAATTTTTGTTAACTGGTCTTTTTTTGGAAAATACAGAGCTCTTTTAAAGATTCTCATCGGCTCCCACAGACACAGAATTTCCGACAGCCCGGAAAACTCTCTGATTGGTCAGAAAATCAAAACATTGAACCTCCAAAGCAATTTAGTAAAAAGGCGCCTCCAGCCGCATGCGCAGAAAACGTCTCGGGGCACTTGAACTTCCGGCAGCGAAAGAGTGAACATTGTAGCTCACCATACGCGCACGTGTTTTTATAATAGTCGTGAAGAGTTCCTTGTGTGGAGACGAAGATTAGATATCCGGTAATTAGATTGTTATATCCTTACTTTAAATAAGAATACAGCAAGAAACACGGGGTTATGGGTGAAAGACAAAAGGGTTTATTTACAAGGGAATACATGTGACATAAGAGTTACTCGACATCTTTTCTTATTCTCTTCCTGTCTTTTTTCTTTCTGCCTTAGTCACGTGAGAGGGTCAATATATTCATAGTTCATTTCATCTATGAAGGGATGTTAGATTATTCCATTACATCAATAATATATATATATATATATATATATATATATATATATATATATATATATATATATATATATATATATATATATATATATATAAATTTTTTTTTTTTTTTTTCAGTAGTTGAATTTTTCCGTGCAGTATTTTTTCGTTGGCCAATATCTTTTTGGCTTAAAGTTGTGAATTCGAATCCTGTTGCCATTTGTTATATCTTTACTTTAAATAAGAATACAGCAAAAAACACAGGGGGGGGGGTTATGGGTGAAAGACAAAAGGGTTTATTTACAAGGGAATGCATGTGACATAAGAGTTACTCGACATAGTTTCTTATTCTCTTCGTGTCTTTTTTTCCTTCTGCCTCAGTCACGTGAGAGGGTCAATATATTCATAGTTCATTTCATCTATGGAGGGATGTTAGGTTATTCCATTACATCATAGATATAGGTCAGGCCTGTTGAAGGAGAAAGAAAGAGACAGATGTTCTTGTGTGAAAATTGAATTAATATATTGCCGATTTGTTGAGGGGAGAACAGTTCAGTCCACACGTGTTTATAGCAAGTCACGTGTTTATAGCAAGTCGTCTCCGGGATGAAGGAAACCGCTCAAAGGAGAAAGAAAGGACAAAGACTTCAGCGCGTTGCAGTGTTTTCATGAGTGCGTGTGAGTTGTATTGACGAGAGCAGTTCTTTAGCATGACAAAGAATCTTCGTTTGGGTACAGCATGTGAAAGCAAGTAGTAGTTTGAAGAGAAGCTTTTTTTGTACTCACGTTAGGCCGGGGGGGGGGTCTAAAGTACCCCCAGCGATGTTTGCTGTTTGGCAGACCATCGAGAAAAAGGAATTAAAGGTTTGTGATTTCGCGTTTTATATACTCGGTCATGTGACTGAGAGCTGGCTTGTGATTGGATAAGCCAGGGAGAAATGGATTTCAAATCTCGAAGTTGTGAGAAGTCGTCTGTAGAGGACTAAGATATATTAAATCCTAATCCCGTTACAAAAGAAAATAATGAAACGAATGGAATTGAAGGAAACAAAAACTCAATTGATTGATAAGATAAACGTGTCGTTTATTTACTGTTGGAAGAATGAATGTTTTAGATATAACACGTGTTCATGTCGGCGTGGGTGTAACCATCGCTTGTTGCGGGACTGGTGGTGTAGAAAGAAAAGGAAATGTGTGTTCATCTCACTATCGTTTGTTCGCGCGTGGGAAGAGAAGTGAGTAACGTAGTGAAAAATGGGAATGATAGTCCAGCGTGTAGACAAAGAAAGGGATAGAGAGTTGACATCAGTTAAACTGCGCGCCATGGTGGCAGTCAGCTACGCGAAGGTATTCTCAGGGACAAGTTGTATATATAGAGAGAGAAAGAGTGAGAATGTCAATCAAGTTCATGGAGAGAGAAAGCGTATAAAGTATACGTACGGTCTGTCCCACATAGTAGCAAAACGGTGGTGACTGGTGCACCGATCACTCACCTCGGAAGGCGAGATGGAAAAGAGAGAAGCTGCTTATTGCTCTTGCTTTTATAGGTGTTTGCTGTGGTCTTTTGCGCATGTGTGGATTTCCTTTGAAAGGGGAAGTGACTTTGTCCTTGTGTGCGTACATGTGTGCGTATGTGAGTACATGTGTGTACGTTAGCGTGTGTGTGTGTATACACGTGAATGTGAGTGTATATACGTGAACGTGAATATATGTACGTGTGTGGACGTGCGCGCGTATGTTTGTGTGCGCGTAGGTATATGACAAGTAATATAGTTTGAGATGTGAATGCATGTTTTTGTGTGAGACTAGAAAAGGCTTGCGCAAGTCTCTGCCTGTTTGTAGCGGCTGCTACCCTCTTGTCACAGAACAAAAATCATATATGTTTGGTTAGTAACTTTTCTATTTGGCTAGTAAACGAAAATATTTGGTTGTTAAAGGTCAACTAAAGATACGTTTGTCCGTAGAGCCCGTTTGATTTCAATAAATTTTAGTAGTAAATTAGAATATCCTGTATTGAATACGTTTCTTAAGGATGTTTCATTTTAGTCTGTCAGGTCCGCAGCAAGCGGCGGGAGTCTTTGCTTGATGATAACCAACAAACCATCTCCACTATGGCCTAGATTCTGTTGGATTTAATGCTGAGGAAATGCATATAGACACCGACACTCACACACACACATGAGGGAGCCAACACATATGGAGGAGCCCCCCCCCCCCACATAGACACACACACACATATACACATGGATGATTACACACACACTCACACACGTGGAGGAGCACATGTACACACACATACACATGGATGAGTACACACACATACACAAATATCTGGAAAAGCACACACACACACACATATACACACCCACATGCACATGGATGAGTATATACACACACACACACACACACACACGGAGGGGCACACACATATACACACACACATACGTATGAATGAGTGCACACACAAACACATGGAGAAGCACACACACGTATACATACACTCACATACACATGAATGAGTACACACACACACACACACACATGGAGGAACACACACACACATACACACATACACACATATATATGGATGCGTACACACACATACACACACATGGAGGAGCACATACACACAGATACATACACACACACATACACATGAATGGGTGTACACACATACACACTCACAAAATTTCTTGTTCTTGTACGTTTCACTCTTTCCTTTCGTTTTATCTTGTTCCTGAAAATGACTTCAATATAGGAAAAGGAAACTTCATTCCCAAATATGTCGGATTAACCTCCAACTTCCAAATTTTTATTATTTCACAAGTTGATTGCCAAGAACAAACGTTTTCAGGCATCGCTTAAAGGACACTGTGAATGCCATGAGCTCTTGGTTCAGGTCCTGCCTGGAGGTCACAATGGAGGTTCATCATCGTTTTTTTTTTTTTTTTTTTTTTGAATGAGCTTTGTTTGTGAAACGGTTCTTTAAGAGATGCACTTTGAATTTTAAGAATTAATCAATTATAGCCCAAGTTTGGGCACTTGTGTGCATTACTGTCATAGAAAAAAAGTTTCTTGTTCTTAGTTTTAAGATCTCAGAACAGGGGAGACAATTCACTTTCAGAAGTTGTTTCATGAGCGTAAGGCAGAAAGTGTTGAATTTTCTTAATTTTATTTTAAATGTTTTCTCAAGAAAACAAACGAAAAAGTCATACACATTCCAATAATAACTGTTCAAAAACTATTTATAAATTTTAAAATCACACATTTTCATAAAATGACAACTTTCATTTATTTCAAAATTTTGACTTTGTTATAAAAATTTATATTTTGTAAAAAGAAAAACAAAAAAGACTTGGAATTTGCTTGATTTTATTGTAAATCAATAACTGTTCAGCTAATTTGAATTTTAGTTTGAGTTGTTAGAATTTTCTGAATCTTGTTTTAATTCTTGTGGAAGCTCCATGTCTTGACAAGCTGCTGGCACTGACCTTCACTTCTGATCTGAAATGGAACATGTACGACACTATTCAAGTCTCAATGTTAGGTGCATTTCATCTCAGGAAGCCAATATCTTTAGACAGCCTGATCTGGTAGCACCAGAGGAGTGGATGGGTTTAGGGTTAGGGAACTGTTGTAGGCTTTGTGAATCCTTTCAAGATACTAATATTTCACACTTCATGTATGCATTAGAGACTCATTGGGCCTTTAAAGCTAAAAAAGAAATGTCAACTTTGGAAAAAATTGAAAAAAATTGTTACGGACGAAAATGCACATTCTTGCATGGCAAATCCCCAATAAGTGTTTTTGATTTAGTTTTATTTATTTATTTATTTATTTATTCATTTTGCTGAATTCAATCTACATATTGAACTTTATTGCTTGAATGCTTTATTTTGTGCCTTAGATAAGTGAAATTTAAAATATTACTTTTTTTCTGATAGCCTTAGAAATTTTTGTTACAAATTTAGGCCCATTTTTTGCTAATTTTTCACACAAATGGTGCTCTAGCTTGAAAAATGTAAGTTAGATGTAGGTAAACCATATATGATTTTTAAAGCTAAACTTATTGACTACAGCTCGAAACACATACCTAGATCTGTGCTTGTGAAGAATGTCTGAAAAGATTTTTCTTCTCGTGAGAAATTCTTCATGGACACTTGAATAGTGTCGTACATCAAATCTGTTGCCAAGATTGCTGGAAAAATGGTTGGATCATTCTACTGCTCCAGTAGTTATCTCACTGCCGATGCAATTCTCTACCTATATAAGGGTTAAGTACATCCTGAAATTGAAATACTATTGCCATATCTGGGCAGGAGCTGCTCGGCACACCTTATCTTTTCTTGATAGAGTTAAAAACAGCTTCAAAGTCTAGTAGGTGATGCTCTTTTCCTTTCCCTGCAACCTCTTTTCCACAGAAGAGACGTTGCAAGCCTGTCGCTGCTCTATCATTATTCCCATGGCAAGTGCTCGTCTGGGATGGTCTCCTATTGCCAAACTTTCAGAAGAAAAACTCGACCAGCTACAACCACTATCAAAAATTTTCCCCACTCTCTATCTGTGCCTAAATCTAAATGCAGATTCTTTGAACAAAGCTTCCTTCCTAGAACTGCCCACGTATGGAACTCTGTTCCATTCGCCTGCTTCCCAGCCGATTACAATATGATAGCCTTCAAGTCCAATGTAAACAAATTCTTGTTGGGCCGTCTTCTTAAATAATCCAAATTCTACTCAATCAACACTATTAACGATTACTAAACAACCAACTTACATTCATAAACCTTTATCCTCAAATGGCATTTTGGCCTTGATAAGTGGTGACTGCCTTATAAAAAAATATATACCAGATTAAAGGCATTCAAGAGTGATAACTGAAACTATTAAATGTAACGAGGTTATTAAAAGTGGAGAAAGATATATTTTAATTAATATAAATAAATTCACATGGTCGCGGCACTGGACATGCTAATGTTTCGGACAAATAGTCGGTTAAAATTAGAAGTCCTCGTCAGATGACTTAATAAATGGTTGCTTTCCGGAGAAGAAACCTAAAATAAAACAGTCCTCAAAACTTAACATTAATGGCCTGGCATATCTATCTATATATATATAAAAGTGAACGTGTGTGTGTGTGTGTGTGTGTGTGTGTGTGTGTGTGTACATTTCCATACGCAATAACTCTGTCAATTTTAAGTCTAAAGACTCGAAATTTGATATACAGGGTACTGAGAGTTGGGAAAATCGACGTAATGGTTTTCGGCCAGAAATTTGGCTGTTAAAGGGGTCAAAGTTCAACGATTTGGCCTTTGAGAACTCTACCAAACTCCTCCAACAATTTTTGGTCTAAACACTTGAAATTTTAGATATAGGTTCCTTGGACATGGATCTAACTTAATAACTTAAGTTGAGCCCAAAACAATAAATGTTAAGGGGTCATAATAGGGGTCAAAGTTTTTAAAAATTACCCTTTTTTTCTTCTTTTTTTTTTTTTGCTCAACATACACCTCCAAATACCCGGGCAACGCCGGGCACCCATGCTAGTATATCTATAAAAGTGAACGTGTCTGTGTGTCTGTGTATCTGTCTGTGTGTGTGTCGGCGTACATTTCCATAAGCAATAACTCTGTCAATTTTTAGTCTACAGACTCGAAATGTGATATGCGGGGTACTGAGATTTGGGAAAATCGATGTAATTGGTTTTCGGCCAGAAATTTGGCTGTTAAGGGGCCAAAGTTCAACGATTTGACCTTTGAGAACTCTATCCAACTCCTCCGATAATTTTGGGTCTACACACTTGAAATTTTAGATATAGGTCCCTTGGACATGGATCTCACTTAATGACTTGATTTGAGCCCCAAACAATAAATGTTAAGGGGTCATAATAGGGGTCAAATTAAAAAAAATGACCGTTTTTTTGTTTTCTTATTTGTTTTTGTTATTTTGCTCAGCGTATACACCTCCAAACACCCGGACAACGCCGAGCACCCATGCTAGTATATATATATATATATATATATATATATATATATATATATATATCCTGTTTTATTTATTTATGTATTTATTTTAGACATTATAGATTTCCGAGTTTAAAGTGTGTGTGTATGTGTATATGTGCGCATGCATGTGTATATATAAGAGAGGGAGAGAGAGAGAGAGAGACAGACAGACAGACAGAAAGAAAGAAAAAAAGAAAGAAAGAAAGAAGGTTTCAGGGGGAGGTAATCGATAGAAAACCTAACAAGAGTGACGTCCCTTGATCAGTCCGTAAACACGTTGCGACTTGTTCAGTTGCTTAGGACGGATCGATCTAATTTGAACTTTTTTTTCCTCTGGGATTATCTCCAAAAATTGTTTTTTAAAAACGGAGCATAAAGACGACAAGGAAGAATGTCGGAATCAAGAATTAGTGCCGGAGAAGCCGAAATGTACGTGGACTCTCTTCGGACATTCGAAATACAAGAAATTGGCGGAAACGCGTAAGTTTTATCAGTGATATTTGTTGTTATTTGTTTTTTTAATGATCAGTATGAAGAGTTTTTTAATATATATATTGAAAACTATGACGTCATAAAAAGCGAATGATGTAATAATTGAGATGTCACAAATTAGTTATGTATAATTACTCGATCGCCTGTTAATCCTGGCTTGAGATAGTTGCTAGTCTAGCCGCACTGAAGAGTTGTGATACAGCGTAATAGTCTGTGAATAAATAAATAAATATATATATATATATATATATATATATATATATTTAAAAAATTACCAAAAGAAAATTCATCATTTACTCGTAATAACACGATCTCAAATTATGACTTTCATATGGTTATTTAATGTTATAAATAACAAATACTAGCCTAACGGGTTACAGGTGGTTGGATTTTTATTTTAGAAATGATAATTCTTTTTGAATAACCATATATATATATATATTATATATATATTAAAATTCTTTATTTTTCATTTAAACTCTTTTCTTATTTTTTGCTCGTTTCCATGGCAACAGAATATGAGTAAATTTTTGATAAACAATCCTCTGTTAACCACATCCACCAAAAATGAGATACTACTTTTTTAGTAAACACCCTGGAAATTTTGGCGGAAAGAAGCAGAGATATTATAGAATTTAAAATGGGGGGGGGGTCAGTTTCGCACATAAATTTAGTGTAATTGTCTAGAAATTCTATAACGTTTTCAGGCAGTAGAATCTTATTTATTTATTATTGTTTCGGAGTGGTGGTGGGGGCTTAGCTGAGGGTGTTCATTTACAATTAAGAAGATAAGATTCTATTTTTTTTAGTTGATTACGTGTGAACACTCTAGAAAACTTTTTCTTCTTCGTGGCTTGCGCGAATGGCGTAGTGGATATAAAATGACACGTGTATATCGCCGTGACCGCGCCGCGCGCCACTTCGAAAGTGATTTTGAAATATTTAAACTGTCGATTAGAAAACGATTTCTGGCAAAGTCAATTATTTATTGTTCATTGGTGATCCTTTGCACGCGCCCCTGTAGTATAAAAGAACCGAAATTCATGGAAACTGGGCAAATAAGCAAGAAGATGGGTTCTCCTGTAGGAGACGTCTCCCTAAACTACTTTCGCTTTTTCTCGCTCACATGCCCCTATTCCGAATTCATAGCAGAGCGGGCCGATATCGGTGGACTTTTTTTCCTACAATGATTTTTTTTTTTTTTTTTTTGTACTTGCACAATTTAATGAAGACATTAAAAAACGAAAATGTCGAAAAAAGGTTATATTGCACGTATCCGTTTTGGAACGAAGATCGCCGAAAAAATATTTAATTTGATCGAGTAGTTTTGTTTTTTTTACAGCCGAAAAAAAACACGGTTTTATGATAGCGCGTTGAAGTCAGCCATTATAGAATTTATTGAACACGCCACGGCGAGATAACTCCATGTAAAACGTCGACACTCCCTCCCCATCTTTATTACTCGCTTTTCTTCCTAAAAATCGAACCTTTTGCTCGGTATCACAACAAATTGTTTTTTCGCTGTAAAAACAAAAACAAAAAACAAACAAAAAAAAATTGTTTGATGAAATTAAGCGAAATCTTTTTCCTGAAAACTTTGTTCCATAACGGATACGTACAGTATAACCTTTTTTTTTTTTTTTTCTCGATATGTTCATTTTTTTTTTTTTTATGTCTTGATTAAACTGTGCAAGTACCTTTTTTTTTAATGTTTAACATATTTCAAACATATAAATTACTAGAATACCCGTGACCCGTTGGGTCATTATGTTATATTAACTATGGAATTAATGTATGTAATCACGTTGACACACCAGTTCTCGCCAGATCACCGAAGTTAAGCAACGTTGAGCCTGGCTAGTATCAGATGGGTGAACATTTTGGAATTCTAGGCGCTGTATGTGCTCTCCGCTTATCTCGGCATTGTTTCCAGTCTTGTACCTCAACTTGCCACTGGTATTCAACAATGTCGACTCAGGAGAGGCGTGGCTGGAGACTGCACAACTCTTACCACACAAATTTCACGCGCAGGCACCCTTACAGTGGGTATCCATAGTCTGTCAAGACTGGAGGAAGCCACCGCCAATGTATGAGCGTGACACTTGTGATATAAAGAAAATAGTTTTTTTTTGTGACATAACAGAAACATTTCTATGAAAGTATATTGAAATTAAAAAAAGAATATAGATAGATTTCTATGAGTCGTTCTGTTTATAATTGTTTATTTTTGAAAAAAAAAAACCCTACAGCCATTGAATTATAAGTGGTTTGCCATAGTTATAGGTAAATGTGCACTGAACAGATACCATAATACTTAAAGTTAAATTCAAATTTTGATATATCTTTTAATTTAAACGTGAAAAAAAACAATTGGGACACTGAAAACGTACACAGTAAAACAATGTTTTATTGTCGCGTTAATTATTTATTTGTAACGCAAATTAAAAAAAAAACATTTTCGAGGTTATTTATTTATGTTTGTAGTGTAGAAGAAAATGTATGAATGTTTTTTAAGAAAGGTGTATTAAAAATAGAGAATAAATTTTTAAAAAATGAAGGCAGTGGGTACATCGCCGTTGTTAAATGCTGTTATGGTTGTCAATGGGTTGAAGTAGATTTATTTGTAAGAAAATTGCATTAAAATAACTTAAACGTAATGAACGATGTATAAAAAATGCAGAAAGTATTAACAATTGTTTATTTGGATAATTTAAACGCAAAAAAAAAAAACAATTGGGACGCTGAAAAAGTACACAGTAAAACAATATGTTTTATTGTCGCGTTGATTATTTGTTTATATATGCATGCGCAACCGGAAGTTGTAAACGGATGTTGGGTTGCAACATCTGTTACAAGATCATTTGAATTTTATAATTATATAGATAGATAGAAGATTGAACAGTAAAAATAATTGAATTAAAATAAAAATCATTTTTCTTATGGCGAATTAGGGTTTGTTTTACAATCCACAGATATTCGAAAAAGTGGTTAAAATTCAAATGTATAACAAAAAATGTTATCAAAGGGTAAGTTACTCTTCTACCTATCTGAAAAAAGTTTTTAGTGGTTTTGCTCACTTTAAAACGTTTGATCGGTTCGAAAAAAACATAGTGTCTAATGTTATGTGAGAACAAGAAAAATGGCCGCGACTTGGCTGCTAAAATTCTAAGCTTGGAAAATGGGTTAAAAATTTTTTTTTTTTTTTTAATTATTATTTTTAACAAAAATACTGTTAGAAACCTACATAATCTATGTCACAGTAGCATATATTGTGTGGGTTTCTAATAGTACTTGATTAAATAATTCGATATAAGATTTTTATTTTAATTTAATTATTTTTACTGTGCAATAATTTATATCAATTTGAAATGTTTTTAAAAAATATTGTTAATGACCGTTTTTGTAGAAAAAAAAAAAAAAAGAAGCCCACTGATATCAGCCAGCTGCTTTGAATTCAGAATAGGGACAGATACTACACTTGGATCTTGAATAAGGACATGTGAGCGAGAAAAAGGGAAAGTAGTTCAGGGTTACGTCTTCTACAGGAGAACCCCAACATGCTTCAAATGTATTTCTGTTATTTACGGACCATTTTGAAATAATAACATTATTATTTTAGAACCCTCATTCTTAACAAGGGGAGAAAAGGGGGGGGGGGCTTTGTTAACTATTTCGTACTTTCACCTAACAATTTAATTAGTAAAGTTTGCATTTTACGGTTCCTGTTGAAATAATAACGTTATAATTTAGAAATCCATTCTTAACGTAAGGAAAGGGGGGGGGTATTAACTATTCTGTACTTTCACCTAAAAATTTAATAAACAAAAAAATACCGTAATAATTCAATTGAGCTTGAAAATCCTGTGTAAAAAAAAAAAAAAAAAAAAAAAAAAAAATAGCACGGTCCCTAAACTGCAAAAGTACCAGTAAAAATATTCCGTATTTAGAATTTTTGATGATTTATTTTTAAAGCAAGTTTAAATTAAGATGGAAAGAATAGTCTTGCAGATTTAACTCTTTATAAAATTAAAAGAAAAAAAGGGTTCTTGGACTTTGGCTCAGGATCAAAGTGAAATATCTGTTATGATGCTGGACTTGACTTTTTCACTTCATTTTTTTTTTTTTTTTTTTTTGGTCTCGGTTAGAGGAGGAGAAATCCTTCATGACTGATACATTTTTTTTGTGTTTGTTACTAACCAGAGTTCCCCTTTTTGTAGAGTTGGTTTTCCCCCACATTAAAAAGAAAGATGAGGATAATAGTCTGCAATAAATAAATTAAAGTGTATTTAGTTTTAAAAAATTTACTGCAGTTTCACGGTATCACCGATCGTCAGAAATGTTCCTAACAAGCAATCAGTCAATTGATTTCATTCAGGGAAACTCCTGATTATCGGTGATACTGTGAAACTGCAGTAATTTTTAAAGCTAAACACATTTTTATTATTATTTGTTGTGAAAGGAAATAGATACGGTGAACCTTACCTCTGTGGTTTGGCAGATGAGGTCGTCATCGTTTATTTTGGCGTTCAGTTTTTTTCTCGCCCAGAAGAGAGAAATGACATTTCAATCCTTGTTTCTGGTCAGGCTGAAAAAGATAAATAAAATAAATAAATGTTTACTTGTTGTTTCACGGTTGTGTTCAAAGTTAACATCTTTAGACATTTGAAAAGTTTTATCACCGCACAAGCAGAAAGGCCCGGCATATAAAATCAACAGTAGGTTCTTTGATAAGACAGAAGCGAATTCGAAATGAATGTTTCTGTTTAGGGCACAATTGAACCATGATACTTGACTTTTGCATTTAAAATTTTCATTCAAGCTATTATATATAAAAAATAATTTTATAAAATCAACAGTAGTTTCTCTACAGTGCAAGGTAGACTACGATGTATTGTGGACTACCACAGCGGGGAGGCATGTGAAGCTTTTGCTTGGTGCACCACAGTGGGTCCTTGACTAGAGCAGGCCAGCAATCAATTGATTTGATTAAAAAATTGAGCCATATCACCGATTTTAATTATAATAAAAGTATTGAAATTTTGACACAATCGTTAATCCTCTTTCAATTCTGGACAAAGTCTGATAACCCTGCTAGTGTATATATATATATATATATATATATATATATATATATATATTGTTATACTGTATACCAATCCTTATTTAAGAAGCTCAATGTAATTATAGAGCAACATAGTAATAAATGACAAAAAACTATATTCCAAAATTCATGATGTTGATCTTATTATTTATTCCTTTAATTCAGTTGACATTTACAATTCTTGACAGAATCTGTTTATATATATATATATATACGTTTTATTTTTATTACCGTATCTTTCTGTTAAGTTACATTATTGTTTCAGCTACTTGGCCGTCTGTAGCATCCTCAGACTTTCACAGAAAAATGAGGATGCTACAGACGGCCAAAAAAAAACGGCCGGGTAGCTGAAACTATAATGTAACTTAACAGAAACATACGGTAATAAAAAATAAAACGCATACTTGCTCTACAACGGTATTGAGCACTTTCTTCAGTTTTTATTAATTACCATTTCCACTAAATATATATATATATATATATATATATATAATGTAATGCTCCCTATCTTAGGTTGAGCATATTGGGAAGTGATATACAAATTACCATTGCTTTTTGTGTAAACAAATTGAGCTTAGGTATTTGTACAATGTCAAAACATTGTTAATTCACTGCCTGCATAGCAGCAACCATATAGCGCAATGGTTTCGGTTCTGGCTTGGGGTAGTTGCTTGTCTAGCTGCACTGATGAGCTGTGAAACAGCGAAACAGTACTGTATGTGGATGACTCTCTCTCTCTCTCTCTCTCTCTCTATATATATATATATATATATATATATATATATAAAATGAGCTAAAAAGGAATACTTTCTTTATAAAGCAAACCTATAAAGATAGGAGCTCTACTCGGTTAAGATGAGCAATCCATAAATTCAATTAAAAAGATGTAGAATAAAAGCAACATAGAACTTTATTAGACCATAAGGTCAATAAGGACGGAAATGGAAAAGCAAATAGGAAATTTTTATCCTGATGATCTAATAAAGTTCTATATAATTTTTATTCCTCATCGTTTTTTAATTTATATATATATACTAGCATGGAGATCCGACGTTGCCTGGGATTGGATGATGATCAACAAATGTTTCACACTGCCATATCTTTATAATCACCAAAGTCGTTGAATTCGCCCATTTTTCAATCAAATTGATTGATTGCCTGCTCTAGTTGGGGCCCCAATGCAGTGCACTGGGAGAGAGCTTCACATGCCTCCCTGCAGTGATTTTAGTCTACAATACATTGTAGTTAAAATTGAACTGTAGAGAACCTACTGTTGATTTTATAAAATTATTTTTTAAATATAATAGCTTGAATTTAAGTTTAAAATTTAAAAAAAGTCAAGTATCATGGCACCATTGTGCTTTAAAAAAAAACAAACATTCATTTCGAATGGGCCCCTGCTATATCAAAGGACCTAATGTTGATTTACTATGTCGGCTCTTTTTTCTTGTGTGGTAATAAAACTTCTCAAATGCACTTGCGATGTTAGGCTGTATAAGGTGTTCACTTTGGTCAAAAGCACCTGTTCCTTCTTTCATCAAATTTTTTCAATTATCGATTACCAATACTTACCAAAGAAATTCCGATACAAGACCTATCTAAGAACACTGTCAGGCACATAACGTGCCTTTGTATGAAGTTTCATAAAAATTGGTCCGGCAGTTTTCAAGACCATAGGGAATGAACTCACAGACACACGCACAAAGTTCCTTTTATATATATATATATATATATATATATATATATATATAAATCTTATTGAAAATTAATTCAAATTCTCATTAAAGACATTAAAAACCTGTAAAGAAGGTATACAGAATTTTTTTCTTTTTGATTTTTTTTACATAGGAGTCATATCTTATCAAGGCCCAGAAGTCACTCGAGGATAAGGGTATTAGTCAATGGGATTATAGCGTAATAATCATAAGTAGTGGGAATTTTGTAAATTGGATTACTTAGGGGGTTCATCAAGAACTTGTTTACATTGAACTTGAAGACAATCAAATTGTAGTCAGCTGGAAAGCAGGTCAACGGAAGAGTTCCACGGGTGTGCAGTTCTAAGAAAGAAGCTTTGTTCATGGAATCTACATTTAGGTTTAGGCACAGATAAAGAGTGGGGGGAAATTATTGATAGTGGTTTTGGCTAGACGAGTGTTTCATGAAAGTTTGAAAGATTAAAGCTCAGACGAGCACTTGCCATGAAAATAATAAAGCTCACAACCTCTCTTCTGTGGGGAAGAGGTTGCAGGGAAGAGAAAAGGGCATCATTTACTAAGCTCCAAAGTCTATTTGGAACTCTGTCAAGACAGGATAAGCTGCTTCCAGCAGCTCCTGCCCAGATGTGGCAACAGTACTCCATCACTGGTCGCACCTGGCTTTTATATAAGTAGGGAATTGCATCAGGAGTGAGATATCTATTAGAGCAATAGAAGGATCCTACAATTTTTCCAGAGACCTTGGCAACAGATTTGATGTATGTGTTCCATTTCAGATCAGGAGTAAATGTCAAGCCCAGAAACTTGGCAAAACATTAAGCCTCTTATTAAGCCTCTTATCTATCCAACAAGAAGTACAGATAAACTTGAGCAAACCTTATTAAAAATAACAGAATTCACGGCTTAATTATACTTTTTTTTTCTTTTTTTTTTTCGATATTGCTTGCTTTAAAATTAAAAAAATATATATACTGTATGTTCCACATGTATCAGTAACATTTTCGAATCGGGTGTAAAAAAAAAACGCTAAGGGACAAAAAAAAAAAGCAGGGGAGAAAAAAAGAGAATTTCAAAAGATAGCAAAGAAACGTACATGAAGTTAGACACCAAGAGAACGTTAAAATAAATTTTTAAAAATAACATTTGATATATGAGGTAAAATTATAACGCTATCTGACTAGCTTCCTATAGTTGTCAGTCGACTCGACATTATATACAATTTAATTTTCTTTCTTTTCTATGTGATATTTCATGGTGGTCAAGGGGTTAAAGCTGTAGAGTCACAGATGACTTTGTAACTGGGTTCGAATCCTTTGACTAGCGATAATTATTATTTGCTACACTCATGTTTACATAAGCATGAAACGTAAGTAGTTGAAAATAATAAATATTTACATTAAAAAAAAACAATATTTGAAGAATGGAAAACTTACATCAAATCTGTGCCAAGGTCACTGATCGTGTCCTTCTATCACTCCAAAAGATATCTCACCTCTGACACAATCCTCTACATGTACAAGGGCCAAATACACCCTAAAGTGGAATATTGTTGCCACATCTGGGGAGGAGCTACTTGGTGTGGACTATGATGTCTTGACAGAGTTCAAAACCTGCTTTGAAACACAGTGCAACCTCTTTCCAACAAGAGACGTTACGAATCTGTCTCTGGTCTACTGTTATTTTCACAGAAACTGCTCATCTGAGCTTCATTGAATGGTCCCTCACCTCTGCACC
Source organism: Euprymna scolopes (assembly GCF_053919585.1). Lineage (NCBI taxonomy): Eukaryota > Metazoa > Mollusca > Cephalopoda > Sepiida > Sepiolidae > Euprymna > Euprymna scolopes. The sequence goes on along the minus strand of NC_136521.1, from coordinate 11,947,040 downwards.
AAACTTTTGCAAAATTACAATTATCAAGCTACAACCACTACCAACAAGTTCCCCTACTCTATACCAGTGCCTAAATCTAAACACAAATTCCATGAACACAGCTTCTTTCTGCCTGGGAAATTCTATTCCACTGGCCTACTTCCCAGCTGACTACAACATGGTTGCCTTCAAGTCCAATATGAAAAAGTTCTTGCTATCTTGTCCCCTTAAATAGTGCAATTCTGCTAAATTCCCACCAAAAATGATCACTGACCACCTTATACTCATTAACCCTTATTCTTGAGTGGCTTCTGGACCTTGATAAGCGATGTAAAAAATATTTTTTAAAAAGTGATTTGAAAATAGGAGAGTGAAGATAGACAATAAAGTATATTTAAATAGAGTAAAATGGCAAACTCTGTTTCCTTACATCAAGTGGCTTCATGCCTTGTCTCAAGCAATTCCCATGAAAATAAATATGAGGTACCTTCAATAAGTTTCCAGACTTTTTTGTGCAGGCATTTAAAATTGTTGGAGATTCTTGAAAATTCAATATATTATTGCTATACATCTTATGAGATGGCTGACCAATTTTAATGATTTCCAGTTCAAATGAACAGCTACAGCAGGAATTGGAATACACCCTACTAAAGCCTGATTGTCATAGCTGGTGAATTTCAAAAATGTAATCTGGACGTGAAAACCTTTTAGAAAAACAATATGCAATAAAATTCTGTTTGAAACTTGGGAAAAATGCCACAGAAACGTACAGAATGATTCAGATTGCTTCTGGACCATCTTGCATGAATCGAACATCAGTTTTTGAGTGGCATAAGAGATTCAATGAAGGCAGGGAGTCTGTGAGGGATAATGAGAAGTGTGGGAGGAGTAAAGAAATAAAAACACCAGAGTTGATTGGCCAAAAAAAGAATTTCATAGATAAGGACCGCCGTGTGTCTATAGAGACAATAAGTGCACAGTTTGATGTCAGTGTGGGAACTGTATACACAATTATTTGTGAGGAACTGTAGATGTAGAAGATTTATGCAATGCACAACTCCATTCTTGTCACAGACTATTTGATCACTATATTATACATATATACAGGCGGTTTTGACCAAAGTTAACACCTTATGCAGCCGTACGTCACAAGCGCATTTGAGAAGTTTTATTACCACACAAGTCGAAAGGTCTGACATATAAAATCAACAGCAAGTTCTTTGGTGTGTCAGGGGCGCGTCCGAAATGAATGTTTCTTTTTAAAGCATAATTGCCACATGATACTTGATTTGAGTTTCATTTTAAACTTATGGAAACCCAGTGTTTATCAAGACGTTCTCAAAGACAGGCCACGCATTATTATATGTTTGTAGTGAAGATATGGTTAAGAGTCAGTTTTAGTCATTTAGAACTGATTTAAAGCTTCATCACTCACTCATTTTTCGACCAAATTCCAAACAATTATTACAGCTTATAGATCACCTTCTTAGCTATACTGTGAAAAAAAGTTTCAATTTTTGTTCAGTAAAACAAAGGTATGATGAATTTACTGGTGTTTACAATCGTAAAAAAATGTAAAGAGGTGAGCAAAGTTTTTTCCATAGCAACCATGTCGCTTCAGCGACTACTGTTGCTACCAATTCACCGCTCTCTCGAAAAGAGGAGTAACAAGTGAAACAGAGACTGAAAGAATGAAAGGGAGATAATTGGGGGGATTTTATTTGTAGAAGTGTAAGCCATTTTGAGCTTCAGATGGTTTGCTGTTACACACAAGTCCTGGTAGGTGACTTGTTTGTAGTAGACAGTTCCACAGAACAAAATATTCTTACCGTGTCGAAACCCGGGAAAGAACATGTGAAATTGCTCCAGAAAAGGTTTAATATTTATGAAGCAATTCTGGTTTCTGATTGGTTGGTAGCAGAACGTTAATTAATTTGATTCGTCAGTTCTTAGCAGCATCGTTTATAAATAGAATCGTCCGACTGTGTGGGATCATACCCCTTTATAAGCCCAAAATATTGCAACATTATTGAAAGCAGACGAGTGCTGTACATTGTTATTACATATGTGTATGTTATGTTTATGGGGGCGAAAAATATAAGACTGAAATTAAACAAAGAACAAATGAATTTACTGGAAGCCTGAAAAAATCACGGATTACAATAGAAAAATGTGAGCATGAAAAGTAATATGGTTAAGCTTAAACATGGAAAAGTAAAGGACTAGTTGTTAAAACTGGAAAAGAAAAGGACAAGATATTCTAGTAAAAAATATCATAAATTTATAACTTAAAATATTGCAGCATTAAGAATTGATTATATAATGTTATAAATTGAATTTTTTAAAAATTCTTAATGTTGCAATATTTTAAGTTATAAATTTATTATACTTTTTACTAGAATATCTTGTCTTTTTCTTTTCCAGTTTCTGCAACTAGTCCTTTACTTCTCCAAGTTTAAGCTTAACCATATTACTTTTTATCCTCGCATTTTTCTATTGTAATAAATATATATATTTCTCTTTCATTCCAACTCCAGATTAAATAATATTACGGCCTGTGGTGATATACCATTTTGTTTATAATGAACGATTCCAATCTTGATATTCTTCCTTTTATTACTCTCGGCTATTAATAGAGAGAGAGAGAGAGAGAGAGAGAGAGAGAGAGAGAGAGAGAGAGAGAGAGGCAGAAGCGAGAATTATAGACGGCATATAGAATATGAACAGAGGTACAAACCACATACAATGAGAGAACGTGAAGGCAATAAATTAAAACTTAATGAGAGATGGATCATTTTATATCATAGATATCCAATATTTAATCTCAATAACAGCTGTTTCATGCTCTTGCAAATATTAAGAGATAGTTTTTCTGTTTGCCTGCTTTTCAATGATGTCAAACTTTTCAACAGTGACATAAACATTTTTCAACCACAAAAATCTTTCAACGTAAACAGTCGTAAACAGCTGTTATTTGATGAAGTATCAGCATTTATATATATTTTTCCATGGGGTCCTGATTTCGAATCTCGCTAGATTCAGCCACTCTGATGAGTCGTACACGACGAAACACGTGTCAGTGGATAATTATATTTTTAAAATAATATGTATGTCGCTCCCCATTTGGAGGTACCAAATTGGTAAAAGGGAAAATTATTCCAAACTCGCATTTAGGTAAAAATGCACTTTCGTATAAATAATTGAATTCATTCTAAAAGTATTGCAAAAAAAATAAATAAAATAAATAAATAACATCTACGTAAATCGCGATATATTCAGCAGTTGTGCAAGATAGGCCAGTTGCAGAAGTTTAGGCTTCTTTCCATGGGGGTCCCGATTTCGTAAACGACGAAACACGTGTCGGTGGATAATTATATTTTAAAAATAATATATATATTTGGGGGTACCAAATTGGTAAAACGGAAAATTATTCCCAACTCGCATTTAGCTAAAAATGCACTTTCATATAAATAATAAAATTCATTCAAAACGTATCGCAAAAACAAATATATGACATATATATACTAGAAGGACGCCTGGCGTTGCCCTGTCGTAAGATACACTTAAATATGATATTTTGATTCACGCAGCATACATATTTATTATTAGAGACAATTCTGTATCGATTATTATATTAAACATAATATATACGAGTGAGATCAAAAACTAGAAATATATATATATGACTTAAGGTTTCTAAAATTATACTAGAGCTGTCCACAGAAACTTGTGGTATAATGGATAAAAAAGAGCTAAGTTATATATATACTAGCAGAAGTAACCGTCGTTGGCTGGGCTCAAAAACTTCAAAAACAGCCTACAAAAAAGTGATATATATATACTAGCAGAAGTACCCATCGTTGTTGACTGGGTACAAAACCAACAAATGGACTGTGACTGATGAAAGTATGATAGGTTATGAAAAGGAGGGGTTTGTAAAGAGATAGGTTTTGATACTCAAAAATTTTACCCTAAGCAAAATATGATGAAAGTAAAGATAATTTTCGCGAAAATATAATTTTTTATATAAACTTTATTTCCGTTCGTAGCCAAGAGTGACCAACAAAATGATGTTTCCTTACAAAGAGAATATGTTATGTATATAATAATATAAATATACAAGAAATAAATGTTACCATTGTCGATAAAAGTTACTTTTATGGTAGAAAAGTTCATTGGTTTGTATTTTTAAGTAATTTGTAAAACTTTTTTTTTAATTCCGAACCGGTTTAAAAAAGAAATCAGCATTCGGTGTTAACAATTTAAGAGAGTTCCATCAACGTAAGGAATATTTATAAACATATTTTAATGTTTTCCGTTATTTTGTGATTGAGGAATATTCGATTATGGCATGTGTTGTTTATATAAAAATTCATTTAAGTAGTTATCGCCTCAAATTTCGTTTTAATTTCGGTTCGCTGAAATTATTTCAAGTAAAGAGCATTAAAAACTATTTCAAAACAAAAAAAAAACATGGACTGAACTTTTATTGACTATGGTAACATTTATTTCTTGTATATTTATTTTTTCGGGTTGTCGTTTGTTGGCTTTTCTGCTAAACACTCTTACTAAATAATATCGACGAAATATCGAAAAACAAAGAAACAAAAACAGTTTTGAAAAATAATGAAGCTTTACTTACTTTAGTAAAATAATCAGAAACAGCAAAATGGGATATTAAAAATGTAAACACGTAATTACTTTAGTTTTTAAAGCAAAGAATCGATATAAATATGAATAAGAAGAAAAAGCAGAACAGCTTCGTTTCAGTTTTACAGTATTGAACGGTGTAGTATTGCACCGTTGGATTCAGGGTTGTACTATTGTAATGTAAAGAACACGCAGAAAGGGTTGTAATCAACTGAATTCCTTCTAGTACACTGACAAAAACAGATATATAAATAAAAATAAAAAGGTTATGTAAATATTTTTAAAAAGACACATAATCACGTGAGCAGGATTTTTTCCTTCTTTTGACACGATAACAAGTAACGTTCTTATTTGTTATTATTTATCTATTCATCTATTTTCGAAAGAGTGCCACGTGCTAGTGAAGAA
>NC_136521.1:11757003-11934503 GCF_053919585.1 Euprymna scolopes | reverse complement strand
CTGTCTAAATGATAATATCTACGACTTGAGAATTGGGGTCACAGCTATCTTTTATTTGTCCGACTTTTACAAGCTATTTTCGAGATATTTTTTCGATCGCCACGTCTTCGAAAAGCGAATGATGGGACGGGGGAAACAGAAACTTGCTTGCAGCGCAAAACTAAGTCCAGCATCACGCGACTTAACTTCCTCGCACCTGTATATTTCACTTTATAAACGTTAACTTATAAGAGTTATCACTTTCTCTCCCCTCATGGCCAAGATGGCTAGGTCTCAGTTTTTTTCTTCCATTTCGTTTCAACCTTTGCGTCAACGCTACCTTCCGACTAAAACTATTTTTTTCTTCTTTTACACCACCACCCGGCCAACCTTTTTTTTTTTTTTTAAACAGGGTTGTTTTGACCCCCTCCCCCCAACACTACACACCTCCAAAGACCCGGGCAACGCCGGGTACCCCCATCCCCGCTAGTATATATATATAAATTTACTTGTCATTCCTTTTTTAAAGATGGAGTCGTTAAATCGTTCAGACCGTGTCGGTGGGGCATTAGAATACGCCGATTGCCCCCCTGCAGAGGGTAAAAGTCCCTCAATGGGGGTCCTGGATATGACCTTAAACTATATCCAGTGGTGAGGCCCCAGCTTGTGGGCTTTGAGGAGTGTGGAGCCACCCTTTAATTACCATTGCTCCCAGGTCCACTCTGACCCGGAGTGGTAGTACCTGTTAGGGTCCCAACTATGGGTTAAATAGAAACCGGCGTGAAAACAACAAATATATTCTATCAAAAAAAATTTTTCTTCAAAATCTTTGGATTCGGCATTAAATAACCCGAAAAGGGTTGATATGCCGTAAAATAAAACCAACCAACCAACCAACCAATCAAATCGTTGAAAACAAGGTACAAGCAAACAAGGTCCGCAGAGTTTAATAATTATATAGATTGATGTGTGTGTGTGTAATTGAGTTGTTTGCTTTTCTTACCAAGAAGTATTAACAAATGTTTTCATTTTTATTTATTTTTTTGTCTAGGCAAGTTGTGCCAAAAGGAGGGGAAATATGAAGACCACCACCTGTATTTGAACGATTGTTGATTTAATTATTATGCGCACAGGTGTTTCATGGCGATGAAAAGCATAAACAGGTGTCTAATAACGGAATTATTGTTCTGCCAGTTACGTTTATGGATTAGGTCGAACAATAAAAATATTCACCTGAATAATTATTGATTATCGAATAAACATTTATTCAAGCCAATGTACTTTAAGTGATTACTAATATATAAATATGCATAAATATATAATCATCATCATTATTGTGATCATCATCATTATCGTATTTGCGTCCGCCGGTTCAACGTCTGGCTTACATGATGGCACGCATTGGACGGCTTTTAGAAATCGGCCTTTACACTAACCTATTTCTGGCCAGATCTTTGTTCCCGATACCACTGCTTCCCAGCTGATCGTTTTCAAGTCCAATGTGAACAAATTCACGCAGAACCGTCCTCTTAAATAATCGAATTCTACCATTACACAACTGCAAATATGTAACAGGTTATTAATTATATGGAAATTTTCCTGAGCGAAGTTTCTTTCCTAGAATTGCTTAGCTATAAAATCCAATTTCGTGGGGCTGCTTCTCATCTGACTACAACATGGTCGTTTTCAAGTCCAATAAAAACAAATTCTTGTTAGGCCGCCATCTTAAATAATCAAATTCTGCCCAATCACCAACCATCATTGCTAATCCCCATGGTGTTGTCTCACCGTCCACCTGATACTTATATAACCATTAGCCTCGAGTGGTTTTTGGGCCTTGATGAGTGGTGACACCTTAGTATAAATAAAAAAAGTTGCACAGTTCGTATCTAGTTACACAACTACAGATATGTAACAGGCTTTTAATTGAATGAAACTTCCATGAGCAAAGTTTCTTTCTTAGAACTGTCTAACTATGGCAAAATACCATGGGGCTGCGTCTCATCTGACTACAACATAGTCGTTTTCAAGTCCAATGTAAACAACTTCTTGCTAACCTGCCGTCTTTAATAATCAAGTTCTGACAAAATCACGGTTGTTACCAATCATCACGGTGTTGTCTCACTGCCCCTCGGATACTCATTTGACCCTCCTCCTCGAGTAAGGAACGGAACCCTTTGTTTAATCCTTGATAAGTGGGGACTTCTTAGTAAAAAATAAAATCCTTTTTGCGCTCAAGCCCATTTATACCTCCACCACCACCACCACCACCACCACCCCACTTTTTTTGGCCTTTCTCTGCCAATTGACCCTAGCCGCTGTTTTCCTCTTCCTTCTGACCAGACTCCTCTCTCTCCCCTGCCCAGCCCACTCGTCTCTAGTTTTACATACACACACACTGTCAACTCAAGGAATGATTCAGCATAAGGGAATTAACTTTGTGTAAAAAAGTCAGACTTACTTCCCTTTAATAAGTGTCTGGAAACCGATCTTCTCCTCTGGCTAAATCTGCACCAATCTACGGTTAAAAAATGAATAATTTCTTTTTCATATAATAGATTTCAAGAGGAATAAGTCGGCAATTTATTTTCAAATCTATATAAATAAAACAGTAAATGTATGTATGTCTGTCTGTGCGAAAATATTTAACCGATAAACTCTTAAACTACTGGTCGCATAACATTTAAATGACAGCCTATATCAGTATGTGGTTAAGTTGAAGGTTCCGTTCCCACTTTGTTATGGCGGTCAAATTTGAAGTCAGATATTTGGACCAATGTTAGCATATAGAAAAATCTTTCATTATAATTTTGTATGAATTATCAATATTATTATTATTTTATTTTATTTTTTTTTCAAATATTAATTTGTTTTCAACAAAACGATTTAGATGATGGTATGTCAGGTCAGCTTTCATCAGCTCAAACGTTATGAAAATGACACTTAAGATGAGAACAATAGTCCGATGAATCCAAGTAATATGGATATCTTCCTTTATATTGTCTTAAAAACTCTTTTTTTTCTTTTTTACATAGGCATCACCATTTATCAAGGCCAAGGGGCCACTCGAGGATAAGGGTTAAAGAGTGTACAGTAGTCAATTGGGTAATATGATAATCGTCAGTAATAGAAATTCAGTTTATTTGTTAACTTAAGGGGAACGGCTTATCAAGAACTTGTTTACATTGGACTTGAAGACAACCATATTGTAGTCAGCTGGAAAGCAGGAAAACGGCAGACGGTTCTACAGGCGTGCAGTTCTAAGAAAGAAGCTTTGTTCATGGAATCTACGTTTAGGTTTAGGCACAGATAAAGAGTGGGGGGAATTATTGATAATGTTTTCAACTAGATAAGTGTTTCCTGTGAAAGTTTGGCGAGGGGGTGGGGTCATAGATTGAAGATCAAACGAGCACTTGCCATGAAAATAACGATAAAGCAAAGACAAACTCGCTACATCTCTTCTGTGAGAAAGAGGTTGCAGGGAAGATGAAAGGACATCTCCTATGAGGCTATTAAGTCTATTTTGAACTCTATCAAGGCAGGATAAGTGCTTTCTAGCAGCTCCTGCCCAGATGTGGCAACAGTACTCCATCCTTGGACGAACTTGGCTCTTATATAGATTGCGAATTGCATCAGCAGTGAGATATCTACTGGATCAATAGAAGGATCCCACCATTTTTCCAGTGGCTATAGTAATAATAAATCGTGATATTTACAACTAGAAATAAAGTAGATTTAAGGTTCTCAAAATTCATACTAGAACTGTCTATAAGGACCCATGGCGCATTGGTTAGAGTACTTGATAAAATGAATTGTAAAACTGATATTCTCCTGAAGAGTGAAAGTTCAATTCTCGGTGTAGATGGCCGAAAAATGCAATTAATAATTACTTAGGACCTCTATCCAATCATAGCTGACAGGACGAGAGCATACTAACCAAGCTTTTATCTTTACATCATCAACGCTCTGATCCCCATCTGGCATCAATTGAAATGAATGGCTCTCGTCTTGGGGATGCCTCATGTTTTGACAAGCTTCTGAGCTTGACCTTTACTCCTGGTCTTAAATGGAACACATACATTAAATCCGTTGCCAAAGCCGCTGGAAAAATGGTGGGATCCTTCTATCGATCCAGTAGATATCTCACTGCTGATGCAATTCTCTATCTATATAAGAGCCAAGTTCGTCCAAGGATGGAGTACTGTTGCCACATCTGGGCAGGAGCTGCTAGAAAGGACTTACCCTGCCTTGATAGAGTTCAAAATAGACTTTGTAGCCTTGTGGGTGATGTCCTTTTCTCTTCCCTGCAACCTCTTCCTCACAGAAGAGATGTGAGTTTGTGTCTACTTTATCGTTATTTTCATGGCAAGTGCTCGGCTGAGTTCTATTCTATGGTCCCCCCTCGCCAAACTTTCACAAGAAACACCCGTCTAGCAGAAAACACTATCACTAATTTCCTCCACTCTTAATCTATGCCTAAACCTAAACGTAGATTCCATGAGCAAAGCTTCTTTCTTAGAACTGCACACCTATGGAATTGTCTTCCGTTTTTCTGCTTTCCAGCTGACTACAATATGGTTGTCTTCAAGTCTAACGGAAACAAGTTCTTGATGAGCCGTTCCATATAAGTTAAAAAAATTTACCGAATCTCCATTATTAACGATTGCTATATTGTTCAATTTCTACTGTACACTCTTTAACCCTTATCCTCGAGTGACCTCTTGGCCTTGATAAGTGTTGAGCAAATAAAAAGTTCTATTCGAAATTCCGTGTGGATTCCATAAGTCGACAGAAACATTCCCGAGTTTGACAAGATACACCTGCAGAAGGATGGAGATTACATCAACCGAGACATAAAAATGGCATTTAAGATGAGAATAATCGTCTGAAGAATCCCAATAATACGGATAATATCTTCTTTCGTTCTTGTTTCCTCACATCAACTGGCTTCATGCTTTGTCTGGAGTGTTTTCCATAAAAATGAAAAAAAAATGCAACTATTTTTATACACACAGAGCTCTACGGATAAATTTATTTTTAATTGGCCATTGACAACTAAACATTTTTGTTTACTTGCCAAATAAAAATGTTACTAGCAAAACTCGTGTGATTTTTGGAATATGACATCTTCGTTCCATAACGAGTATGAAGATCATAAAGATTTTTCTGTATTTTATTTATAAGTATAATTCTCAATATGCACTGGATTTCATGTTGAGACTTGAAAGTATAAACATTCGAATGTCTTCAGATGTTTTTAAACAGTCTTCATTAAAAAAAAAAATGAGAGTATGTTGTTTTTATTAAGCCCTTTCTTTAAATAATTTAACTTTGCTCGCTTTATTAAAAAAGTACATCCAAGGATGGAATACTGCTGCCATATCTGGGCAGGAGCTGCTAAAAACAGCCTATCCTGCCTTGACAGAGTACAAAATAGACTTCGTGGCTTAGGGATTTTCTCTGCCCTGCAACCTCTTTCCCACAGAAGAGACGTTGCGAGCCTATCCTTGTTTTATCGTTATTTCCATGGCAGGTGCTCGTCTGAACTCCAATCTCTGCCCCCCCCCCGCCAATCTTTCACGAAAAACACCCGTCTAGCTGAATCCACTGTCAAAAATTTTCCCCACTCTTTATCTGTGCCTAAATCAAAACGTAGATTCCATGAACAAAGCTTCTTTCTTAGAACTGCACGCCTGTGGAACTCTGTTCCATCTGCCTGCTTCCCACCTGACTACAACCTGGATGTCTTCAAGTACAACGTATACAAATTCCTAATGAACCGCAAACACTTCATTAAATCTCCACACTAACGTACTGTACTTGCAATAACCTTTATCCCTGAGTGGCTTCCGGGCCTTGATAAGTAAAAAGAAAAAAAAAGAGCTTTAAAAGATATTTTTCACTAAGTAACGAGTTTCGGAAAATTGTCAGTGAAATACAATCGCAAAAAAAATAAGCGTTTTTCTATTTCTAGTTGTCAATTAGAAAAATGTTTTTAAACCATCTTCATTAAAAAAATTGTTCTATTAAAAAAATATATATATATATTGTTCTATTAAAAAAAAGAAAAAATATATGGTTCTATTAAAAAAAAAATATATTGTTCTATTAAAAAAAAAATATTGTTCTATTAAAAAAAAATATATATATATATATATTCTATTAAAAAAAAAATTTAATGTGCTATTAAAAAAATATATATATATATTATTCTATTAAAAAAAGAATATATTGTTCTATTAAAAAAAAATATATATATATATATTCTATTAAAAAAAAAATTTAATGTGCTATTAAAAAAATATATATATATATTATTCTATTAAAAAAAGAATATATTGTTCTATTAAAAAAAATATATATATATATTCTATTAAAAAAAAAATTTAATGTGCTATTAAAAAAATATATATATATTATTCTATTAAAAAAAAGAACAATTAAGCATATTCCTATTTACTTGCCTCCCCACGAGGGCAGAGTTAGACACATTTTTCCTCCTCTGACCGAGGAGAGAAAATGTTAAGTGTAGCATCAAAACAGATACTACACTGTGATTTTTGTCCGAATTCAATGTTTTACATTGTTTTTTTTTGTTGTGTGTTTTTGTTTTTTTTTACATTTTCACCCCAAACAAGGCACATTGCCACTTTGGTGTATGGGGCTATTATCAGGGACAACAACTACTGGAGTACTATATAGGGATTTGGGCAGCAAGATGTCGGTTCACGTTACATTTGAACTTCTGCACGTCAGTACAGTTGGGGAAGCAGGGACTTGGAATGGAATTCCAAAGTCTAGCGGTTCTGAGGAAGAAACTACTGGAGTAGAAAGATCTTTTACATCTAGGGATCTCTACAGTGTGGGGGTGGGATTTAGCTGCCTGTCAGGTTTGTCGAGGGTATTTACGTCATGGGGGCAGAAGTGCTTGCAGTTCGTCAGAGCATTCACCATTAAAATACTTGTAGAACAGGCAGAGGGATGCAACATTTCGTCAATGGGACAGAGGCTGAAGCTTAGATGCCAGTTCAGGGCCTATCAGATTGGCGACTCTCCTTTGAACCTTGTCTAGGAGCGAGAGACTAGTAGCAGATGCACCAGCTCAAATATGACAGCTATACTTCATACATGGGCGAATGGTGGTCTTATAGAGATACAGGATACTTTCAGGTGTTAGTAGTTTTCTAGCATGGTAGAGAGAGAGCCTACCTTCTTCGCAGTGGCCCTAGCAATGCTTTCAATGTAATTGTTCCAACTCGTGTTTCCTGTGAACGTTAGGCCAAGGAGTTTGAAAGATGTACTCTCAGATAAAGAGTCGTTGGCCATTGCTATAGGTGGTAGAGAAGGTTTCTTGTAATTATTGAATGAAACAAGTTAATCTTGGCGGCATTGAACATGACCATCCATTTTTGCCCCCATTCCACTACAGATCGGAGGTCATTTTCTAGTGTTTCTGCCATTTTTTTAGATATGTGTTCATTTGTTTTCCTGTCGTGCCTGTTATATAATGTGGTGTCATCAGCATATATAAAAGTTGTGATAAAAAATGAAAGTTATTTCCCCTTACAACCCCAACGATGCATATGACCGCATGTGACGTCATGACATAGTATTGTGACGTCAGCAGCAACTTTCAAGAGGCATGTTTATTTACACATTGTAAAAATTCGAAACTAAAAGTATAGACTTATATGAAAGAAATTATTCATTTGCCAAAAATTCAAAATACAGACAGACATACAAACGGAAAGTACCACTTAGATTATAAGTAGATCAGCTGGCCACCCAACATTGCCCGGTCGTAAAATACACTCAAATATTATATTTTAATTCATGCAGAGTTCATATTTATTATTACAGAGTCAATTCTCTATTTAATTAAAAAAACAATATGATTTGTGTGGCATTAGCTGGAATCGAAACCAAAACATAACTCTCCAGTCTTAGTTGTTATTGTTTGAGCTATTGTCAGATGAATTCGAAATAGTTAATAATCAACCGATTTTAACATATAAATGTACATTTGTGTATGCATGCAAATAACACATTTAGTCGGCTTAAGCCTGCCAAGTTCCTATTTTTGTCAATTTGACCCCTTAGCAGCTATTTTTACCGGCTAAAACCCATAGTTAGTTAGTAAGAAGAGGAGAATGTTTGAGAGTGACTTGGTCAGAGACAGAGTTAGCTGACGTTCTCTTGGAAGCGAGGAGGAAAGATAAGACCATGTAATCATAACGGCTTGAATTCCTGATTCATCAATCAACCAACTGGTCGAATAAAGGATCATCATTTATATTTTGTAAAGATGGTCTTCGTGTCTTCATTTCATAAAGAAAGGTAAACGTTTTTATATATCATCTTGTAAACGAACTTAGTGCAACATTCTTCAAAGTATTCACTGTCCCCACCATTATAAATAATGTATATCTCCCCGTTTTTGTTTAAAAGAACTGTATTCCACATCTCTCTGAGCTTGTGTAAAAATATGAAGTCCCCAAGATTGTCATCATCGTTGCTGTGTAACTTGTTACATAAATGTCTCATTCACCGTTATAAATGTCGTCCTCCGTTATATGTCCCCGATATGTTGTCTCTGATATGAACCCACCCCCCAGCTACACAACACTTTTTCTATTTGGTGCCGTCTCCTGACCGGAGCATCCTTCAATGGTGTGGAAAAAAAAAGAAGTTGGTTATCACGGAAATGAATAAATAAAACAAAGAAATTCCTAAATGGAATTGTATCGTTTTTAATCTATTTTGTTAATCATTATTACTAAAATCGTCCATTCTTTTAACTGACATATTTAATATATCTAGTTATTTCTAAGAACAATGAACAATCGGCTGCATTCCTAGAATTGCAATATGTAATCGATTTTAACTTTTGAATGCTGAGTTCAAATCTAACCCTTTTCCCAATATCATTTTCAAACTTATCCAGTCTGTTTTTTTACTTACTGAGGTCTGTCTCCTTCTCATGTAATAAATAGTCCACAAAAATTGAAATCATTTGACTCGCCTCATGCCGCTCTGCGATCTTCCATCTCTGAAGATGCACTTAAAAAATATGGAGACGGCACACACGCGCGCATTGGGTTTTATAAATTAGTTGATAAAAATTAAAGGATAGAAATTAGCTTAACCTTTTTTTAAAGCGGAATGATAAAATTAATTAATCCTCTTGAAAAACTTATAAAAAGGAAATGAAAGCTTAATGAAGATTGCAAAGTTCAAAGTTCAAGAACGTTCTGGAGAAAAAAATGAGTTATCCTTTCCTTTAAGAGAAGTACACATGTTTGTTGTGACTGTCTTTGTTGAGAACCATTCATGGTGATTTTGTTGCCATTCGTTTTCAGGATATCTTTCTATTAAGAATTCTTTCGGGTACTTAAAGGAGGGGCCACATGAAGGTTGCCAACGTCTCTAAATGAAAGTTTTCTGTGGAACGAACTGGGTTTGAACTTAGCACACCTAGGTTGTCAGGCTACATCATTAACTATTAAGCTACCATCATCTCCCTTTACCTTGCACGTGTGTGTGTGTGTGTGTGTGTGTGTGTGTGTGTGTGTGTGTGTGTGTGTGTGTGTGTGTGTGTGTGTGAAAATGTGTGTCCATATGCGTTCACTGCACAGGCCATAATCGTCTGTTTGTTGCGTTAGTCCAAAGTCATTGCTAACATAGTCTGTCAATGTTGTAACATTAAAGTTTTCTCTCCAAACAAAAATTACAACTCCAGTAAGTAACAAAAGTTGTTATTCGTTTTCTTCTATTGAATAAGAGTACAATAGAATATACACGTTTGTTATCAATTTGAATAAATAACATTTTATTGAGATGTTGGCGTTGCCTTCTCTTCTGCCGGAGACGGAGGAGGATCATTTGTAACATCATGCAAAGTGACGTCACCAGTCAGGAAAAAGGACTATAAAAAAGAGAACGATTACAGGAGAGATGAGATAATGTTCGAGATCTCGTGAGAGACGTGGAGAACGTTCTAGATCATGTGGCTGATGTTACGGATGGACCAACGAGGAAATAAATGCTGTTGCTACAAAGAACAAGCGAGTTGGAGTTATTTCCTATTCTTTTTCTTCGTCTCCTTTGCAACTGAAACTGCATATAACGTGTGTTGATTCCCCGACAATGTTAAGTCTCTTTCTTTCTAACTATCTATCTATTTGTATGTATGTATGTATATATATATATATATATATATATATATATATATCTATATATATATATCTATCTTTGTGATTGAAACTGCACATGGCACATGTTGGTCTGTGGACAATGTTACATATTCTGAGATATGGACATTTGGATGTCCAATACTTAAAGAGCATTAACCACCAACAACGCACCTCTTAACTAAAACAAATACAATAACTGTAGAATAGTACGGCAACGAGTATTTATTGTAAAAAGTATTATCCATTTGTTGTATTGGTCCAAACTCGTTGCTTAATTCTGATACCAGTTGCAGTGACAGCCGCATAGTGTTAGTCAATGTTACAACAAAAGAACTCTTCCTCCAAAAAAACAAATCATGATTTGAATTTAAAATAAGCAACAAATGTGTTTGTTTTTGTTTTTTTACCTTTTTTTTTAAATTTTTTTTTTTTTTAGAATCCATTTTCTTCTACTGGACAACGGAATTGCAAATGAGAAATCTTAGCCTTTTTAATTTGGTCTATCAGGCCACAAATACCTAATATAATTCGTTTTTTATTATTATTATTATTATTATTATTATTATTATTATTATTATTATTATTATTATTATTGTTGTTGTTGGTTTTTTATATAAAATATAAATCCAAGTTTTAGTTTAAATAGTTTTATTAAATTTTTTTTAAATATATGAATTCACTTTCCATAAAAGAATCAATCTTGGTCGAGAATAAATAATATAACTCATCATCATCATTATTATTATTATTATTCATTTTTTATTATTTTTATTTTTATTATTATTATTATTATTAGTTATTTATTTTAATAAAAATATCAATCCAAACATTAATTAGAGTTGTATACATATATAAAAAAAAAAAAAAACGCACTCTTGTAGCAAAAATCTGCTTGAACATGTGAAGGTTAAACCAAGGGTGTTTTATTCGGCCATTGTTGTTTCACTGAATTGACCTAACTTTGGTGCGACTTGATTACACCTGTGTAACCTTTTGTCAAAAACGAACTTTCAAATATCATATAATTAACTTAGCTTCTTTTTAACAATTGATCAAGTTTGTTGTTTCTTCTCATGCAGGTTCATGATTTATATTCAATTGACCTTTTTATGCATTTGGTAATTATTTTATGTTCTTTTTTTTTTAAATGAAATCAGCTGGGGTCCTTATTCCATACTTCGTCCGAGAAATGATATGTGAATGATATGATGGATGTGTAATGCCAATCTTAAAGAGAGGCTTACATCTGATGACCTTTAAGCCTGGACAGTATAGAGATATGGGTGCAGAACAAGAGATTTCAATGGACAAAAAAATGGATAAAAGTCCTTGGATTAGTAGATATTAAAAAAAATTGAGATAACAGTGCCCGTTCGCAGGAGGAAGACCAAAGAAAACAGGTGAGAAAAGTAATAAGGATCGACTCGAGAGAAAGATTGATGAATAAAGACCTGGCCAGAGATAGGTTATGTTAATCTGTGTGAGTGATCTCCCCTGAAGAAACTCTCCCTGCGAGTGAGGCGGTTTCCGGTCGGAAGTGGACAAGCAGCCATTGTTGTATATACTCGGTAGTTAGTGAGGAGTCGAATAAAATATTCTCTCCATATCCGTTGTCGAAGTCCGTCATTTATATGTTTATATACTTCTTTATACGTATTAACAGTCTTGTGTCCAACTACTAACACTGGTTTATATCTTCCAAAAAAAGGGTGTCCAATTTTTCATATAATTTGGCCATTCCATCCACAGAATTAAGAGTCGCAACATCTAATTCCAATACAGCTTCTCTGGGTTTTCCTTCCAGAGAAAGAAATACTATGGGAGCGCGTTTTGTCTTGTCAAGCGACGTGGCCATTTCCCAGATTTGCATTTCTTTTTTCCACGTGCTGTATTTGTCTTTAATTAAGACGGGCGGTGAAATGTGTTTTGAAGCCATAGTTACGTTTTGCTCTCACTCGCAGGGAGAGTTTCTTCAGGGGAGGTCACTCACACAGATTAACAGTTTAGTTTGGAAGTGAATTTCTAAAAGCCGCCCAACACATGCCAGCATGTAAAATGGATATGAAATGGAATGTGATGATCAAAAAATGTATGAGAATGCTTGCGTTGATGCGACAGAGGCAGTTGGCAGAAGAAATCTAAGGAAAGCCTCAGAAGATGTGATAAAAAATGGATTTAAGAGAAATAAGGATAAAGACCTGGCCAGAGATAGGTTGGTTTGGAAGTCAATTTATAAATCTTGTCCAACATATGTTAATGGTTGTTAAACCAAATGATGCTGTTAATGATGATTCAATTTATTTATTTACTGGGGGGGGGTGCAATATACGCTTAAATATATTTTAATTCATGCAGATTTTGCATTTATTATTACAGAGCATACCTATTGATTATTATATTGTATCTAATATATAGTAGCGATTTCAAAAAGTAAAAAAATAATGATTTGAGTGCCATCAGTTAGAATCGAAACCCTAACATTTAGCACTCCAGCTGTATTCTCTACCATTTGAGCTATTGACAGATAGCTAAGACAGATTTAAAATGAAACCACTTCAAGCTATGAATGAATTTGCACATGCGGAAAAGTAAAAGAAATATGTCGGCAAGTTTAAATGAACATTTGCATTTCACTTATTAACCTTCATCCTCGAGTGGTTCCTAGGCCTTGATACGTTGTGACTCCTTTGAAAAAAAAATGTTTTTGTTCGTTTATAGTATTTGTATGTGTGAATCCTGACAGCAATTATCAAAGTTAAATTTTGAGCAAATTTTTTGACAACCACTATCCCACTCACAAAATGGGATGTCTATTCCGAAAGCCGTTCTTAACATGAGGAGATCGGTGGTTGGGCTACAACAACAAGCTGTACTTTAACTTTTTACGCGATAGGGAGGGGGGCATGCTACCAACAGGCAATGCCAATATATATATATATATATAATATATATATATATATATTATATAAGGTGGAACGATGAAGTTGTCACTCTAAATAAAACAACACTACAGCTTTATTTTAAAACTTTTATTGAAAAAAATCAATTCAGGTAACTCGATTATGTAGTAGAGCTGACATTTAATCAATGTAGCCACCTTCAACCTCAATCTCCGCCTCGATATGAGTCCGAAATTGGGAGTTTGCCTTTTGCATAATGCTGGCGGCAGCTCAGCGGATGGTGGTGATCAGGCTGGCTTTGGTGTTGTGAGAGGTCATGTTGGTGATGTTCTTGACGTATGACCAAACTAAGTAGTTCAGCGAGTTGAGGGAGAAGGGGCAAGGGGCAGTGAAAGAATGGTACAAAGAATTTAAGATATGCTTAAATATATTTTAATTCATGCAGATTTTGCATTTATTATTACAGAGCATACCTATTGATTATTATATTGTACATAGTATATAGTACCGATTTCAAAAAGTAAAAAAATAATGATTTGAGTGCCATCAGTTAGAATCGAAACCCTAACATTTAGCACTCCAGCTGCATTCTCTACCATTTGAGCTATTGACAGATAGCTAAGACAGATTTAAAATGAAACCACTTCAAGCTATGAATGAATTTGCACATGCGGAAAAGTAAAAGAAATATGTCGGCAAGTTTAAATGAACATTTTGCATTTCAACTTGCCCCATATTTCTGTATGCGTTATCCATCCAAACAAAGATTTTATTTGTTATAAGCCATCCTTAGTGAATGATTACTATTTCCTGTTAATTTCCGTGTTATGTGACCAGTAGTTTATCGGTTAAATATTTATAGATACATTCATACTTCTACTGTTTATTTATATAGATTTATTAAATTTTTTTTTTCTGTTTTTTTTTTTTTTCATCTTCAGCTGGACAAGACAACATGAGTATTTAGAGAAACTCAATATTCAAGCCATTTTAAATGTGTCGGCCGATGAAGACGAATTTGTCAAATCGTTTCTAGTTTCCCATGCAAAGGTGAGTTTCAATGAAAATAGAAAAAAATGGATTGCTTGTTTACAACCACTCCCCCATGAAGAAAACATACTTTTTTTAATATACCAATTTTTCTTGATTCTTACAATCTTAATATTTTGATTGCAGAAATTCCCTTCTCTGGTCCCCCCTCGCCAATCTTTCACGAAAAACACCCGTCTAGCTGAATCCACTGTGAAAAATTTCCCCCACTCTTTATCTGTGCCTAAATCAAAACGTGGATTCCATGAACAAATCTTCTTTCTTAGAACTGCACGCCTTTGGAACTCTGTTCCGTCTGCCTGCTTCCCACCTGACTACAACTTGGATGTCTTCAAGTCCAACGTTAAAAAATTCCTAATGAACCGCCCCCTTAAGTAAACACTTCATCAAATCTCCACACTAACGTAATGTACTTACAATAACCCTTATCCCTGAGTGGCTTCCGGGCCTTGATAAGTGGTGACCACTGTGTAAAAAAAAAAAAAAAAAATTAAATTACCGTAAGTTTGCAATAACAAATGCCACATACAAATTTATTATGTCTAAACTATTATCCACCATCTTATGTAACTTTAGAACGCTGTTTTATACATATTTATTCGTTATAATAAAATCCTACATTACATTCTAGGAGAAACATCATGGTCGCCAACATCTTTGGAGGAAGTATTTACTATTTTTCCCTCTAAATCTAAAGTCCTCATACCGCCACCAGTCAACATTGGGAACTAATATACACATTATACATATACAGCCCTGTTTACCTTCGTAACTGGCTCATAAACTCATGCACAAAATATTACCTTTCCTTTTCCAGTTACAAAAATAATAATTTCACCCTCATTCAGTTCCAGCAATTCTTATTGGCTGCAAGTTAAAAAAAATCGCTTATTTGGCAATACACATCTTAAATAAATGAACATGCTGGACCTTAACAAACATGGCCACTCTCTCTACAACCTGCAATCATTTTAACCTAAAGCAAACCAATTGTTATTTTTTTTACCTTGATTTCCTAAATATAATACTCCATTTACAATATTAATATTTATTACACTTTTTTTCCTGCATAAATAAACAAGCATGTAACCACGAACTTGGAGGTTTTACAGAACAGATATATATATATATATATATATATATATATATATATATATCTGTTCTGTAAAACCTCCAAGTTCGTGGTTATATATATATATATATATATATATGCATAGAGAGTGTGTCGTCATCATTGTAGCCGTGCTCAACTTTTGAACTGATTTTATTTGGTTAAACAAGTATATATGGAGATAGCTACAGAGAGAGAGAGAGAGAGGGAGGGAGCATCATCATCATCGTAGCCGTGCTAAACTTTTGTACTCATTTTATTTTGGTCGCAAAGTCATTCATGCCTGCCAATATGTTTTAAAGGCATTATTTCAAAGGTCCATAACATCAGAACTTCACTATGGCCAAGGCAACTAAAGTGTTTCCTTTTTCTTCATTTCCTTTTTCTCTTACCATTACACGTTGGAGCCTGGCTACTGCGGGTAATTTTGCTTTTTGCACTTAGAAGGGTACTCAATGCTATTTTCATTTTATATACAGGGTTGTTTAATTTTTTTTTTTAAATTTTCTGGGGGCTCGCACGGCTAATAACTAATATTAAATGTTTTTATGTTTAAATGCAAATATGTCATAAAGCAAGATATAATTGTAATTTGCTTTTATGTATATATATATTGAAAAATACTTGTGCGTACTTTGAATAGTTTCAAATAAATTTAAGTGCAAATATGTCGCAAACCTAATAAACTTGCTGAGAACAACATTTCTTTCAAAAATAAAAACATTCTGTTTCTGTTGTTTAAAATTAAAATTTTAAATGGTTTACATTGTTTCAAATTATAAAGTGTTCTATTTATATTGTTTATATAATATAAACAAAATTCTGTATATACTGTTTAAAATAAATAATAATTGTTTATTATTAAAAAAAAAACATTCCGTTTATATTGTTCCTTTTTTCCGATTATTTAAAACTATCACTTTCTTAAATACTGTTTACATGGTAACATACAGGTGACTTCATTTCAAGTGATAGAGGGTTCGAGAGTATTTTGCCACCTAAACTCCAGTCTTGCCAACATAAATACCATACCCTGAACTATACCCTGCCCATCAGATTAGTACACATGGGCCGACTGACACTGCACGCACTTTTTCTCACAGAAGAGACGTTGCAAGCCTATCTCTGCTTTATCGTTATTTTCATGGCAAGTGCTCCTCTGAGCTCCAATCTTTGCCCCCCCCTTCGCCAAACTTTCACAAGAAACACTCGTCTAGCTGAATACACTATCAATAATTTTTCCCATTCTTTACCTGTGCCTAAACCTAAACGTAAATTCCATGAACAAAACGTCTTTTTTAGAACTGCACACCTGTGGAACTGTCTTCCATTTGCCTGCTTTCTGGCTGACTATAATATGGTCGTCTTCAAGCCCAATGTAAACAAGTTCTTGATGAGCGATTCCCCTTAAGTAATCCAATTTACCAAATTTCCACTACTAATAATGACTACATCATTATCCCATTGACCACTGTTCACTTATTAACCCTTATCCTCGAGTGGTTCCTAGGCCTTGATACGTGGTGACTCCTTTGTAAAAAAAAAAAAATTTTTTTTTTTGTTCGTTTATAGTATTTGCATGTGGGAATCCTGACAGCAATTATCAAAGTTACATTTTGGGCAAATTTTTTGACAACCACTATCCCTCTCACAAAATGGGATGTCTATTCCGAAAGCCGTTCTTAACATAAGGAAGTTGTGGGTGTCCATTCTGAAAGCCGTTCTTAACATGAGGAGGTCGGTGGTTGGGCTACAACAACAACAAGCTGTACTTTAACTTTTTACGTGATGGGGAGGGGGGCATGCTACCGACAGGCAACGCCAGTATGCATATATATATATATATATATATATATATATATATATATATATATATATATATATTATATAAGGTGGAACGATGAAGTTGTCGCTCTATAGAAAACAACACTACAGCTTTATTTTAAAACTTTTATTGAAAAAAAAATCAATTCAGGTAGCTCGATTATGTAGTAGAGCTGACTTTTAATCAATGTAGCCACCTTCACACTCAATCTCCGCCTCGATATGAGTCCGAAATTGGGAGCATGCCTTTTGCATAAGTGCTGGCGGGAGCTCAGCGGATGGTGGCGATCAGGCTGGCTTTGGTGTTGTGAGAGGTCATGTTGGTGATGTTCTTGACGTATGACCAAACTAAGTAGTTCAGCGAGTTCAGGTTGAGGGAGAAGGGGCAAGGGGCAGTGAAAGAATGGTACAAAGTTGTAGCCTGGATCTCTTTGGACTTGTGGGTCAGCACCGAGTCTTGTTGCCACACTCCAGGTCAGCCAGTGGCCACCTGATTGCACGAAGGGATCACTACACTCTTCAGCACATCCAAGTACACTTTTGGTGTTGACTTTCAAGCCGACTTCAAAGATGTGAGGTGGCATGATGTGGCCCTCACTTGAAACCACATCAAAGACCATAATTGTGGCTGGAAACCTTATTTTCATCACTCTAAGCACATCCCTGTTATTTGTGGTAATCCAGCGATGAATTTTGAGGGTGCTGGCAATGGTCCTGTTGTCATAACTTGGATCGGTAGAGAGCAGGAGTTGTACAGCGGCACATTTCCAATCTCGCTTGTTAACCGTTGTGCCACTTTCAGACAAGATGGAAGGCTCCTATCGCTCTTAGGATTTGTACACAACTTGCCAACTAGTAGATGGCATGCAACAAAAAAAGAAAACCGGTTTTCATCAAACAGAAATGGAATCATGTCGTCTTTTCTTGGGGGAGAATTTTATCGTTCCACCCTGTATATCTATATATCTATAAAAGTGAGAATGTGTGTGAGGATACTTCTCAGCCTATATACTCGATGAATTTTTAATCTACAGACTTGGAATTTAGTATATAGGATATTCAGACATGTGGAAAACATTTTAATCCATTTTCATCCAGAAAGAAGGGCTACTAAAATTTAAAAATTGATACATCGGATTTTTATGCGTGATTAGTTCACATGACAGATTACTTATGTTAAAATAAGTAGTTTGAAACACCATTTAAAGATCATGTCATGCTGGTCTAATGGTTATTGTCCTTGACTCATTGTCTATAGATTTTGGTTTCGATCTGAGCTTGAGTATATTTTTTCTTTTACTTACAAGAAGTGAACTGTTTAGAAAAAAAAAACATAATGCTCGCATGCCCATGTCTCAGTTTCTGTATTAATTAAAATAGAGTATTTATGTGTATTTTACGACAGGGAAACGCCGGGCGGTCTGTTAGTACATATATATATCAAACTAAATCGAGGCAAATATGATTTGAAACAAACAAAAAAGTCATGAATATGACGGGGGGGTAGGGAAAAAAAAAAGTCATGAATATGACGGGGGTAGGAAAAAAAAAAGAAGTCATGAATATGACGGGGGTAGGAAAAAAAAGTCATGAATATGACGGGGGGGTAGGGAAAAAAAAGTCATGAATATGACGGGGGGGTAGGGAAAAAAAAAGTCATGAATATGACGGGGGGGTAGGAAAAAAAAAAGTCATGAATATGACGGGGGGTAGGGAAAAAAAAAGTCATGAATATGACGGGGGGGTAGGGAAAAAAAAAGTCATGAATATGACGGGGGGGTAGGGAAAAAAAAGTCATGAATATGACGGGGGTAGGAAAAAATAAGTCATGAATATGACGGGGGTAGGAAAAAAAAAAGTCATGAATATGACGGGGGGGTAGGGAAAAAAAGTCATGAATATGACGGGGGGGTAGGGAAAAAAAAAGTCATGAATATGACGGGGGGTAGGGAAAAAAAAAGTCATGAATATGACGGGGGGGTAGGAAAAAAAAAAGTCATGAATATGACGGGGGGTAGGGAAAAAATAAGTCATGAATATGACGGGGGTAGGAAAAAAAAAGTCATGAATATGACGGGGGGGTAGGGAAAAAAAAGTCATGAATATGACGGGGGGTAGGGAAAAAAAAAGTCATGAATATGACGGGGGGGGTAGGAAAAAAAAGTCATGAATATGACGGGGGTAGGAAAAAAAAAAGTCATGAATATGACGGGGGTAGGAAAAAAAAGTCATGAATATGATGGGGGTAGGAAAAAAAAAAGTCATGAATATGACGAGGGTAGGAAAAAAAAAGTCATGAATATGACGGGGGTAGGAAAAAAAAAAGTCATGAATATGACGGGGGTAGGAAAAAAAAAGTCATGAATATGACGGGGGTAGGAAAAAAAAAAGTCATGAATATGACGGGGGTAGGAAAAAAAAAAAAGTCATGAATATGATGGGGGGGTAGGAAAAAAAAAGTCATGAATATGACGGGGGTAGGAAAAAAAAAAGTCATGAATATGACGGGGGTAGGAAAAAATAAGTCATGAATATGACGGGGGTAGGAAAAAAAAAAGTCATGAATATGACGGGGGGGTAGGGAAAAAAAGTCATGAATATGACGGGGGTAGGAAAAAAAAAGTCATGAATATGACGGGGGGGTAGGGAAAAAAAAGTCATGAATATGACGGGGGGGGTAGGAAAAAAAAGTCATGAATATGACGGGGGTAGGAAAAAAAAAAGTCATGAATATGACGGGGGTAGGAAAAAAAAGTCATGAATATGATGGGGGTAGGAAAAAAAAAAGTCATGAATATGACGAGGGTAGGAAAAAAAAAGTCATGAATATGACGGGGGTAGGAAAAAAAAAAGTCATGAATATGACGGGGGTAGGAAAAAAAAAAGTCATGAATATGACGGGGGTAGGAAAAAAAAAAGTCATGAATATGACGGGGGTAGGAAAAAAAAAAAAGTCATGAATATGATGGGGGGGTAGGAAAAAAAAAGTCATGAATATGACGGGGGTAGGAAAAAAAAAAGTCATGAATATGACGGGGGTAGGAAAAAAAAAAAAAGTCATGAATATGATGGGGGGGGGGTAGGAAAAAAAAAGTCATGAATATGACGGGGGTAGGAAAAAAAAAGTCATGATTATGACGAGGGTAGGAAAAAAAAAAAAGTCAGGAATATGACGAGGGTAGGAAAAAAAAAAGTCATGAATATGACGGGGGTAGGAAAAAAAAAAAGTCATGAATATGACGGGGGTAAACAAAAAAAAAAAGTCATGAATATGACGGGGGTAGGAAAAAAAAATCAGAAATAAACGGGGGAAAAATTAGATAGAGACTAAATTAAGTCCTAGAAGATTTTCTTTTTGCTTGCAAAGAGAATCTCTCAAAGACTTAATAAAAAGAGTCTCTAAAATTTTCAAATGATAGGGAGAGTGCGACTTACTAAGAATCGTAAACATGTCAGCACTGAAATTCGTGGCACACGCATGGTTATTTATAAGATGGTCGCAAATCGCAGAACCATACGTATTAATCAGAACATCCGAGGGTGAAAAATTTGCATAACGAATCTTTGAAGGCACCTGCTGTTTCAAACGAAGATCTAATCTTTGCGATGTTCGCCCAACATAGTGCGCACTGCAACTACATTTAAATAAATAAATAATAGAATTATTATGGTGGGAGTGAGAACATCTTTGCGAATAGACAGCAACATAGGCCTAGTTGAAAAAACAACACGCAGGTTCGATGCAAAATAACACCGTTGCACAGACAAAGAAATTTGCGTAGCAAATCGGTCACTGATGTTACCTAGCCAAGGTAGACGTAGGTACACAGGACATCTATTAGCTATAATTTCTTTGGGTTTATGAAAATTGGAAACTTTCTTATTGATAGTAGTTTCAACAATATTCAAGGGGTAACCATTATTACAAAGGGTCTTAGTGATAAATTTGAGTTTGTCATCCAAATTAACTTCAGAATAAATCATCAAGGCCCTATGTGCTAAAGTTTTGATTAAATTATATTTTTGGTTTATAGGGCAAAAAGAGTCCCAACGCATATAGAGATCCGTAAAAGTTGGTTTACAATAAACAGAAGTAAGAAAACACGAAGATGTCTTGGACACAAAAACATTAAAAAACGGAAGAGTAGAATTCGTTTCCTTGTCTACCGTAAACTTAAGGGCTGGATGAACGTTATTAAGGGACACAAAAAAAGCATCCGCATTCGTCTCGTTGTCAAATAAGCAGAAAGTGTCATCAACGTAACGAAAATAAAACCTATAAAGATATTAACCGACGCTGGTCCCAATGGGGATCACATGGCCACACCATCCGTCTGGCTGTACATAATATCGTTGAAACTGAATCCTACCAACATGGTGGCGAATTTCATCAATTCTACAAAAATATTTTCTGGTATTGGGGGAGTCGGAAGTTTACTCCGGTATAAAATGTCAGCACAAATATTAATAGTCTCGAACAATTAAATGCAATTATTAAATCATTTCTTTCTGATCTACAGCAGATGTGCTTACAGTTATATCTCATAGGATTAGCAAATCTCTCGACGGAGGCAACCTTTCTAGGGCAATTGCTCTTGACATATCTAAGGCCTTTGATAGGGTATGGCATAAAGGTTTACTTCATAAGATCTCTAGCTATGGTATAGCTGGAAATGTCTTCTCAATTATTAAATTATTTCTTTCTGATAGGTTCATAAGAGTAGTAGTTGAGAGGGAAAAATCAGAAGCTCACAGTATTAATGCCGGTGTCCCTCAGGGGTCCATCCTGGGCCCAACTCTTTTCCTGATCTACATTAATGATCTTCCAAATCACATCCTTACATCATTTGTAGACATTTATGCTGACGACACTACCATTTATGGTACCACATCTAAGACAGTAAACGACCAAGTTCTCTCCAATTCTCTCTCCTCTGATCTTGAGCACGTAGTACAATGGGGAAAGGAGTGGCTGGTTACTTTTAATGCATCTAAAACCAAGCTTCTCTCTTTACATCATCAACATTCTGATCCACATCTGGCATCAATTGAAATGAATGGCTCTGGTCTTCAGGAGGCCTCAAGTTTTGACAAGCTTCTGGGCTTGACCTTTACTCCTGATCTTAAATGTAACATGTACATCAAATCTGTTGCCAAGGCCGCTGGAAAAGTGATGGGATCTTTCTATCGATCCGGTAAATATCTCACTGCTGATGCTATTCTCTATCTATATAAGAGGCAGGTACGTCCAAGGATGGAATATTGTTGCCACATCTGGGCAGGAGCTGCTAGAAAGGACTTGTCCTGCCTTGATAGAGTTCAAAATAGACTTCGTAGCCTCGTAGGAGATGTCCTTTTCTCTTCCTTGCAACCTCTATCTCACAGAAGAGATGTTGCGAGTTTGTCTCTGATGTATCGTTATTTTCATGGAAGGTGTTCAACTGAGCTTCAATCTATGGTCCCCCCTCGCCAAACTTTCACAAGAAACACTCGTCTAGCTGAAAACACTATCAATAATTCCCCCCACTCTTTATCTGTGCCTAAACCTAAACATAGATTCCATGAACAAAGCTTCTTTCTTAGAACTGCACGCCTGTGGAATTGTCTTCCATTTTCCTGCTTTCCGGCTGACTACAATATGGTTGTGTTCAAGTCTAACGTAAATAAGTTCTTGATGAGCCGTTTTATATAAGTTTTCAAATTTACCAAATTTTCATTACTAATGATTACTATATTGTCCAATGTCTACTGTACACTCATTAACCCTTATCCTTGAGTAGTCTCTTGGCCTTGATAAGTGGTGATGCCTATGTAAAAAAAAAAGTAAAAAGACTGGAAATTAGACAAAAAACGTCTATTTTATTTCATGAAATTATATAGAAAGGAAGAGAGAAAGAAGGAAGGGGGAATATTTTCAACAATGAAAATAGACGTCACTTAAATAGCAAAATAGCTTTATTCTATGAATTAAGAGTTACTTCCCTTGCATTGTCATAGAAATTTCTATTTTAAATTATAACATAGTTTAAGATAGAAATTCCTGGAAATTCATTTTTATTTCTATTTCTTAGAAATTGTTAACGAGAAAAAAAATTATGATTTTCTTCAACAAAAAAAAAAGTAGTACTTCCCTTCTTAAACAAAGAAATTCATTTATATTTTTGCTTACTTCCAGAGTGCTCTTTTTTGGGGAGGGGGGGATGTTTTCTCCCATCCCCACATTAAAAACAACGTTACATCCGCCAGTTCCTGCCGGAAGTGAAGACCGTTATTCGGAAGTTGGAAAGGATCAGAAATAGGCGTTTTTTGTCTATTAATTCTATTTTATTTAATGAAATATGCTTAAGTGTAAAATGCTGCCTAAATGTACGTATCGCATAACTTATATCTTCTGCATCTCTTTTTTTTTTTTTTTTTTCTTTTGCAGGTTCCTGTACTTATAACAGACAAAAAAACGCCTATTTAATGAAATATGCTTAAGTGTAAAAATGCTGCCTAAATATACGTATCGCATAACTTATATTTTCTGCATCTCTTTTTTTTTTCTTTTTTTTTTTTTTGTGCAGGTTCCTGTACTTATAACAGATTTGTTATCAACTGAAATTTGGAAGGAAAAAATTTTCCCTGAACTCCTTGATATGAAATTTGAACCAAAAACGACTTTCCCGCTTTACATGGTTGTAAGTATTTTCCTTTTCTTTTATACCGACATCGTTCACACTTCATCTCTTTTTATAGTGAAAGCTAACCCGCACAATTCCAAAAGGGGATTCCATTTACATGTCTACTTCTACAAAAATGGAAGAACTGGATAAACAAAAAATGGAGAAGAAACATTTCACATACAGGTGTAAGGTGCTCATCTGTTAACAGGTCATAAGCTGTTTAATAATATATATATATAGGATGGAATACTGTTGCCATATCTGGGCAGGAGCTGCTAAAAACAGCCTATCCTGCCTTGACAGAGTACAAAATAGACTTCGTGGCTTAGTGGAGGATGCCCTTTTCTCTTCCCTGCAACCTCTCTCCCACAGAAGAGACGTTGCGAGCCTATCCTTGTTTTATCGTTATTTCCAAGGCAGGTGCTCGTCTGAACTCCAATCTCTGGTCCCCCCTCACCAATCTTTCACGAAAAACACCCGTCTAGCTGAATCCACTGTGAAAAATTTCCCCCACTCTGTATCTGTGCCTAAATCAAAACGCGGATTCCATGAACAAAGCTTCTTTCTTAGAACTGCACGCCTGTGGAACTCTGTTCCGTCTGCCTGCTTCCCACCGGACTACAACTTGGATGTGTTCAAATCCAATGTTAACAAATTCCTAATGAACCGCCCCCTTTAGTAAACACTTCATCAAATCTCCACACTAACGTAATGTACTTGCAATAACCATTATCCCTGAGTGGCTTCCGGGCCTTGATAAGTGGCGATCACTGTGTAAAAAAAAAAAATATATATATAGGTCGCTCCAAAAGTAAATCCTTCTATTTTTAACTCAAAAAGTTAAAGAGCTACGTAGGCAAGAGTGATACCATTAAAATGAACGACCTTTTGTGCTCCGGAATTTATTTCTTTGCATAGTCACCACCATACTCAATACACTTTTGCCAGAAATTCAATGACACATATCTGCTTCTGACGCACGACCATGGCAGGCGTTGATTTCATGGAATCTCACACTGTCAATATCTGCAACATAAAGATGAAACTTTCAGGTCATGAATGCATAAATTCAGTCATCATAATAATGCAATCAGGTGGAATAAAAAAAAAAGGAGACATTACCTTTAGAACGCCCCCGCATGTATGTACATATTTCATTGACAGACAGACTGTTTCACAACTCTTCAGTGTGGCTAGACTAGCAACTACCTCAAGCCAGAATTGAAACTCGACTGCCTAGGTGACAGGCGGCACTTCTAACTATTACGCTGTTTGGCTGCTGCTGCTAAGATGGCTATATATATATATATATATATATATATATATATATATATATATATATATATATAATTTAACTATAATTATTTTTAGTATCTACAGGCACTAGTGTTTCATCCTTTTTGGGAATCATCAGTACAGGGAGTCACGATAACCGGCATAATGATAATAACAATGGGAGGAAGGGATAAGAATAGAATTTTGAAGTCAATTTTAAAAAGCCGTCCAACACATGCCAGCGTATAAAACAGATGTTAAACTAATTGTTATGATGATGATGATGGTGATAATGATAAAACTCACAAATCTCAACATCCAACAAATTACTGCAAACACTCAACAAGAACTTGTTTATTTTTTTCTGTTGGGTTTTATGGCGTGTCAACCGTTTGCGTCATTTTGTGCCGATTATGTTTCTGCTATGGCTGACGTGAATAATATTTTCTTTTTAAAAGTTTTTGATAAAGGCTAAATTTTTTTTTAAGGCATGAAAGTATGGTGTGGGGTTTGTTTTTCTCCAACATTTCAAAATACAATCGCTGAGATACAACGCGCGGCTCTTTACAAGCAGACTTCTTTCTGCAACTTGACAACATGGCAAGAAAGAAGAAAAAGAAAAAAAAGGAAACAACATACTGAGGATGAAGTATATCTCTGAAATATATTTATGTTATAAATTTCAAACAAGTAAAATATTTGTTTATTTTCCTAATATTGCATTGTGATTTGGCTTTCAAGCGCACTTAATGCGTATTTTATCCAAAGGTCTTTAATGGATTTTTTTTTCTTTATACAGGGTGACCCCCCCCCCAAAAAAAAAAACGGGCCCCAACTCGAATTAGGCCCCGTTTCTTAGTGTTTTGTCCGAATGAAATAAAACTTTGGTCATAACTAGTTTATTATATTTAAAACATCACATCGAAACACTAGGGTCTTTGGCCTTTTTTTCTCCATTGACTGTAAAATGCTCAGAAAGACAATTGAATGTCCTCTGCTTTTTTTGGGGGGGGG
Organism: Euprymna scolopes; assembly: GCF_053919585.1. Classification (NCBI taxonomy): domain Eukaryota; kingdom Metazoa; phylum Mollusca; class Cephalopoda; order Sepiida; family Sepiolidae; genus Euprymna; species Euprymna scolopes. Next base: position 11,908,492 of record NC_136521.1, on the reverse strand, counting down.
GGGGTCACCCTGCTTAAACTATTCCTCGTTGTTATGAAGTCAGTGCACTCCATTAGAATGTGTTTTTTTTTTTTTTTTTTTTTCTTCCTTTGAAGATTGTAATGCTGGGTATGGGGCAGCCAAACCAGCTGCCAACATTGCCCCACTTTTTTATTGAAACCAACTGAGAGCTCTTTTTCGTATCCTCGCTGTTCTCTTAAGTGCAATTGTCTGAATCTCTTTTGCACTTGGTTCACCAGGAATATTAGTTAGGTAGGACTTCAGGTTCTTCTTCATAAGTCATGTGGCACCTATGATAACTGGTATGATTGATATCCCCTTAAGATTCCAGTTTCTTTTCATATCATACATGAGACCTTGATATTTTGTCAGTTTCCCCCTTTCAGCTCGGTTCAGACCTCCATTATTAGGGACACTCACTTCAATCAAGGTTGCAACTGACTTATTCCATATAACTATGTCAGGTTTCACAGCAGCATTTTCAAGGTAGGTGGCTGTAGGGATTACATGGTCGTAATGCATTGTGTATATGTCATTTCCAACTGTTCTTTCAGGTTGATGTTCCCAGGAATTGCTGCTACACTGGATGTTTAATTTTTTACAGATGGTCCAGTGGAGGTACTTGCATACTCCATCATGTCTCGCTGTATAGTAGCCGTCCCCTAGAAGAACTTTGCAACTTGATATCAGATGACCAACACTTTCCAATTTTGCATGGCAGAACCTGCATTTGACATGGCATACAAATGGGTTGATTTTCTTAAAAAATATGAGTGGGTTAAATGAGTACGTCTCATTTTTATTCTTGCTTGTCTGATTTCTTCTTTTCGGTTTAGTTTGGTGTTTTATTCCTGCTTTTTAATTTTTTGCATTATTTTATAGAACTTATTGTTGGGAAATTTATACCAGTAAGTTTGCCATTTTTCCATTGTGTATGTATTGATATGTTTTTAAGATCTGAGTGATGGGGGGTTGGAATTTGAATTAGTTGGAAAGTTTAAGACGGTTTTTGCTGCTAAAACATGTTATAAATTAATGCATACCCAGCATGTGAAACTGATGATGTCGTGGAGGAGCATCATTCATCATGATGATTTTGTTGGCATTGGTTTCTCCGATATCTTTCTATTAAGAATTCTTTCTAGAAGATATTCGGTACTTACGGGATGGACCATGTGAAGGTTGCTAACATCCTTAACTGAAAGTGATTCTGTGGAACAAACTAGATTTGAACTTGGAACACCCAGGTTATCAGGCCACATCATTAACCACTGAGCCACTCTCATCTCCCTGACGATGATGTACTTGTTGGATCCCCTTTTCCAATACAAGCACCATCATTTATAATATAGGGTGTCCCAAAAGAAGCTGACGGATTTTAAATTTGATTAATTTCCTTAATATTTAAGTTATGCTTACCAATTTTCATATGTAGGTAGATGAGCCTCTCCGTGATTTATTGAGATATAGTAAGATATCATAGTCTACTTATTCTAATTTTATTTACACAACTTAATCTAGAGTATGTTTTTCACAAGGTCTAATTTTAGTTATTAAAAATGATTTTACTCAAATGTCCACCATTTTCATTTTCACACTCTTGTGCTCTCTGCAGGGAATTATCCAGCACATCACTTTATGTTTCAGGATTTATGGCCCTAATTTCATCCTCTATATTGTTTTTAAGGGCATTTATTGTGGCTGGTTTTATTGCATTGGGAGTAAGGGAATTTCTTGTGTTGAAGTTTCCTTGAAATTCTCTTTGAATTTCTGATATTGACTCCTTCACCCGAAAATACGGCTCTACAATAAATATCCGCTCCTCGGTAGTGTAACGACTCAGCATGACCTTGGAAGGGGTACTCTAGATGATCTGAAAAAATAAAAGAAAAATATAAAAAATTAAGAAAGTTATGAATTTTGTTTTAACCATCAGCTTCTTTTGGGACACCCTGTATAAAAACGAAAGTGTGTGTGTGTGTGTGCATTTTTCTTTGTATGTCTGGCAAAGGCTTTTGGAGGGGGGCGCTCGGAGGGGGGGTCACTCATTCTATTTTTATGTTTTATATACTCCCTAGATTATAATATCTCCGATTTATGAAGCGAGGTCGTCTCTAGCTTTTATTTCAGCGACTTTTATGTTACAAAATTTGTGCTGCGCTGTAATTTCATTTCTTTACTAGCGAGGGGTACCCGGCGTTGCCCGGGTGTTTGGGGGTTTAAAAAAAAAAGTAAGTATAAGGATCGAACCCGAACCGTTGAGGCAAAGTTGTGAAAAAAAAAAAACGTGCGACGTTAACCATTGCCCCACCGCAACATGCTTACGGAAACACATTTGAATTTATTTAATTAGTTGGATTTAGCAGGTGCTCGTTTTAATGAGTTAATGAGGTCAGTTTGACTGCGGTATTTCATTTACTGCTGAACGCTTTTTTCCTCGCCCCCAAGATGTTATAGGAAAAAGACTAACCCACATGCGGCGAGTGACAAATGTTGAATATTTATCTTCCCGAAATCGAGCAAATTAAATAGACAGGCAAGCTTCGTTGTTAACTGTGAGATATTACGATTTGTATGTGATATAAAAAGTTTTAAAAAGTTGTGAACCGAGCGACCGCTTCTCTGAAAGAAGTCTTTTGTAGACACACAGAAAAAGCGAACACACATACAAACATTTTCGCTTTTATATATATAGATGGCGTGATGTTTGACCTAGAAAACCACACGTTGATGTTCGTTTAAACACCTGCTGTTTTAAACGTTTAATTTCAACCATTATCACTTTTCTGCTCTCGTAGCATCATAAGTTATCAGGCTATTTGCCTCAAGGCTTCAGGTTCGAGCCTACCTCCCTACCAAAACTTTTTTTCTTTTACACCTACAAACACCCGGGCAACGCTGAGCATGCCCACTACTCTATAATATAAATTTCATCTGTCATACGTATGTATGTATGTTTGTATGTTTGCCTAAAACTTTCGACAGAGGCGACGGATTTTCACGAGATTAGTATCGTTTTGAAGCTCGACCCTTCGGATGACAAATATAAAAAAAATTGGCTAAAAACATTAATTTTTCACTCTAAACTGGGTACTTTTCTACAAGGAGGGGTCGCTTTTTTCGCCGATATTTTCGGAAGTCATCCCCCTCTTTTTTATTGACTAGCCTTAATTTAAACCTTCGCCACTTCTGGTTTGGCGATAGATGCAACGGCAAAGACCTCTCGTTTTTTTTTTGTTTTTTTTTTACATTCTTTTCCTCCTTCGTGGTACGGGTTCGAGCTTTGGCCTTTTGGTCAAGATCAAAGTGTAGTATCTGTTCTTCAGATGCTGCACTTCCATTTCTTGTTCTCTTTCGGTGGAGGAGAAATCCTTCACGACTGAGACAATTTTTATTTTTGTACCTTTTCTCCACGTTAAAAAACGACCCTGGTGTCTAACTCTGTCCCGTGGGGAGGCATAGTAAATAGGTACTACAACTTTTTTTTTTTTTTTTTTTGCTCAACACACACCTCCAAACACCCGGGCAACGCCGGTAACCCAGGCTAATATTATATATGTTTGGATGATGATGACCATGATTACAGCAATGTACTTGTCCCTTCTTCACCACGAGCGTCAAAATAATGAATCTGATAATCATCATCATCATCATCGTCATAGTGATGCACTTGTTCGAGCTCCTCCTTTAATACAAGTGTCACCATATTGGATATGTTGTCGATGATGATGATTGAAACCGGCATAATCACTTCAACACACCGGTTCCTGTTTGATCACCAAAGTTAAGCAACGTTGAGCCTTATCAGTACTAAAATGGGTGACCATTTGGAAATTTCAGGTGCTGTATGTGTTCTCTGCTTATCTCTGCATTGTTTCCAGTCATCCTGGACTAGCAGTGTCAAGTGCCAATTCAGGAGAGGTGTGGTTGATGATTGTGCAGCCCTTTCCCATCCCATAGCATTGAACCCTGGAGGGGCATAGGCCATCCACAACTTTGTAGATGCTTTTGTAGTGAGGAGTTCTTTTTTCGGGGAGAGGGTGCTGGCCCCACACCCAACCTTCCCAGAAGGTACATACATCACCTAGCCTTCCCAAATGGTCACTTATCTGGTATTGACCAGGCTCAATGTTGCTTGATTGTGCCGTGCATTGCACAGCCCTTGCCTCACAATTATACGTGCAGGGGTTATCCATTATCTCTTGAGACTGAACGGAGACACCACATGCATTGCCACGATGAATATGTTGTGGATGATGATGATGATGATGATGATGATGGACTTGTTGGAGCCTCTTCTCCAACACAAGCGTCGCCATATTAGATATCTTGTTGATGATCATGATGTCTCTGCATTTGCAGTTTTATCACGAAGCAACAGTTGTGAATCTGCTTGAAACAACCCTCTTCTACCCGGAAATGTGTGAATCGGCCGATGACAGCCTGCTGGACTTGATCGATTACTGCTATCGGAGGCTGGTCGACATCATTCACAGGTAAGCAATAATATTTGACGATATTGCTCCTTATTTTTTTACGTCTTAAACTGTTACCCTTATCTTGCAGTCAGAACTCTGAGCCTGATTGACTCAAAACACAAATCTAACCCAAATACAAACAGTATCTCAGCTTAAGTCCCAGACGTCCTCTCAACTAACAGAAACCAAAGTTCCTCCTCTTTACGTTCTATTTAAATATATATAAATATTTGGGTAGGCCACTTAACAACACTGCTTAAGAATCATGAGCTGTTTTATCTCTGGTCATAAAAACTTACTGACCAGGGTGCCTTTTATTAACACGTCTTAACACTTAAGCTGAGAAATCAAACTTTGCATAGCCAATTTTTATTTATTATTGTTGCGACATGTTATTGGCAATAAAATAACATACTTAGCTACAATTTATTTTTTAAAATACTTTCTTTTGCCCAGGTAACTGCTAATATTACACATTTTAAAATAATTACCTAAAAATTAAAAAGATGAGCAAGTGGGATAACTTTAAGAATATAATAGAAGTTGTCTACCGTGAGTTTAAAAATATGCAAACAAATAAAATTTAAAAACTAAAATCACTTTACTGCATCTCAAGCAATACTGCGTTGATGCAGCTAGAATCAAGATAACATAAAATATAAATTAGGGAATTAACTACCTTCCATGGGAGGGGAGGTAATAATTGATTTCTTTTTAAATATAAATCATCTATATTATATTTCTGTTTGTCTATCTGTCCATTCCACTTTTTCTCAGAAACTACTGGGCCAATGTAATTGAAATTTTGCATCAACCTTTATTGTTATGTTGTCTAGCAAACTAAGTATTATGGTATCGGTTTGATGCACAGCTAGGTATTAACAGATTAGTATTTAAGTTCTACAACAAAGGAAGGATTGATCCTAGTAATTCACTCCCGTTCGTCCATTCATTTGTTTGTACTTTTCTCATTAACCATGCCTTAGATTTTTCTTTTAATTTTGCACAAACATTAGTCATGGTGAAAGTAAATTTTTACCAGAACGGATAACTCTGGTTGCCCTCCTAGAGAGCATTATAGGAGTAAAATTGCCCCAAATCGTTCATCCACTCATTTCTTTGCACTTTCCTTAATAATCACGCGTTAGATTTTTTTTTTTTTTTTTTTTAATTTTGCACAAACATTAGTCATGGTAAAACTAAATTTTTCACCAGTGGAGGGAGACCCCACACGCTAAAAATTAATAGAGATTAGTATTTAAGTTCCACTTTTTCTCAGAAACTATTAGGTCGATTTAGCTGAAATTTTGTATGCCGTTTGTTATGATAAAGTGCAGCAGACTAAGTATTATGGTATCCATTTGATGCATAGTTAGGAGTTAATAGGTATTAGTATATGATGCAAAAATAAGCAAAGTTAACCATATTCAATTTGGCATAAAGCTTTCAAGACAACAGGCTATAATTTTGAGTCCGTTTTTTAACGAGCTAATTTTTATGTTTTCTTTTTTTCTCATCGTTTATTGGAGACAATGTTATTCAAAAAACAATTCGCAGCAGTTATTTGAATTCTGATGAACCACGTTTTTTAATTTAGTTTCTTTTTCTTTCTTTTCCAGACATGAAAACAAAGAGAATTTCATGGCATATTTCCAAGAAAAGCCTTCGGAAGAAAATTCCAACATGGAGGTAAAACAGCAAATATAATTCCGTCTTTTTTATATCATCTATTATTATACTAAGTGTGAGTTAATCAACGTTTGTTTTATTAAGGCATTTTTCGTATATATGTTTATAATAAAAAATATATGCTAAAAATATCCCTTAGTTCTGAGATTGAGTTACGATGTGCCTTAAATAAGTTTCCAGACTTTTTTTGTACAGGCATTTAAAATTGTCATAGACTCTTTAAAATTCAGTATGTTATTCCTATGCACCATATGAGATGACTGACCAAATTTTATGATTTCAGGTTCAAACGAATAGCTACAGCAGGAATTAGTTGGTTGGTTGGTTGGTTGTTTTGTTTTACGCCATATCAACCCTTTTTAGGTTATTTAATGCTGAATCCAAAGATTTTGAAGAAAAATTTTTTAATAGAGTATATTTTTTTCTTTTTTTTTTTTTTTTTAAGTCGGTTTCTATTTAACCCATAGTTGGGACCCTAACAGGTACTACCAGTCTAGGTCAGAGTGGACCCGGGAGCAATGGCAATTAAAGGGTGGATCCACACTCCCCAAAGCCCGCAAGCTGGGGCCTCACCATCGGATATAGTTTAAGACCATATCCAGGACCAGCAGGAATTGGAATACACTCTACTAAAGCCTGATTGTCGCAGCTGGTGAATTTCAAAAATGCAATCTGAACGTAAGGACACCTTAGAAGAATGATATGCAATAAAATTCTGTTTTAAACTTGGAAAAATTGCCAAAGAAACGTATGGAATGCTTCAGACTGCTTTTGGACCATCTTGCATGAATCGATCATCAGTTTTGGAGAGGCATAAGAGATTAAAGGAAGGCAGGGAGTCTGTGAGGCATGATGAGAGGTGTGGGAGAAGTAAGGAAGTCAGAATAATAGAGTTGATTGACCAAATAAAGAATTTCATAGATTAGAACTGTCGTGTGTCTACAGAGAAAATAAGTGCACAGTTTGATGTCAGTTGAGAATTGCACACACAATTATTCACGAAAAACTTAAGATGCAGAAGATTTCCATCCGTGTCACAGACTATTTGACCAAGATGGGCATCAAGACAGTCCTCACCCTCCTTATAGTCCAGACTTTGCTCTGTGACTTTTATTTATTCTCTAAGCTCAAGGAAAACCTTAGAGGATGTCGTTATGAGACAATTGGGAAGATGAAAGAGGCTGTGATGAAGGTCATCGACATGCTTACACGGAAGAATTCAATGGAGCCTTCCACAAATTGTTGAAACGGTACAACAAGTGCATTGCAGCTGGAGGAGATTACTTCTAAGGGGATTTTGAGAGACATAAGAGATTAAGAGAAGGCAGGGAGTATGTGAGGGATGATGAGAGGTGTGGGAGGAGTAAGGAAGCAAGAACACCAGAGTTGATTGGCCAAATAAAGAATTTCATATATATAGAGACAATAAGTGCACAGTTTGATTCAGTGTTGGAACTGCAAACACAATTTGTTTAGTTTTGAGACATTTGTGCTGAACAAAGATGGCGGCTTAGTTCAGATCAGTAACCAAGATGGCGACCAAGAATCAAATGCAGTCCGTCGCGTAGTTAACCTCTTAAGTTCTGAGATATTATGTTGAACAAAGATGGCGGCGTAGTTCAGATGAGTAACCAAGATGGCGGCGTAGTTCAGATCAGTAACCAAGATGGCGGTGAAGAATTAAATGCGGTCCGTGGCGTAGCAAATGGCAAACTGACTGAATCCAAAATTCGACGATTTTTATAATAATTTTGCGACGTTTTGATTGGTTGTTTAGCACAGCCGTTGGTTATAAAAATGATTGGCGAATCCATTCGTCTCATACCCCCCATTACAAGTTCATTGTGATGGGATGTGTCTCCTCGTGGCTTCGGCTGCAGGGAGACAGGGTAGTACACGTCAAGGATTCATCACTTGACGCTCAGTCCAACAGGTGAGGGGCCGGGAACCAGCCCAGCACCTGTTGGACTGAGGTATGCCGCCTGGGTAATACCTAGGAAGTCAACCCTCCCAGGCCTTGCTACCGGGCTTTCCGGCGGGGCAAGTTTATTGCTTGCTGCTTGAGGCGCCCTGACCGGGGAATGCCGACGGGGTTACTCAGGCAATTTTTAAAATTGCAAGAGTGCCCCTTCTTTAGGGGAGCCTGTGGGGTTCCCACTTTCCGGCCTTGTGCCACATATAGCTGATGTGGGCAGCATTTAAATATACCCCCATTACAAGTCAAAAACTTTTTACACAATTATTTGCAAAGAACTTCAGATGCAGAAGATTTGTGTGAATGCACCAGTGTTACAGAGAGAGAGAGAGGTGACAGCAGAAAAGGACAGACGACGCTCAACTGCCTATCACGGTCGCAACCACACCCTTCCCGCCACACTCTCTTTCCTTCACCGCCGTATTGATGTGTATATGTTGTTATTAAATAAATCAAATTGTTTTATAACAAAGCGTCTCGTTATTCATAGATAGATGAACAGCGGTGATTCCATTCACTAGACGAGTTACAGCAACATATGCATATATGCACAAACAAACTATCTCTCTATCTATCGAGATATTCAAAAATCTCGGATAGCTAGAATATAGACGGTGCTAACAAAATAGACGTCATGGCCATATCACCCAGTATATAACACCAGTTCGCAACTCCATCTTTGTCACAAATTATTTGACCAAGATGGGCATCAAGACAGTTCCTCAACCTCCTTATAGTCCAAACTTTGCTCCCTGTGACTTTTGGTTATTCCCTAAGCTCAAGGGAAACCTTAGAGGCTATCGTTATGAGACAATCGAGGAAATGAATGTAAGCTGTGGAGAGGGTCATTGACATGCTCACACAAGAAGACTTTCATGGGGTCTTCCAGAAGTCGTTGGAACGGTACAACAAGTGCATCACAGCTGGAGGAGATTACTTTGAAAGAGACTAGAGTTCCATGTATGTACTATCAATAAAAGTGCCTATACGAAAAAGTCTGGAAACTTATTGAAGGCACCTCGTACATGTTTGAAAACGAAATGCTATTTTTGTTCTAATTAACGCTAACTTATAATAAATTAAAGAAGTCACTCAGCTCTCTCTTAACAATCTATGTATTTTTATTGCTACCTCTAACTCTATATTGATTCAACCACTTTCTTATATTTCTTAATGCTTATAAATAATTTTCCTTTTCCTCCTGTGTACTAAAAACTAAACAGAACTTCCATGAACAAAGTTTATTTCCCATCTGTGAAACACAGTATCGTGGGGCTGCTTCCCAGCTGACTACAGCATGATTGTTTTCAAGTCCAATATTAACCAAATTCTTGCTAAGCCATCCTGTTTAATAATCCCAATTTCAACCATCATTACCAATCATCATGGTGGTTGTGATGATGATGATGATGATGATGATGATGATGATGATGATGATGATAAATTTGAGGGAAAAGTAGGTTGGTTGGTTGGTTGTTTTTGTTTTACAGCATATCAACCCTTTTCGGGTTATTTAATGCCAAATCCAAAGATTTTGAAGAAAAATTTTTAATAGAATATATTTGTTGTTTTCAAATCATTTTCTATTTAACCCATAGTTGGGACCCTAACAGGTACTACCACTCCGAGTCAGAGTGGACCTGGGAGCAATGGTAATTAAAGGGTGGCTCCACACTCCCAAAGCCCGCAAGCTGGGGCCTCACCACTGGATATAGTTTAAGGTCATATCCAGGACCAGGGAAAGTAGGATAAAGACCTGGCCAGAGATAAGTTAGTTTGGAAGTAAATTTCTAAAAGCTCTCTAATGCATGCTATCACGGATGTTACATCGAATATGATGTTGAAAGAATGGACTTGGGCTGGGTGATGTAGAACAGTTGAGATAGCAGGGTCAGTCTTCGGGGGAAGACCAAGGAAAACATGGGAGGAAGGGATAAGAATAGAATTTTGAAGTCAATTTTAAAAAGCCGTCCAACACATGCCAGAGTATAAAACATGTTAAACTGATTGATGATGAAATTAATAGATCTCAACCTCCAACAAAGTACAGAAAACACTTAACAAGAACTGAAAAATGTTATGAATTAATGTATATCTTGATGATGGTGGTGGTGATGGTGATGTTAGTGATGGTGGTGGTGATGATGATGGTGAATGTGGTGATGATGGTAATTATTGTGGTGGTGGTATTGATGGTGGTAGTCGTGGTGATGATGATGGTTGTGGTGATGATGGTGTGAAGGAGACGGAGGAGGAGGAGCATCATCTCACCAACTTCCTAACAAACTCTTTAACAGTATCCTGGAGTGGCCTTTATAAATGCCGATTCGTTTGTACATAATAATGTTATAACGTTGTTTGGCAGCCAACACGTTGTACATTTCGTCGTAAAGGAGACCGGGAATAGGAAAGAACTTCAACTCGTTTTTGTTTTGTTTTTTTACACAGACATCACCACATTATCAAGGCCAAGAGGCCACTCGAGGATAAGGGTTAAAGAGTGCACAGTAGAAATTGGACAATATAGTAATCAATTCGGTAAATTTGTTAACTTATATAAAACGGCTCATCAAAAACTTGTTTATGTTAGACTTGAAGACAACCATATTGTAGTCAGTCAGAAAGCAGGAAAACCGAAGACAATTCCACAGCCGTGCACTTCTAAGAAAGAAGCTTTGCTCATGGAATCTACGTTTAGGTTTAGGCACAGATAAAGAGTGGGGGGAATTATTGATAGTGTTTTCAGCTAGACGAGTGTTTCTTGTGAAAGTTTGGCGAGGGGGGACCATAGACTGAAGCTCAGTCGAACACTTTCCATGAAAATAACGATACATCAGAGACAAACTCGCAACATCTCTTCTGTGAGATAGAGGTTGCAGGGAAGAGAAAAGGACATCTCCTACGAGGCTATGTTTTGTACAATTTTTGTTTCCTCATTCTCTCGTTCCTGCTGTGACGTCCCTCACGTGATCGTTTTATGTACCGTCATTCACGCCTCGCACATGATCTTGAACGTTATCTCATTCTGTGCTCCACGTATCTCTTGTGATCCTTCTTTCTCTTTTTTATGTTTTTTTTCTTTACCGGTGACGTCATTTCGCATGCATTTACATGCACGCACCAGTGCTATGTTACAATGTCTCTGTGAGCATTTAGAGAAGGAATGAATTTATTTATTTTTTCAGTATAATCATCGAATTTAAAATTTGAAGTAAAATTTCTCTTTTTGTTTTTACTTCTTTTCACATTTTATAAACTTATACAGAAAGCGAAATAAAATTTTTGTTATAACTTTCTTTCTCATCAAATCTTTCTTACAGTTCATTTATTAGATCTATTGCTCTTTCTGTTTCTTATAATATTGGTTCCTTCTATCACTCTAAACATTTCTCATGCCTGGGGTTATTCTCTGTCTCTTCAAATCTACGATCAGACCACGCAGGGAGTATCGTTGTCATATTTCTACTCTTTTTGTTTTTGTTTTTCAGGATCTTCAAAATCAAGTCAAACATTTAGAGTTTGATATCGCAGTAAAAACTATTTCCATTTTGAGATACATCACTGATAATTTAAACGAGTAAGTTATTTTGCACAACCCGATTTTTGCTGTCAATTTATCTTGAAATGTCACAAGTGTGTATGTATGTATGTGTGTGTATATATATATATATATATATATATATATATATATATATATATATATATATATATATGATTAGTTTTTTTTTTGGAAAAAGAATTCCAGCAGAGTGCTCAATTAAAAGAAAAATCCAAAATGTAAGAGCGTATTTATATTTTCTGTACAGAAAGTTGTTAGTTGAGACAGATCATTGGTACCGTCGGTTTCAAGCCCGATAATAAGGCCCGTTTAAGGTATCCTTATCAATATATATATATATATATATATATATATATATAACTATTTCATTTATTCACATAAATTTACTATACGAAAGTATAGATTTATGCGTAAACTTTAAGTATTTACTTCAAAAGTGCTCAATACGTAGGTAGAGCTAGTTAGTAATTTATAAAATATATATGGCGATTAAGCTACACTGAATATTCTGCGTTTCATCCAACTATAGGATTCGTCAGGCTTATGCATAAGCCTGACGAATCTTATAGTTGGATGAAACGCAGAATATTCAGTGTAGCTTAATCGCCATATATATTTTATAAATTACTATATATATATATATATATATATATATATATATATATATATATAACCTTCAGAATATGAGAGAATATATAATTATTTCCACAGCCAGACAACGTCGCAGCTCACAAGAGCCATGAAAGCCAACAAACAGGAAGTCCAAGACTCGAGTTTCACACACACACACACACACACACACACACATACACACACACACACACACACAGATTTATATAAGTTGAGTTTTTGGTGCTAACGCACTTTCTGATCCGCGCTATTTTTTAAATCGTATTTCCACGTTTAATTAAAGTTTTATGGTATGTTTTTTTATTCAATTGTAAAGTTAAAGTACAGAATAGGTACAAAACGCCCCCTCCCCATGTTAAAAATGACTTTTTAAATAATAACGTTATTATTTCAGCATGGATCACTCTCTGCATGAGTACCGTGCTTTTTCTCGCATTAATATTAAAAGCCTATATTTTTACTATTTAAGAATTATTAAAACAAACTTTGTAATATACTCAGTCATGGATATGCGAGCGACTACATAAAATATTTTTTTGAAAAACGAACGTTCATTAATTAATTATTTAATTTTTTAATAATTTATTATTTATAAATATATATTTATATATATTTATGTATATATGTATATACAATTATATTCATACATATATTTATATTTGTATATAAATATATATGTATACGTATATTTGTATTTGTATATAAATATGTATACGTATATTTGTATTTGTATATAAATATGTATACATATATTTGTATTTGTATATAAATATGTATACGTATATTTGTATTTGTATATAAATATGTATACGTATATTTGTATTTGTATATAAATATGTATACGTATATTTGTATTTGTATATAAATATGTATACGTATATTTGTATTTGTATATAAATATGTATACGTATATTTGTATTTGTATATAAATATGTATACGTATATTTGTATTTGTATATAAATATATATATGTATACGTATATTTGTATTTGTATATAAATATATATGTATACGTATATTTGTATTTGTATATAAATATATATGTATACGTATATTTGTATTTGTATATAAATATATATGTATACGTATATTTGTATTTGTATATAAATATATATGTATACGTATATTTGTATATAAATATATATGTATACGTATATTTGTATTTGTATATAAATATATATGTATACGTATATTTGTATTTGTATATGAATATATATGTATACGTATATTTGTATTTGTATATAAATATATATGTATATGTATATTTGTATTTGTATATAAATATATATGTATATGTATATTTGTATTTGTATATAAATATATATGTATATTTGTATTTGTATATAAATATATATGTATACGTATATTTGTATATAAATATATATGTATACGTATATTTGTATATAAATATATATGTATACGTATATTTGTATATAAATATATATGTATACGTATATTTGTATATAAATATATATGTATACGTGTATTTGTATATAAATATATATATGTATACGTATATTTGTATATAAATATATATGCATACGTATATTTATATTTGTATGTAAATATATATGTATATTTATATATGTATAAAAACTTATATTTATACGTATATTTATATGCATGTATATAAATATATATTCATAAGTATACAAGTTAGAAAAGCATTTCATCCACTTAAAAAAATCATTGAAAATTTTATATCTATATCATTAATTGCTAGATGAAAGATAATGTTTTTAAAGTGCAACAAAATGTACATTACATAAAATAAATCCAAGGTAATTTTTTGATTCAATTTAAATTAAATTTTTATACCTTACTTTGTAAAATTTATAAAAGTGCACTTTGAAGATAAATAAATTTCAAATTGAATCTTGTATTTTAAAGCCTATAGTAAAACTATTTTGTTTAACAATTTTCATGCCTTGGATGAAATGCTTTTCTAACTTATGTCTTATCTTTTTAAGATTATATTTTAAAACTCTCCTTCTCTCTATTTCAGTTTGTATTTCTCCTCACATCACAACTCATTTTTTGCAACCCTCTCTTTGTAATACAGGTCTGAATAATGACAAAATCTGATTTTTTTTTTAACAAAAACTTTAAAATAACATTTTTTAGATTAAATCTTTTTAAACTTCTTTCAGAATAGAAAATCTTTAAAATTTAATAAGGAACATATTTCATATAGGTTTCATTAACAAATATTCAGTACATAATGAGAAAAATAGAGATGAAAATTTCAAAAGGATTGTATAACTGGTTACGGCCAATACTAGTCCTCGCCTGCGAAAGTCTTTGTTATTGTTATTCTATTATTATTATTATTTAAAACATTTTGTGTCCTGCTCTTTTGCGCGAGGACTAATTTATATACATGTTTATAATTATATATTTATATGCATGTATATAAATATATATGTATATTTATACATACGTATATAAATATATATTTAAAAGTATATTTATATTAATGATGGGACGATTTCTGTATTTTTCCCAATTTCGATACAATTACTGATTCCGATTCTTTATAAATCTCTAAATATTTAACTATAAAGTTGTTATTTTGTCCCGATTATTGTAAAAACACATCTTAAATGTGCATGTATTTTATCAAACATAAAAACACATTTGTGAGCGGGTGTTCTAGAGATTTTTGTCTTACTGGAAGTTTAAATTAATAAATATTCATTATTTTTATATTACTACAAGTAATGGAAGACGTTTTATAAAAACAAAATAAAACAAATTGATAATTAAAGGAATCGATTTTGGCATCGGAAAACAGGCTCAAATTTTCCCGATTCTGATACCTCAAAAAGTTTCGATTTTTCAGATTCCCGATTCCGATTCCTATTAATCGTCTCAACTCTAATTTATATACATGTATATAATATATATGTAGCAAGATTCCGGGCGATACCAGATGGTATTGCTTTTCAAATAGAGGAAGAGAAGATAGGAGAGGGGGTGTGACATTGGATCAAGGAAAAAAAAAGGAAAACATCCCTGGGACTTTATCAGGAGGGGAGGAGGATAATAGATAATAATTGTTCTTTAAGCGGTTTTAATTTCCATTTTGTACTTATGTAGCGATAAAAAGAGGCAAAAATGTCCATAAGAAATAAAATATTTCAATGGGAAAAAAAATAAATAAATATGATAATGAGATTCTTGAGTTTGGCAGAAAAACAACACAGGATCGTTTTCTGGTTGAGTTTAGAAAGAACAATTCAAATATTATAGAAACAATGACTTGGGTTCAAAATGTCTGCTTTGGTGTCTGGGAGATGTTGTCATTTGGGTCCACCTGTTGTATTTAACTACCAGGCCACCAAGCCAGTGATAAGTTAGTTGGACAGATAAATAAAATTGAACCTAGGGAGAGATATGGTCATAGAGAAATAGTCATAGAGAAAGAAGGGAATAGAGAAAGAAGTTCATGATTGAAGAAAAGGAATATAAGAGAAAAAAGAGGTTCAGAGGGGGGGGGGAAAGAAAAGTAATTTTCAAATGACAGAGGGGGCAAGAGGCTAGTTTTATAAAAACGCTTGTCTTTTTAGAATTAGGGTCGTTTTGTTGGCTGGCATTGGGACGTCCACATCGCCCTTGCCCCGCGTGGGGGAGGGGGCGAAACTCTCATAAGAGCGAAGTTGAAAAACTCTTGTTCTTAGCTGGGAAATTAACTAGATGAACTTAAGCTATACAACCTGCATCACAAAGCTCGGATCAAAGAACTTGACTTTAAACAAGTGTGAAATGATTTATAAATAATTATTTGGTTTGGTTTTTACGAAAATGAACCAGAGTTTTTCTTTGTTTCTCGATTGCCGGCCTGAATGAGGATGCAGTTTATTTCAGGTATGCCCTGATGCCAGATGATGAAAGAGATAAACTGGATCCAGCACGAAGCCAGAGTGACGACCGAAATCGACGATGTTGCCACACGGACTTAGGGTCATGCACATGTTACATGATAAGGGCTGTCCCCTGTTCATGTAAGTATAAAAATAGAGAGATTAGTTAAAATGGAAATAAGAGAAAGCAGAAATCGAACCCTGGACATAAGTTTTAAAGAACGATAGGTTTAAATGGAATGTCCAGTAAATTGTTAATTCGGATGAAATAAATAATAAATAAACTATTCAATTGTTAAAAGAATGTGGATAATAAAATATGAGTTAAATAAATTAGATATGTAGGTTAAATTCCTTTGTGGAAACAACACAAGGAAAATAGGTTATTGGGAAATCAATGTCGAAAACGTGCAAAGTCGCGCATGTTGAAACACGGTAATTTTGCTCACGTGGCCGGGATGCATGGAGTTCTCAATATAGCAGGTGGGAGTTAGTTGGTCGAGAGAGAGTCGGAGACAGTCGGAGACAGTCAGTGAGAAAACTCAGAGACAGGCGGACGTCTGAAGCGAGACGTTACTTCAGAAACTAAAATGTGAAACTTTGAGTTCTTAATGAGGAAGTCACGACTGGTCGTCAGAAAATAAATTCACCATGTGTTTTGGATAAAGCTCATCTTTGTGTTGTGATTTCTACAAAAAGGTAAATTGTATCGTTATTATATGTCTGTGTTATAAAATGTCATTACAACAACATCTCTCTCTCTCTCTAAGATACAACATCATATGTAATAAGACAAGAACTCTCACTAAGACTCATATCATTACTAATAAGAACTCTCACAAGAAAAAGCATAACTTATAATAGTCTCTCTCTAAGACTCTTTAATGAAACAACTATATAACAACTCTCAATTTGGTGTTCGTGAACCTTTTGCATCAGCGATGCAGAAACCGAACCTGGGGTCGATACCACGAAAAAAAAGAAAAAGAAAAAGAAACACAACGTTTTAAAAGGGTCCAACATAATTAAAAAAATAAAAATAAATAAATAATACCACGGAAAAAGAAAAATTACACGATCACAGAATTCGAAAAAGAAAAAGAAACACAACGTTTTAAAGGGGTCCAACATAATTTAAAAAAATAAATAAATAATACCACGGAAAAAGAAAAAAAATCACACGATCACAGAATTCGAAAAAGAAAAAGAAACACAACGTTTTAAAAGGGTCCAACATAATTTAAAAAAAATAATAATAATGAATAAATAATACCACGGAAAAAGAAAAAAAATTACACGATCACAGAAATGCGAAGAAAAAAAAAATGAAAAAAAAAAATTTGAACATACACGCACACAGAGAACAAAAGATACAAGAAATATTAAAAAGAAAAAGAAGAAAAGGCCGATATGCCGTAAAAAGAAATTCGTAGTAATGGAAAAAAATAGTAAACAAGTCACCAAACGTAATTCATTGATAAATGAATTGGCCTGTTAAAAAACACACACACACACATACACGCGAAGGCAGAGACTGTGTCACCCTAATGTTATTGTTTTGAAATTTGTAGAAGTGTCATTAGAAGATCTGTGTCAATATGAAATCGTTTGGACGAATTGTTGAATTTAATCTGTCAATCAAAACAGGAATTTCAAAGGTCGCATGTACTCTCTATGAAACGGCGTGTAAATTGTTTTGAAATGCATTTTGTGTTCATAGTGAACTTTTCGGCTTTTGCGTGTTCATTTATTTTGTTTTTGAAAAAAAAAAAGGGGCAATTGTTTTGGACAGACTGTTGAATTGTTCTTTGTTACAGATGATTTTTTTTTTTTTTTTGTTAAAAAAAAAAAAAAGTTATAACTGTTGCAAAATGTTTAAATGTATTAAGGTATTTTTTTTTTTTTTGAAAATGTTTTTATGATGTTGAACAAATATTGTAAATTGTCTTATGTAATGTTATGATTTTCACAGCAAGAATTCAAAGTTATCCGTAAATTTACATTAGATTAAAATGATCTAGTAGAAAATAAGTTAAGACGTATGGTTGGCTTACAGATTCAGTTAGAATTTTAGAAGGGGGACAAGAATTAAAATTACGTAAACGGGCATTTGGAGAGATTTTAGATGTGATACGCCGTAAGAAATATGTTTTGTTTTAGCATTTGGTTTTGTTGTTTTTTTTAGAGATCCTAAAATTTTTTCTCCAAGAAAAGTGACTTGGTAGGGATTGATAAGCACAAGAAGTGCCCCTATACGAAAAATTTGGGAACCTGGTTAATTAAGTGCTTAAAATAAGCTAGTTGCACGTAACGACTCCAAGCAAAGTAGTAAGTCTTGGCTTAGTTAATAAACAGGCGTTGGAAAGAATACGAAAATTCTTAAGGGGACCAGTAAACCGATGAGAGGTAGTCCCGAGGCAATCACATATAGCTTAATGAAGTAAGAGACAGGCAAAAATATGCCGTAGATTACGTAAGAAAGATATAACCTTGTATTTTTTTTTAGAGACGCATGAATGTGGGATATATCTGCTGGATCTTGGAGGCTCTGGTGAGAGGAAAGAAAAATCACAAAAAAAACGGGCAATTAGATAGAATTTAGGCGCAATTAAGTTGTTGGTCGCAGGAAACGTGTTAGTTAGTTAGGGGTGATATTTCTAAATCCTCGTCGAAGTTTCAAGAATCCAAGCAAGGAAATCCGAGTGAATCCGTATGAGAGAAAAAAAGGTATATCTTAAACTTCTGAAGCCAACCACAAAGATTTAAGTATATGAGCTTTGGTATGTCCCGTATGAGATAGTTATAGAATAAAAAACAAAGCCATACTTGATAAGACTAACCATGCGGAAAGAGAGATCAGAGCACTTTTGAGACGAAGGAAGTCGTCCATTTCGAGAAAGGTGAAAACCTCTAGTCTGTGGCATATGGGTGGCTGGAAAATAGCTGATGTGAATTATAGGAATACCCTACACCCAAAAAGTAAATGCCACAAAGATCAGAAAGGTTCTGATCTTATAAAAAAAAATAAATAATTGTGAAATCGGCCGTGAAGGGCTGACTAAAAGAGATTTTTTTTGTGTGTTTTTTAGCCTGATCTTTCTAGCCGTGTGGTTGTGTAGATGTAAAAATAAAAAAAAAATGTACTAAAGTTAAAAATGCATACATTTTTTTTGTGAAATATGGAAGGGAGGGATGTTACATGATAAGGGCTGTCCCCTGTTCATGTAAGTATAAAAATAGAGAGATTAGTTAAAATGGAAATAAGAGAAAGCAGAAATCGAACCCTGGACATAAGTTTTAAAGAACAATAGGTTTAAATGGAATGTCCAGTAAATTGTTAATTCGGATGAAATAAATAATAAATAAACTATTCAATTGTTAAAAGAATGTGGATAATAAAATATGAGTTAAATAAATTAGATATGTAGGTTAAATTCCTTTGTGGAAACAACACAAGGAAAATAGGTTATTGGGAAATCAATGTCGAAAACGTGCAAAGTCGCGCATGTTGAAACACGGTAATTTTGCTCACGTGGCCGGGATGCATGGAGTTCTCAATATAGCAGGTGGGAGTTAGTTGGTCGAGAGAGAGTCGGAGAGAGTCAGAGACAGTCAGTGAGAAAACTCAGAGACAGGCGGACGTCTGAAGCGAGACGTTACTTCAGAAACTAAAATGTGAAACTTTGAGTTCTTAATGAGGAAGTCACGACCGGTCGTCAGAAAATAAATTCACCATGTGTTTTGGATAAAGCTCATCTTTGTGTTGTGATTTCTACAAAAAGGTAAATTGTATCGTTATTATATGTCTGTGTTATAAAATGTCATAACAACATCTCTCTCTCTCTAAGATACAACATCATATGTAATAAGACAAGAACTCTCACTAAGACTCATATCATTACTAATAAGAACTCTCACAAGAAAAAGCATAACTTATAATAGTCTCTCTCTAAGACTCTTTAATGAAACAACTATATAACACACATTTTGCGTGCCCTGAGCAGCAGAGATATTTTCCAGTGACCAGTGAGAGTCTGGTCACCCTTGAGGGGTCCACCACTAGACAAGTAAGAATGTAGCCCTGCTGGATTGCATCTATGGTCCTGCAAGCCGGGAGCGATGAACACGGCCAAGAGTACATCACAAGTATGCTCCCGTGAACCAGGTTAGCGACGGATGCGGCCCCGTCCCTGGACAACAGAAGGGGTTAGGGTTATATATATATATATATGTGACACTTACGTCACCCGCGCGTCGTCCAGTGGTGGAATGACCCCGGTTGTCGGTTTTGATGTTTCCTCAGCGATGATGTCACGGCCGGTTTCCTAAAACAGACTTGTCATGCAAAAACAATGGAAGAGACCAAGTCAATAAGCGTTTCTTTTTGTTTAAACTTCTTTGTATTCAATCAGGGTACAATCGCAGTTAGCTGTTTAGTTAGGGACTGGCCACTTGTTAACTGCGAGGTTTTCTCTTCTCTCTCTCCGACAGACAACTCAATTATCTACTTGACAGGGACAGTCGATGAGGGAATCTACGTTCGTCGGACCCAAGGAAGCAAGGCTCTCTCTCTTACTCTCTTACTCTCTGACTGTCAATCTCTCAAGGCTCGCTGCTTATATTGTGGGGGCGTGGACTGGGTCTCTTCCCGTTTCAGGTCGTTGGCCAATCAGAATTAAGGGATCACTGTCCGTCAAATCTTCGCCAGGCGGTATATACCCAAAAAAGGAGCTGCCTTTCTTTCTCTGTTGGCATTCGGTTGTTCCCTAATGGAATTTGACAGGACATAAAAACAGAAATGCCTAACTTAATTATTTTTGAGAGGACATAAAAACCGCTGAATCCGATTCCACAAAGGCCACGCGCCTGTTCAATAGGGTCACGTGTCGCCCCGCTGTTCGGCGATTGTTTGCCCTTGTAGATCGGAATTTCATTGGTATCCTCGCCACCCACGGGCTGTCATGGCCAATTTAACGTCATCACGTTCTTCCACCATAAGCTACGATCTTATCTTTTTTTTCTCTTCTTTTCGTCGTTTACAGCTGCCTGTTTTCCCTTTCTTTTTCCACGGGTTCACCGCTACTCTTGGCCTTTTGGTCAGGATCAAAGTGCAGCATCTGTTCTTCGGATGCCGCACTTCCATTTCTTGTTCTCTTTCGGTGGAGGAGAAATCCTTCACGACTGGGACAATTCTTATTTTTGTACCCTTGAGCGTCTCTCATTCCACTCCCCTCCCATCGACATGTCTTTTACATCGTAAAATACACCTTTTGCCAGGTGAATTGTTTCTCAGATGGCTGGATTGCCAACTGCACTGACCGTTTCAACGAGAGAGAGAGAAGAAAAGGGGGAAAAAAATCGCAAATCGTGAGCCAGCCCCTCTTTCGAGAATATATTAATCGCATGCCAAAAGAAAAGTGATAAAGTCTCTGGAGTTTTAATTGTCCGGATTAGTTGTAAGAAACCCCCCCCCCCAAAAAAAACAGAACAAAAAAACAAAACAAAACAAAACAAAACAAGCGGACGAAAGAAAAAAAAAAAAAAAAAAAGGTCTCTTGTTTGTTAGGTGAGTGTGGGTGGGTGCGTTCCCTCTTCTTCTGTCTCTGTTTGTCTTAGGTTTACAGGTGTAAGATGGAAGTGTCATGGAAAAAAACATTTTCTTTTTTCTTTTTTTTTTTGTGTGCGCGTTTTCACCTTTGTTTATCTTTGGTCTGCAGGTGTAGGATGAAAGTGTCATGCAAAATTATTATTTATTTATTTATTTTTTTGTTTTGCTTGCCGTGTGAGTGTATATGTTTTCTCTCCTCTTCTGTCTTTTGTTTACATTCCTACAATTTTAAGAGCCATTTTGGGCGGCCCCTCTTTCGGACTCATCCTCCGCTCGTTCCACCACGCCTGTTAGGACCGGGTGCTGCACCGGCCGGCCCCCTCCTTTCACTCAGCTGCTCGGCCGCCTGTGCTTCAGTGGTGCGCATCCCCCCCCCCCCAGTGCAACATAGCACTGCAGTGCCTGTCTAACGAGGTCCACAGGCTACCTTAAATCATGCAGTCGCTCAACCTGTATTTTCAATAACACGTCTCTCAACCTTCCCGGGGCCACTATGCTGGGGGTGCAGGTTCCCCGATGACAACACCCAACTGCGCACATACACGTACACCTTTCTTTTTTCTCTGGCCGCTACGCGTGGCTGGCCGTTGGTATTCTCATCTTCATCATCTCCCCCCTCACATCCTTATCCAGCTATCTGCAAATTAAAAACACTCTCCAGATTTTCTTTTCTCACACCTCATTGAACAAATCCTATCCACATATCCATCTTTCTTTCTTTTTCTCTTCCTTCCCCCACCTCTTCCCTTTCCTTTTTTATCCCCCCTTCTTTCTTTACTTCACTTGTCCCATAAGCATTCTCTCACTCGGAACAAGGTACAGCATCTGCCCTAACGCCACACCCAACATGCACTATTCTCATCCAGTGAAGGAGAGATCCTCCCCGACCGAGGCAATCCTGCCCTTCAGTCCCATAATTTGTCCCAGCAGCGCCATTTTGGTCAGAGACCAAGTGCAACAACTGTTTCAATGCTACACTAACAATATTCAATCCCCGTCCCGTGAAGGAGAAATCCTTCTCGACTGAGCATTTCTAAATTTCTTTTTTTTTTTCAAAACAGAACAATATCAGCACCGTTAATTTCTTTAAGATATTCTACTCGACAGTTTAAATTCCCCAAAGACACCCTCGCTCAATACGCGACTTTCTCGTGCTAAGTTACTCTCCCCGTTGGCCAATTTACTCACTGCGAGATACTTCTCAATTACTTATAGTTCTTTTCTGCTATTTACGGCGCCCCTCCCCCTGAAGCCTTCCGTTTTAGTCCCTAGCTACCTCCAAGGTCAGTCCGCGACACAATCTGCCAACAGTGCGAACACATGGGGGCCCTCCATGCATCCACAGAGAAAACAGCTGCACCACATTTAAACCTGGAGATGTCGCTCCAACCTCCCGTCTCTGTCCTACTGACCCCCACTGGTCCTTGGTGGAAGGACGTCACACTACTCCTGGGACAGGGAATCCCTTGCTCCCCTCAACGGCAGCCTCGGTTCACCTCTCCCCATTTGCTGGAGCCAGGAGATGGGTATTGGACACTCTTCATCCCCTTCGTTCGACTCCTCAGCTGACTCTGCGGTCAACTGCCATTCCACTCTCTTTTCTTCATGAGCCGCGCCTACTCTTCGTGACCTCCTATAGCTGGTGGAGTGGAACCCTGAAATTTCCCGTTCCAACCTTCCGTCCGTCTCTATATTTCTAGGCTCTATGGAGGTCGTCTCTCTTGTCTCAAACCGTCGCTCGGTGTCGTCCCTATAGTCGTCAGGAACTCTGTCCTCATCTCGCGTTTGACTACCCCCGGGATTCTTTATCTTTTTACCCGTCTCCCTCATCCAAACTTGGTCACCCTGTCTTAACTGTCCAGTAAACGCTGCCTTTTTTTTCTTCTTGACCTTCCTGGTCCTATTAGTCCTATCGGCCGTCGCCTTGAGGACCGTCCCTGATTCTCGGACTACTGGATTTGTAGGAGTTACTCCCTTCTTATTAACCCTATACGTCGCTACCCGTTTGACTTGGGACAATTTTCCTCCCTGTTCCTTGGTGCTATCCACCTTGCCCATACAGGCCCCGCCCGTTCTTGGGGAAAGCCTCCTGTTGCTGTCAGCTCCCATAGGGAGAGGGACAGACCTTGTGTCACCTAGTGGTATCTTCACCCCTCTCACCGTTAGCGCGTCTGGATTAAAACTCAGAGTGGCTCCCCTCGCTCGGAGCCAATCCTCTCCCAGAATCATTTCGTTGCATAGCCCGGGTACCACATACAGGGGGAAATTCTCTTTCTTTCCGGCCACTCGAACGGGTAGCCATACCTTCCCTGTCACCGACATCCAGCTACCGTCGGCCTGACTGAGCCCCACATCCGACGGGTACAACCTTCTCCTCCCTGCCACAGTCCGACAGACGTCCGCGTCTATTAGGGATATTATCGCTCCGGTGTCAACCAGAGCCTTCACCTGCGTGGCTCCTATCGTCACATTACAGGTGAGTTCTCCCTTTTTTGTGAGTGGAGGGAACACCTGGGCTCTCCTCTTTTCCTGTTTCAGGGTTCTCTCCTGGTACCCCGCTCCCGTGAGCATCGCAACTTGTGATAGTGGTTTCTTTCCAACCCTACCTGTCTGCCCTACCTCTCTTTCTCTACAGATTCGCCGAGGGGGTGGGGTTTGGTTCTGATTCCCTCCCTCCAGAGGATCTTTCGCCCCCGGGTGGCTTTTTCCTCGGTCAGGACAGTCCCTCCTAATATGTCTCGGGTCTCCACACCGCCAACACCTGTGGGACTGGTGGCTGTAGGAGAAACGGTCAATTTTACCTCCTCTCTGACACGCGTTCAGTTCGGCCTTTACGATGCCCACTCTTACTCCCCCATTATGTCGGGGTGTCTTCTCGTGGACAGTGAGGCACTCTCTCGACCTGTGGCCCTCGCCGCCACAGTTCCAGCACACCAATCCAGGCTGGCCCCGGGCGCGTCCTCCGGCCCCATATCTCATTCTGTTCCCCAGTTCCCCGCTCCTATTTCGCGACTCCTCTCCCATTATTCTTTTCTGCAACCACGCATAGTTCTTAACTATTTTGCGTGCTTCTTCTAGAGTGTCTGGGCAACTCTTTAGCACCTCTATCTTGGTCGCTTCGTCCCGCAATGCATCTACCATCGTGTCAACTAGCATTGCTTGGGTTGTGGGCATCTCGCGGTGTTCGGACACTGGATACGCCAGGACCGCCAGTTCCTGCATGCGGTCGACCAGTTCATCCACGCTCTCCCCGTTGGCCATCTCTATTCGAGACAGCTCGCGCACCGCCTGCACCATGGTCTTTTCGCCGGCGAATTTACTCTTCACCTGATCGCGAAAATCAGACCAGGCTATGCTTGGGTTGCTTTCCAAGCATTTGCATATATATTCTGAGGCCGCTGCGACTGCTCCGTCACAGGCAAGCAGCACCATTTCTCTATCGGTCAACCCGTATACTAATCTTTTTTTTTCTATTATCGCCAACCACTCCTTGACTCCCCTCGGGTCTCCCCCATATGCGGGTACACTGATTCCCCACAGTGGCCGCTCCATGGTCATCTGCAGCTCAACAGTCTGCTCTGACCCTTCCCCCATCGACTGACCCGCCCCGAGTCCTCCCTGAGAATACATTATGTTATTATCTATTTTTTTACTCTTACCACTCCTCGCCCCCTACAAGGTGTAACAGCGCCCAACACAAAACACAGACAGCCGCTGAAAGCAAAGCATACAAAAGAGGGAACCAGCAAAAAGAAAAATGGACTTACCCGGTCTGATGCACTTGTGTTCTTCTGGCTGGTGGATGAGAATGACCAACGAGCTGTTCAGACTTTATAATCAGTTGATTAAAGTTCGTCGTCTGGCTTCAGTCGTGGCGCTTTTTTTTTTTTTTTTTTTTTTTCCTTCTTTTTTTCTTTTTTTTCAAGATGCGCTTTGGTTTCGAGTTTACTTTCTTTCCTTTTTTCTTTTTTTTTTTTCAATTTTGGCTTTCTCTCTTTTTCTCCCTCCTTGTTTAGTTCGTTTTCTTTTTCTTTTTTTTTTCAATCTTTCAACTTTCCATTCCCACTCTCACAGGGAGATCTTATGCCCTCGAGAGAGAAAGAAAAAAAAATTATGTGCCCGTGGAAATTCGTTCGCACGTTTCCTACTGAAACGAGGTATCACAGGTCATCGACACCAGTTATGTGACACTTACGTCACCCGCGCGTCGTCCAGTGGTGGAATGACCCCGGTTGTCGGTTTTGATGTTTCCTCAGCGATGATGTCACGGCCGGTTTCCTAAAACAGACTTGTCATGCAAAAACAATGGAAGAGACCAAGTCAATAAGCGTTTCTTTTTGTTTAAACTTCTTTGTATTCAATCAGGGTACAATCGCAGTTAGCTGTTTAGTTAGGGACTGGCCACTTGTTAACTGCGAGGTTTTCTCTTCTCTCTCTCCGACAGACAACTCAATTATCTACTTGACAGGGACAGTCGATGAGGGAATCTACGTTCGTCGGACCCAAGGAAGCAAGGCTCTCTCTCTTACTCTCTTACTCTCTGACTGTCAATCTCTCAAGGCTCGCTGCTTATATTGTGGGGGCGTGGACTGGGTCTCTTCCCGTTTCAGGTCGTTGGCCAATCAGAATTAAGGGATCACTGTCCGTCAAATCTTCGCCAGGCGGTATATACCCAAAAAAGGAGCTGCCTTTCTTTCTCTGTTGGCATTCGGTTGTTCCCTAATGGAATTTGACAGGACATAAAAACAGAAATGCCTAACTTAATTATTTTTGAGAGGACATAAAAACCGCTGAATCCGATTCCACAAAGGCCACGCGCCTGTTCAATAGGGTCACGTGTCGCCCCGCTGTTCGGCGACTGTTTGCCCTTGTAGATCGGAATTTCATTGGTATCCTCGCCACCCACGGGCTGTCATGGCCAATTTAACGTCATCACGTTCTTCCACCATAAGCTACGATCTTATCTTTTTTTTCTCTTCTTTTCGTCGTTTACAGCTGCCTGTTTTCCCTTTCTTTTTCCACGGGTTCACCGCTACTCTTGGCCTTTTGGTCAGGATCAAAGTGCAGCATCTGTTCTTCGGATGCCGCACTTCCATTTCTTGTTCTCTTTCGGTGGAGGAGAAATCCTTCACGACTGGGACAATTCTTATTTTTGTACCCTTGAGCGTCTCTCATATATATAAAATTATATGAGGGGAATTAAATTATGCAATTTACTCATTCCATCTCTGTTGATTCAGCCGATTTCATTGATTGGATCTTAATATTATTTAACTACACCTTCATACATTTAAATATCTTTTTTCTTTTTTTTTTTGCATTTTTATACTTTTTCAAACATTACTCTGTTTCGATCTTATCAGCATTCCATTTTTTGCACTAACCAGCAATGTTATAGCAAGTGTATAAAATTTTATTTTATTTTCTAATCAGTTTTTTTTTCTAAAGAAAAAAGTTAAGTTTTGAAACTCAATGGAATAAGAAAATAACTTCTATCTAGACAATAAATTTTGTAACTGTTAATTTACATGATTTATGTTTCTTTATATTGATGCTCCATCTTGAATATTATCTCTTCTTCTATATAAATAAAATGAACTCATTTTTTCCCGTCTGATTTTGACATTAATAGGATTAAAAATCAAGATATTTCATGCAAATATAATATGCACAAACGGCAGAACAATATCTGAGGTGTGTTATAGGCTTATTATTTCTCAAATTCCTCGATAATCTTAGATTTCTATACTTTTTCTGCTGAGAAGTCACGACCAAAATCGGTTAAGATCAATGGAAGTGGTAAAATATTTTCTCTCTAATAAATTCCTCCTCCCCCTGCCACCACTTAACACCGTTTGGGGATCGTTCACAAGGAACAGTTGAGAAGAGAACACCGGTTTGGCTTCGTAGTTCTTTCATTTGAAGTTATTTAAAATCACTAAACTAAGCTGCAGTGCTCTGTGGCGTAGTGGTTAGCGTGCTGGACAATTCACATTATATTTTCACGTTCGCGCCGACCTACCGTAGTCGTTTTTTTTTTTTTTTTTTTTCCTAAACAACTGGAATGGACTTTTCTTGGTGGCCGAACTGTTAACGTTGCAGATGTTTTTTTTTTGTTTTTTCACACTTTATTTTCCTACTACTGACTCCGGGTTTGATCCTTCCTACTTACCTACCATAACATTTTTTAAAACTCCCCCCCCCCGTCCCGGAAACAAACACTCGGGCAACGCCGGGTACCCCCGCTAGTATATTATATACTTTTTCAGCATTGGATTAAACTATTGTTATCTCAGACAAAAAAAAAATCACAGAACAAATATAAATAACTATTTTATTAAGTAGTGCAACAAGTCCATGTTAATGGAATAAGCACTCTCTCGCGTGCTCTGTATGTCTTATTTTATGTCTATGGGTAACTGGAAGTTATATGATACTAGCCTGGATGCCCGGCGTTGCCCAGGTGTTTGGAGGTTTGTTGAGCAAAAAAAAAAAGAAGAAAAAAAGTGGTAGTAGGCAGGCAGGCTCGAACCCATACCGTGAAGGAGGAAAAGAACGTGGAAAAAAAAAACGTGACGTCTTTGCTGTTGTGCTCATTGCCAAACCGGAAGTGACATAGGTCTAAATTAAGGCTAGACAATCGAAAAGAGAAGATGACTTTCGAAAATATGGATGAAAAAAGCAACCCCTTTCTGTAGAAAAGTGCCCAGTTGAGGGTGAAGGAATTAATGTTTTGGGCCAATTTTTCGATATTTGTCATTTGAAGGGTCGAGCTTCAAAATGATACCGATTGTATCTGTGGCCGTTTCAGTGTCCAGTTTGTGTGTAGTTTATGTGTAGTGTTAGTTTCCACATTCAAGGTTATTTCTTAATATCTATGCAGTTTTCGTTATTGAAATTCGTTGTATCTTCTCTGCTATCCGTCTGGTTCCAATTCCTCCCATTCTCTTTCCAGAGTTTTTCAGTATCGTTCCTAGCGCTCCTAGGTTGTTGCAAAAACAATATCGTTTTCTCACATATGTTACTTTTATATATGATTTCTGAATTAATTCATTGATATATATATATATATATACATATATATATAGCCATGTTATATATCATTTTGAAGCGCGTTTTTCACTCTATCGAATCATGTTATTCATTACTGTTCTCAATCTCTTCATTCATTTTTTTTGCAAGCTTTTCAACAGCATGGATAAAATCAAAATCCGCACGATTTTCTTGTTCCAGTTCAAACTAGGCTGAAAAGCTGCTGAGACAGCTTGCGATATCAATGATGCATTTGGCCCAGGAACCACTAACGAACATGTGGCACAATGGTGGTTCAAGAAATTTTGCAATGATAACAAGAGCCTCCAAGATGAAGACGGTCACGACCGGCCGACTGCGGTCAATAAGGAACATTTGATTGCCTTAATTGAAGCCGATCCTCGCAAAACCGCATGAGAAATTGCTGTTGAACTCGAGGTCAACAACTCAACAGTCGTTCGCCATTTAAAGCAAATAGGGAAGTCAAAAAGTTGGATAAATGGGTGCCGCTTGAATTGAATGAAAATCAAAAAATCGTCATTTTAAGGTGTCTTCTACGCTTCTTCTGCGCAACATAAATTTTTCGAGCGGGTTGTGACGTGATGAGAAGTGGATCCTCTATGACAACCGGCGACGTTCGGCACAGTGGTTGGATGCTGGAGAAGCTCCACAACACTTCCCGAAGCAAAAATTGCACCAAAAAGGATATGGTGACTGTTTGGTAGTTTGCAGCCAGTCTCATCCATCACAGCTTCTTGAATCCAGGTGAAATGATTAGAGTGGAGAAGTACTGCCGACAAATTGTCGAAATTCACCAGAAGCTCCAACGTATGTGCCCGAGATTGGTCAATATGAAGAGACCAATTCTCTTCCATGACAACTCTCACCCGCATGTTGCTGAACTGAACCTGCAGAAGCTGCACAAATTGGGCTACAAGACACTGCCTCATCCACCATATTCATCGGACCTCTCGCCTACTGATTATCACTTTTTCAAGCATCTTGACAACTTCCTGCACAAAAAATGCTTGAAAAGCCAAGAGGATGTCGAACTGGCCTTCAATGACTTCATCGTTTTCAGAACTCTGGATTTCTATGCTAATTTTTTTTTTAAACGATATTGAGATTAGCGTCTTCACCTTGAATATCGGATGTATTTTTTAGAAATTGCCCATTTTTTATTTTGGACGTAAACAAATAATATTTTTATTTATTTATTTTTAAAACAGTAATATACGAAAAAAATCAACAACAAAAAACTACGTAAATATATAAACGATAAAAACTAAACAGTAAATTGTCTATGACATCATAGCGTAATGGATAAGACGCTGGACTGAAATACATAAGGTCCAGGGTTCGAGTCCTAATAACAGTCAAGCTACGCTGAAGAGGGATAGGGCCTCGAAACATGCATGTACGTAGATTACTGTTTTAAAAATAAAAAAAATAAATAAATAAAAATATTTGTTTACGTCCAAAATAAAAAATGGGCAATTTCTAAAAAATACATCTGATCTTCAAGGTGAAGACGCTAACCTCAATATCGTTTAAAAAAACCAACAACAACAACAAAACGACATATATATATATATATATATATATATATATATATATATATATATATACTAATACGATAGCGTGTGTGTTCTTTAGTGTGTCACGCTTACATCCGGGTCGTTTAATTATGTACTTCCATTTCTTGTCATAAATAATTTTACTAAGAATTCTTCATAAGTTTTCGTTTCGGTTTCGATTATAGCTGATGGCACTAAAATCATCTATTATTTTGTTTTTTATAAATAATTTTATCAAGAATTCTTCATACGGTTTGGTTTTGATTATGGCTAAAGGAACTTAAGTTATATATTCACAACTTTATAATATATAAAAATCGATAGAACATTAGCTCCATAATAATATATACGAAATCTGCAAAAATTAAAATATCATATCTAAGCGTATTTTACGATGGGCTTTGCTGTGCGTTTGTGCTAGCTTAGATAAATACTTTTGCAGTTTTACCGAAAGAGCTACAATAATATCAGTGTCTCCATTTACACTGAACAGTTACAGACTACCAACATCAGTATATTACATATGAATGAGTCCTCCTGTGGAATTTCCACAGGTCCCGCTTATTATTATTATTATTATTATTATTATTATTATTATTATTTACATCTTGTTTTTTTTTTACAGCGCTAGGAACTCATCAAATTTTTAAAATCAAAATAAAACTTGGAGAAAATGCACAGAATAGTTAACAAAGTCCACGCCCTCCCCATGTTAAAAATATTTTTTTAAATACTAACATTATTATTTAGAAATTCGTTCATAACAATCGTTATCTCATTTTGCCTACCAATCGTCGACTATTTTCAACTGTTTATGAAAATTTTCAAGTAGTATGTGGCATATTGTATACTAACGACGAACTGATATATTCTGGTTTTGTTTTAAAATCAAAATTTATCTTTTGTTGTCTTAACATTTTCAATCAATTACAAGGAAAATATTTAAGAAAAAATATACGCGGAAATTATGTAATAATTTGCAAATTTACAAAAAAAAAAAATCTAATTAAATATTTATAAATTTTAAAAGAATCGGCATGAAAAAAAGAGAGAGAAAACCAGTATAATAGGCACCGCCAAAACTGGGGGGGGGGCAGGTCAGTACTTTTTGACGGACCGTCTTTTTAAAAATCTACCAAAAATCAGGTAATTATCCGATCAATACGAAATTTTCAGCGATTATTAAGAGAAGAATGAACTTTATAACAGTGTATTTATTTTTCATAAACGATATTTATATATATTTTTTTGCTTTCAACCCCCCCCCCCGTGTTTTGAAGTGGGAACAAATATGCTTAAAATAATCATCTGAAACTGAACACATGTTGTGTTGTTGTAAGGGACAGAATTATAGATTAAAAAAAAAATTGTTTGCATACCTTATTTTGACGTCTGAATATCAGAACTTCGATTGTGTTTAATTATCCCGCTTTTGAGTTTTGAAGTGTGAAATTCGGTGAATATGTTAAGTAAAATAATTAATTTAAGTTAAGCAAAGCAAAAAAAAAAATTTTAATATTTATACGAAAAAAGCCATTTTAAAATCTTTGATAAATAAATTAACAATTTTTTTTTTAGCGAGCCGCATAATGCATGACCATTATTAAACAGGGCATGCTTTGAAGAATCGAGACAAAAAAATTCGATATTGTGCCCTTTGTGTTAAAAATAGCATCATTTTTTTTTCGATCCCGTTTGAAAACGTTTGCCGCCTTTCGACTACGGTGGACCAAACACGCTAAAATAATTTTTTTTTATTCTGCTTTAAATTGCCCCCCCCCCCATTTTGGGGAGCCGGGCCCCCACACACATACACATTAAAAACCAAACTCATACAAATGATCACCCATCTGGTACTGGCCAGCCTCAGCTTAATAATACATTGAAATTTTCGTCACTGAAAAATAAGTTTTTTTGGCCTGTTTGGCCTTCCATAGTTTGCTTTTTATCAAACGCAAACGTAAACAGTGTCGATCTCGACTCTAGATCGACGCGAAATAACTGGTTGCCTATATGAATAAGTGGAATTATTTGAAATCCAGGTACTTATATTATAATATTTTTGCATATTCTCTTAGAAAATCATCCTAAATCTTAGTTACACAATAAATAAATAAATTAATTATTTCAAAAACCTTTTTTTTTTAATATTTATGTACGTTTTTTGTGCAAGACAAAAAATGTCAATTGTTAACTTTTTGGGAAAATTTAACATTTAAAATTTAATTAAAAATAGTATAATAAGTTTTACATTATTCTGTTTTCTATATGATAAAATTTTATCTTTCTGGAAAAAAAAGTTACTCAGAAATAATGGATTTTAATAAATGTAATTTCGTTTTAAAAAACAACAACAACTTGATTTTGCGGCCATTTTTGGCGGTGCCTACAGTATAAGAACCTTCATCATCCGCTTCTTTCTAATTAAGCCGATGATGAAGGTTCTTATACTGCTTTTTTCTTTCTTTTTACTATTAATTTCCATTAGACTGGGGACAGACTTCTCTTTGGACTACTGCACTGCCTGAAAAAAAACAAAAAACATCATTATTTCAGCTGTTTTGAAGGCTTTCCAATCGGATTATATGCATCGTCACGCTGGACTTATTTTTGAATACCATTCTATCTAAAAAAAACTATTTTGCATTTCGGATCAACTTCAGAGAATTTTCATGCAAACTGAAATATTATACATGGTTTGTTTTTATACATATTTTTTTTACATATCCAACATTTTTCACTTTTTTCTTTGGAAATTTATAACTACAATAAATTGCGGTTTCACTTAATGCCTTAACTAGCAAATTCTAGCATTGCTACAAATATAATTTCTTTATGTCCTATGATGAGAAGAATAACAAGAACAGCATTCTTTGAAACTCTGTGTAATAAGGACTTTGTAAAATTTTTTTTTTTTTGAGTATCCAGTCAAACAATAAATTTGGATTGTATAGTTCAACTTACAGTTTTAATTTTCTTTCTGTTATATACATATATATATATATGTGTGTGTGTGTGTATATATATATTCGTATTCCTGTTTGTTTGTTTGTTTAGAATTTGATTAATATATACAAAGGTCCATTACTTTTCTAATTAATTTTCATACTGAAAACTTACTTCCATAAACTTTATTTCATTTATTTCTATATACAGTATGATACTTGTAAAATATACGCTCAAAAGATAACCTCATTTGCATATTACATTAAGTAAAATCGATTTTATTAAATAGCTGTATGTTAGTTACCTTTTGTAGCGAGAGAATTGTTTTAAGTGTTTTTTTTTAAAAGATTATTATTTAAAGTTGATTTATATTGATAATATATTTAATTTTATTTATTTTGAATTATTATTACCGACATCGATTGTTTTAGAAATCGGTTTAGAGTTATTTCCTCTGGGCGCCATCTGTTGGATCAAACAAAATATTTCCCTTCAAAAACTCTCTAAACTGCGGCAAATTACGTTTAATACATGTTTACAAAAAGAAAAAAAAGCCAGTTTTTTCTTGAACTGCTACCCAAATTATACCTCTGCTTAAAAAAATAATTTTTCCTCTAGTCTTCAAAAATTTTTAACTGGGAAAAAAAAGCCAGTAAAGTGCCTTTTACAAAAAAAAAAAAAAAAAAAAAGCCAGTGAAAAGAATTCCATTTTTTTCTAAAACTTTTCGCAAGTCACGCACGTGTTTGAAAGGTTTATTTTGCAACATTATGACGTCATAAGCAATCGTGGCCGTGTGGGCAAAATAGTTTATCCGTAAGTTTTTTGCCTTCTTCTCTTTCGCGTTTTACGTTCGAGCCCGGACACAGCAGCTCATTTATTTATTTTCTTTTTTCAGTTACATGGGCACTCCCCTCTATTTTGATTGAAAGAAAAAAATTTTTATTTATTTAAAATTTTATTTATTTATTTATTTATTTATTTTTGATTGAAAGAAAATTTGTTTTGATATATTTAAATTTTATTTTATTTATTTATTTACTTTTTGGAGAGGGAATAGTCCAGCACACGAGCAACAAAAAGTGCTCAATGTCCGAAGAATAGCTTCTTCTCTTTGTATCCTTTCTGCCGAAATATCAGGTGAAGAGGGGGTGTCACATACTTCTTTTTGGGGGCGATTACATTTTCATATTTTGTCCGTTTTTCTATTTTTGAAATTGTTGTGGGGGTATCGATGTTGCACACGATGAAAGTGATTAATATCCTTAATATAGCAGGTGTTTTCCAAACGGAACTTCATGTCGACCCGGGCAATCTCGGGTATCCATGCTAGTATATACATATATAATATACATAATATCGTGTAGTTTTATATGCGTCAAAATTGTTTCGTAATCATTATTAAATGGTTACAAAACAATCATAATGCATATGAAAATACACGATATGATATTCTCATTTTATATTTTGTTGTCTTGATTTTTGCAAAAAGATTACAATATATATATATATATATATATATATATATATATATATATATATATATATATATATATATATATATATATATGAACAAATAACTCTTTAATATTTATAATATATTTTAAGTTTACCATTTTGATTACCTTGTTAAACTTGTAATTTTTTATTTTTATATATATATATATATATATATATATATATATATATATATATATATATATATATATATATAAAATATACTAGCGTGGATACCCGGCGTTATTTTGAAAAAAATCCAAGTTCGGTTGCTTATTTTAAAACTGATGAACATTAATCAGAATGGACTTTTTCTGGGCATTCAACCTAAAGCACAACGGTTCGCACAAACCGGAAATATATCAATTGTAAACAATCACAGCATTAACTTGAGCAAAGCCAATACAAAAATAAAATAAAGATGTTAAAACAATAAAAAATAATAACACGTATGCAAATTTGTTTCCATTAATAACCTGAATCGTTCAACAACGGTAAGACGGATTCCACTAAAGTCAGAAATACTAGAATTAGATTGGACAGCTTTTGACAGAAATAACCTCACAGCTAAATGTGTAGGTATCATTGATATGGTTGAAGTTCTGTGACTTGATTCGTTAGTGATTTCTTCAAATAGATTCAGGAACTGAATATTTTTTCAAACAAGTCCCAGTTGGTAAGTTGTTAAGGTAGGAATCTTATCAGGGTTACATCTTAAATGAGTTTGTTTATTCAAATTAAGCTGATCCTGTATTTCAATTAATTTGCTAATTGCTAATAGAAAGCGATTAAGGTGAGAAACTGTATTTCTATTGGATGCAATTGTTGTCTTCACAGCCTGAGTTACAATGTATGATAGTCATTCTAAATCACATTCTCTGACACCACCAACCATATTTGTTTCTGAATCCCACAAGACTAAAAAATTTTATTGAAAATGTTATACTCATCCAGAACATTGTACAATTATTACTGCACCTGTGTGTGCGCCAGGGAATGGAACCACTCTATGCACAGCTCTGCGCTGTTCAAAGTCAATTGAAAGCCAATGACCTGTCAAACTCAGAAAGTGAGCATTATTTGTTGTAGCTGTCTAAATGTCTGTAGTTCATAAAATGCTATTAATTTCAGTAAGAGACAGTTGATTTTTTGTTTTACTTTTGTAAATATACTAGCATGGGTGCCCGGCGTTGCCCGGGTGTTTGGAGGTGTATGCTGAGCAAAAAAAAAAAAAAAACCCGTAAATTTTTTTTACTTTGACCCCTATTATGACCCCTTAAAATGTATTGTTTTGAGCTCAAATCGTTGAATTTTGACCCCTTAACAGCCAAATTTCTGGCCGAAAATGAATTACAAATATTTTCCCAAATCTCAGTACCCATTATATCAAATTTCGATTCTGTAGACTGCAAATTAACAGAGTTATTGCGAAGGAAAATTACAGACATGTTCACTTTTATAGATATATATATATATAGATAGATTGAAAATTATTTTGCAGTGTAAAGTATTTTTTGATGGAATGCTGTAATTTGAACAAAGTTTTGCAATAAACCGATTAAATCCAATGTCAAAAGTTACAGAATATGGTTGAATACCAACAGCAATCATTTCTTTTATCAGATAATGGATCTCTTGTGACTTACGGTCATTAATATCACAAACTTTCTTTTTGGCCAATATTGATTCTATAGTAGTTTGGTGTTTTGCTGGAGGCTCGTAGTTGCTGCCAATTGTTTCTGGAATGTCTGTCCCTGAATATTCATTGTTTCTTTTTCTTATCTGCAACTTTTGTTTCTTCTGAATGAACATTTCTAAGATGGTTTAACATATTAGTCGTTGTAAAAGTTTTTGCTGATTTGCCACCTTTTGATGTGATGGGTTGGCATAACTTGTAGGCAGCTGTGTTCTTATTGTTGAGATCGACACCAAAATACTTCCAGTGTAAAAATCAAGATTACTTTATTATGTACTAGCAGGCCGTCTGGCGTTGCCCAAATACACTTCAATAATTTATGCAGATCTCATATTTATTATGGAACCAATTTTCCATTATATTGTACCCAATGTAGTATTGATTTCAATAAATATGACTAAAATCAAAACTTAGAAACCTCCAAGGCGTGTGGGCCTGATCTCATCCTTGCTATACTAATTAAGAAATGCTCAGCTAAGCTAGCCCGTACACTTTCCAAGCTCTACGATAAATACCTCGCTAAATCTTATTTCCCTTATAGCTGGAAGATGACTTCTGTGGTACCAGTGTACAAGAATTCTGTTGAAAGGACTGACCCTCTCAATTATTACCTTCTCAGTCTCCTCCCCCTTTTTGCTAAAATCTTTGCGACCTTAATTAACCAAGCACTAGTCCATCACCTAGCAAAAGCAAATCTTCTCTCTGACAAAGAGTATGGATTTACGCAATGCCGTTCTACTGCAGATATTTTAAGTCATTCTTATTTTTGGGATTGTCATCAAACTACTTCCAGCAGAAACTGGTTGCCATAATCGTTGAAGGTTGTTGTCAATATTTAGTTAATTTTTTTACGCATTTAAATTACTTATGTCTGATATATATATATATTTTTTTTTACATGGGGGCCTACCGCTTATCAAGGCCAAGAGGCCACTCGAGGATAAGGGTTAATAGATGTATATTAGTCATTGTGATTTTAGCATAGTAAACATTTTGTAAATTGGATTACTT
The DNA here is from genome assembly GCF_053919585.1 of Euprymna scolopes. NCBI lineage: Eukaryota > Metazoa > Mollusca > Cephalopoda > Sepiida > Sepiolidae > Euprymna > Euprymna scolopes. The sequence goes on along the minus strand of NC_136521.1, from coordinate 11,870,933 downwards.
AGGGGGATGGTTCATAAGAACTTGTTCACGTCGGACTTGAAGACAATCAGATTGTAGTCAGCCGGAAAGCAGGCAAACGGAATAGAGTTCCACTGGCGAGCAGTTCTAAGAAAGAAGCCCTCTTCATGGAATCTACCTTTAGGTGTAGGCACGGATAAAGAGTGTGGGTAATTGTTGATAGTAGTTCTGGAAAGACGAGTGTTTTTCGTTAAAGTCTGCTGACGGGGGGGGGGCATAGATTGAAGTTCAGATGAGCACCTGCCATGAAAATAACGATAAAGCAGGGACATGTTCGCTACGTCTCTTCTGTGAGAAAGGGGTTGCAGGGAAGAGAAAGCGCACCCCCCCCACTAAACTACGAAATCTATTTTGAATTCTGTCAAGATAGGATAAACTGCTTCTAGCAGTTACTACCCAGATCTGGCAACAGTACGTATCGTTGGCCGAACCTGGCTTTTATATAGGTAGAGAATTGCATCAGGAGTGAAATATCTACTGGAACGGTAGAATGATCCCACCATCTTTCCATCGACTTTGGCAATTGATTTGATATAGGTGTTCCATTTCAGATCGGGAGTAAAGGTCAAGCCCAGAAGCTTGTCAAAACATGAAGCCTCACCAAGACGAGGGCCATTCATTTCGATTGATGGCAGCTGGGCAGCAGAGCGTTGATGATATAAAGATAGGAGCTTGGTTTAAGATGCATTAAAAGTAACCAACCACTTCTTTCCCCCATTGTACTACGTGCTCAAGATCAGAGGAGAGAGAGTCAGAGAGAACTTGGTCGTTTATGGTCTTCAAAGTGCCTCCATAGATGGTAGTGTCGTCAGCATAATTAGTAATTTATTTCAATAAAATATAGATTATCTAAACCAGAAAAATAAAAGTATATATGTAATGATGGCAAGAGTTAAAAACTGAGGAACAAAAATATGACTGCTGAAGATGCTTTATTTTCGGTTCACAGATCGTCACAGTTTACTGTTACAATTCCTCCACATGTAAACTGAAAGTAATAGTTTTTTTGGACAGTGATGTAAAGTATAAAATAATGATGGTGATTCCATAGGAAGAGAAAGGAGGGAATTCTTCCATATGCTTACATCTATTTGCCTCAAATTCATTGCAGTTCTAAAAGCCTACATACTAACAGCGCATCATGCCTGTTATTTTGTATTATAAGCAATGCATGTCCCTTCGATTAAATTTCATTGGCAAGCAAAAAAGGGAGTTAACTTGTCTTCATTTACAATATAATTTAATTAATATTAGTCTCATTTATGACAACAAAATTTGCTGATAAATCAGCATTAGAAAACCTATTAATCGGCTGATTAATCGGCAATTGGCCGATTATCAAAGGCCGATTAATCAGTAATCGCCATTTTCCTAATTGGTACATCCCTAATATATATATATTATTTTTAAAATATAATTATCCGCTGACACGTGTTTCGTCGTCTATGTTTTAAAAATAATATATATGCCGCTCCCCATTAAGGGGGTACCAAATTGGTGAATGGGAAGATTATTCCCAACAAGCATTTAGGTAAAAATGCACTTTTGTATAAATACTTGAATTCATTCAAGAAAGTATCGCTAACAAAAACATAAAAAAACATATATATATATATATACTAGCAGGCCGCCCAGCATTGTTCGGTCCTAAAATACGTTTAAATATGATATTTTGATTAATAAAGATTTCGTATCTATTATTATATTATATTAGATCTAGTATATAATAATGATTTAAAAAGTTAAAAAAAAAAAAAAATGACTCGTGCGCCACCACCGAAAATCGAAACCAAAACGCTTAGATTTACTCTTTTCTTTGACGTTAATGCCTGAGCTTTGGAGACATGTTTGCTGCAAGGCTAAAAATTAAAACATGAATTAATAGCCACTACGTTACACATGCATATTTGTAATGTTGTTCTTCGATCTTCACCTGGCTAATTACTTTTTTTTAATTTTCACACTTCTGAACTGATTTTCCCCGGCTAAAATGCAAAGCTAGAGTTTCGCATGGGTTCGAATACCCTATAACTTTCATGTCTGCAGACCGAAAACTGACAGAGGAGTTTGGTAGACAATTTTTTTTTTTAAACAAATATATATACGCATGCATAAATATATATAGAAAGACTTTTGTGTTTGTTTTAATCTTTTTATGCAAATATAAATCATGTAGAATACCTGTATGAATATAATTACACGTAATACTTTATTAAAGATATATTAGTGTTGGAACGATTAATCGGAAAATCGGAATCTGATAAATTTGTGCATATTTTTTTTATGCCAAAAACGATTCGTTTAATTATCTTTTTTTTTTTTTTTTTTTTTGTTTCTTTTTAGTTTGTTTAAAATAAAATCTTCCACTGCCGGTGGTAATAATAAAATAATAAATATTTATTGATTTTTCACTAAAGTCTATAGATCACCACCTATAAATGTTTTTTTTTCTTTTACTCATGTTCCCTCCTTACAAAGCATATCGCCAATTGGACATAAGGGGCTACTATTTGGGGTCATGTCGAGGAAAGATTAACAAGATATTTGTTTATGTTACGTTTAAACTTCTGCATATGAGTACAGCCAGGGAAGCAGGCAGCAGGAAGGAATTCCAAAGTCTAGCTGTTCGAGGGAAGAAACCATTAGAATAGAAAGTTTTCTGGCATTTAGGGACATCAATTGTGAAGGGGTGAGATCTTATTGCTAAGCGGGTTTGTTTTTACGTTTTAGAAAATTTATGCACATTAAGCATGTATTGGAAAAAAATTACTCTATTTAAATATTTAGAGATTTCTAAAGAATCGGATGCGGTAATTTAGCACGGAAAAGTATTGGAATCATACCATCACTAATATATATATATTGTCGAACTGGACATTGAAACAATTGTAACATAAAATGAAATACACTTTTCGTTACCATCAACACCTTGTCTTGAAGTATTAATGATCAATTATGAAATGTGATAATTTTGTAGCTTAACCCTTAATTCAACCTTTTTTTGGCTTAAAACCTATTGGTATATGAAAATTTACTGAATTACACGAACTCAGTATATTACATATAAGTCATATATATATCTGAACTCCAATCTCTGGTCCTCCCTCGCCAATCTTTCACGAAAAACACCCGTCTAGCTGAATCCACTGTGAAAAATTTCCCCCACTCTATATCTGTGCCTAAATCAAAACGCGGATTCCATGAACAAAGCTTCTTTCTTAGAACTGCACGCCTGTGGAAATCTGTTCCGTCTGCCTGCTTCCCTCCGGACTACAACTTGGATGTCTTCAAGTCCAATGTTAACAAATTCCTAATGAACCGCCCCCTTAAGTAAACATTTCAGCAAATCTCCTCACTAACGTAATGTACTTGCAATAACCCTTATCCCTGAGTGGCTTCCGGGCCTTGATAAGTGGTGATCACTGTTTTAAAAAAAAAAAAAAAAAAAAAATGTGTGTGCGTGTGATGTTGGCAATATTTTTTAAATATGTGCTACTCTTCAACTGTATTCATATGAATGTGGTTTTAGATGCATTAAAATTAACCAGCCACCTCTCTCCCCATTGTACCTAGTGATCAAGAGAGAGAGAGAGAGAGAGATTCAGAGAGAACTTGGTCGTTACGGCATTTTGAATTGTTGCCAATATATGGTATTGTCGTCAGCATAAATGTCTACGAATGATCTTAGGATGTGATTTGAGAGATCATTGATGCAGATCAGGAAGAGAGTTGGGCCAAGGATGGACCTCTGAGAGACTTCAGCATTAATACTGTGAGCTTCTGATTTCTGCCCATTAACCACTAGTCTTATGAATCTATCAGCGAGAAACAGTTTAATAATTGAAATGGTGTTAAAATATGTGCGACTCTTCGACTCTATTCATATGGATGTTTTCTCATCCTCAGGCTTTGTCTCATCATCCAGAGCCGATTACTCAACACGCACGATCTGCCTGTTTTACTGGTACGGCTTGTTGAAAATCCCCCGTGGACCAACCGCAGTAAAGGTTAGTTTTTTCATAAAATGTATTTTGGGGTTATAAAGATTATTTCATACTAGCGGAGTTACCTGGTGCTGACCAGATCTTTTGGATAACAAAAAGAGAAAGAAGTGTATGCAACATCTTTCTTTATTTCTTTTACCTCTCCCCCCACCCCTGATTAACTCATCCTCTCTCTGTCTCTCCTCCGCCTGTTATTTTTTTTACCCCACCCTTCCATTTACTAACTGATGCAAAGCAAAAAAAAAAAAAAAATGCAAGAAAGGAAAATTTTAAATTATTAGTAATTGATTGATTGTATGATAAAAAAAAAAAATAGTATACCTAATGGTGACTTCCGGTTTTGAAACCGGAAATTGACAAGCAGCATTTATTCACACATAAGTTTATGCCTATCATATTTATATACTCTGTCTACTTGAATTAATCTTATAGACAAAACAACTTTCTTTCACCTAGAACGTTCTTAGGATTACAACTCTTTGTTTCACTGTTTTAAGAAATTGTTAATAAAAATTATTGGAGTTCTGATTTTTTTTTTAGATGAGGGCTGATTGTTTATATTACTTATATAGTTATTATACACCAAGAATGGTCGGTGTAGCCTTCGACCTTCGTTAGGTCAAAAAGTCAGGACTAGCTGATCATATATGGAAAGAAAAAGGAATACACTACCCTTTGTGGATGGAAGTCAAAAAAAATTTACAGAGATGCAAGATGGAGAGTCAGACGACTCAAAGAAGCAGTACATATGCTAAAAAAAAAAATTACATGGAAAACCAAACATAGAAATTAACAGCGTATTAGAACATCTAATTGTAAGACAAACAAAAAATTTGTACACCTCCGTCCTTTAAATTTCAATGATACAAGGGAGATAATCCTCTGTCGAACTTTATGGGAGTTGTCTCACTTTTGTCAACTAAATTTTTTCTCATTTAAAAAACCACAGCCAAAAAAAAAAAAAAAAAAAACTCCAAGAATACAAAACCATCTACAGAGCCAGTAACTCTTCTTTTTTTTCCAAGATAATTACCAACATTTCGGACGAAGGTCGAAGGCTACACCGACCATTCTTAGTGTATAATAACTATACAAGTAATATAAACAATCAGCCATCATCTAAAAAAAAATCAGAACTCCAATAATTTTTATTAACAATTTCTTAAAACAGTGAAACATAAAGAGTTGTAATCCCAAGAACGTTCTAGGTGAAAGAAAGTTGTTTTGTCTATAAGATTAATTCAAGTAGACAGAGTATATAAATATGATAGGCATAAACTTATGTGTGAATAAATGCTGCTTGTCAATTTCCGGTTTCAAAACCGGAAGTCACCATTAGGTATGTTGTATAAGTGTTGAAATACTTTGTCATTGTTATTGTTGAAAATTGTTAAGAGATTGTTGAAATGTTATATTGTTGATAAATGTTATATTGTAAGCTATGGTGGAGGAGAGAGGGGAGTGAAATGTATGATGTTATGCATACATTTTTTTAAATACAGAGGGAGGAATGTTACACGAATGACCCGGTCTAAGCACAAATAACACTCAAGATGAGAACAATAGTCCGATGAAAACAAGTAATATAAAAACTATTGGGTTTTATAAAAACTACAATTCACAAGCAGTATTTATTAGAAAACAACCCCTCATCATATTCGTTCACGTTGTGTTTGGAAGAATTGCAACGTGGGTACCGGCGCAGGAACAAACAAACAAACAAAAGAAATAGAAATCTGACTTGGCATTTTTTTAAAGTGCAAATTAAATGCATTCGTGTTTCTTCCAAAACAACGTATTTCATTATTTCGCAAAAGACTTTTCGCACACACATGTGTACTTTTTAAAAGTCTTTCTGCTCGCCAACTCATGCTGGCCGTCAGCCAGCACTTTCTTGCCATAATATTCACACATCCATCTTGCCCGGTCTGCATTTTGCTTCTGTCCTCGACCACGTGGTGTATTTTTTTTTCCTTTTCTTGTGACACAAGCTTGCACACACTTGCTAATTTGCATACATGCTTTAACGGCTGCTGCTGCTAATATTTTCGCAAGCTAGCTATCTTATGGTTGCTGTTGATTTTTCGCACGCTCTGTTACAGAATTATTTGAAAATGTGAGAATGAATCATGCAGAAACTTTGCAAAGAAGTCATTCCAGCATTAGATTTTATTTCTATACTAGCGGGGGTACCCGGCGTTGCCCGAGTGTTTGTTTCCGGGACGGGGGGGGGGGAATTTTAAAAAATGTTATGGTAGGTAAGTAGGAAGGATCAAACCCGGAGTCATGAGTAAAAGTAGGAAAATAAAGTGTGAAAAAAAAACAAACATCTGCAACGTTAACAGTTCGGCCACCAAGAAAAGTCCATTCCAGTTGTTTAGGAAAATAAATAAATAAATAAAACGACTACGGTAGGTCGGCGCGAACGTGAAAATATAATGTGAATTGTCCAGCACGCTAACCACTACGCCACAGAGCACTGCAGCTTAGTTTAGTGATTTTAAATAACTTCACATGAAAGAACTACGAAGCCAAACCGGTGTTCTCTTCTCAACTGTTCCTTGTGAACGATCCCCAAACGGTCTTAAGTGGTGGCAGGGGGAGGAGGAATTTATTAGAGAGAAAATATTTTACCACTTCCATTGATCTTAACCGATTTTGGCCGTGACTTCTCAGCAGAAAAAGTATAGAAATCTAAGATTATCGAGGAATTTGAGAAATAATAAGCCTATAACACACCTCAGATATTGTTCTGCTGTTTGTGCATATTATATTTGCATGAAATATCTTAATTTTTAATCCTATTAATGTCAAAATCAGACGGGAAAAAATGAGTTCATTTTATTTATATAGAGATAAATAAAACATTAGATGCATCTATGGGGTGGCTGTGTGTAAATATTTAACTGATAAACTCTTAAACTACTGATCACATAACAGTCAAATTAAGAGAAAATAGTTATTATACACCAAGAATGGTTTCTAACAAATAAAATCTTTGTTTGGATGGATGAATAACGCGTACAGAAATATGTCAGCAAATTGCAATGCAAAATGTTCATTTCAACTTGCCGACATATTTCTATTTCTTTTGCACATGCGCAAATTCATTCATAGCTTGAAGTGATTTAATTTTAAATATTTCTTATCTGTCAGTAGCTCAAACGGTGGGGAATGCATCTGGAGTGCTAAATGTTTTGGTTTCGATTCTAGCTGATGGCATCCAAGTCATTTTTTTTTTTTTTTTTTTTTTTTAACTTTTGAAATTAGTATTGTATATAATACTAATTATATATTATTCAATAGAAAATTGGCTTATATTATATTCAATATAATATAATATTATAATATATAATATAATATTCAATAGAAAATTGGCTTTATAATAATAAATACAAAATCTGTATAAATTAAAATATATTTAAGCTTATTTTACGACTGGGCAAGGTTGGGCACTCTTTTTAAAATATTTTCAATAAGATAGTTTTAAAATATATTTTTTTTTAATTTCAATTTTAAAACATATTAAATTAACTATTTAAAAAATATTTTCAAGTCTGAAAAAACATTTCAACTATAAAGAAAAGTTTTTTATTTGTTAAAAATAAATTCATCTTATTAACCCTTATAATTGACTTTTAAATGTATTTCAGTAATGTTTTAATCAGACTGAGGAGATGTTTGCAGGAACATGTCATGTGCGCATTGTCTCTCCTCGGTTTCTCCAATATGAAGACTATAATGCTGCCGCTGCCCTGCCCACCGACAAAGCACACGTACCGCCGCCGCCATCTTGATTGCCATTATTGAGCAGCAGCAGCAGCTGCCACCAACCATTGCGTCAAGTGGGCGATCAACACAGACAGCGGATACACGAATCTGACTCTAACCCCCATTGCTACATTGGGAGGTGATGGTGATCTAGTGGTTAATGGCACGGACTGATGACCTGGGTGTCCCAAGTTCAAATCCAGTTCTTTCCACAAAAATCACTATCGCTTAGGATATTGCCAACCTTCATACGATCCCTCCCATAATCTGTATTGTCTTTCTGGAAAAAATTGTGACTTGAAAAATATCAGGGAAACCAATGCCAACAATAGAATCTTCGAATTTTTTTTTTTTTTTTTTTTTTACACAGTGATCACCACTTATCAAGGCCCGGAAGCCACTCAGGGATAAGGGTTATTGCAAGTACATTACGTTAGTGTGGAGATTTGATGAAGTGTTTACTTAAGGGGGCGGTTCATTAGGAATTTGTTAACATTGGACTTGAAGACATCCAAGTTGCAGTCCGGAGGGAAGCAGGCAGATGGAACAGAGTTCCACAGGCGTGCAGTTCTAAGAAAGAAGCTTTGTTCATGGAATCCGCGTTTTGATTTAGGCACAGATATAGAGTGGGGGAAATTTTTCACAATGGATTCAGCTAGACGGGTGTTTTTCATGAAAGATTGGCGAGGGGGGACCAGAGATTGGAGTTCAGACGAGCACCTGCCATGGAAATAACGATAAAACAAGGATAGGCTCGCAACGTCTCTTCTGTGGAAGAGAGGTTGCAGGGTAGAGAAAAGGGCATCCCCCACTAAGCCACGAAGTCTATTTTGTACTCTGTCAAGGCAGGATAGGCTGTTTTTAGCAGCTCCTGCCCAGATATGGCAACAGTATTCCATCCTTGGACGTACTTGGCTTTTATATAGATAGAGAATTGCATCAGTAGTGAGATATCTTCTGAAGCGGTAGAAGGATCCCACCATCTTTCCAGCGATCTTGGCAACAGACTTGATGTACGTGTTCCATTTCAGATCAGGAGTAAAGGTCAAATCCAGAAGCTTGTCAAAACACGGGGCCTCACCCAGACGATACGATATGATGATGAGTGATGTTTTTATTTTGAAATATGATCTTTTGTGTGTGTGTGTGTGTGTGTGTTATTTGGAAGCACTAGTATGGCGAGCAATTCCGTTAATTTCTTTGAGTTTCTTTTTCAGACACAACTTCAAAATACTATGATTGCAAATGGCACAAAATGAAATCAAGAGAAGAAGAATTCAAATTGACAAAACCTGAAGGACAGGCAAGTAAAACCATTTTTTCAAGTCCTATGTTGAGCCAGAGTTATCCCCCTTATGTATTTTCGGTATGAACACAAGATGGCGCTTCTAATGTGGAAGTTCTACCCAGGTGTGAAAAATTAGAACTCATTCTATTTTGTTGCTCTTTCTGCAAACTCCGACTTGATGTCTCCCTCACGAAATGACTGTTAGACTATGCTCCATCTATAATATAAATTTCACCTCACTGTTTAAATGTATGCATGTATGTTTGCCTAAAAATTTCGATAGAGGCGACGGATTTTCACGAGATCGGTATTGTTTTAAAGCTTGACCCTTCGGATGACAAATATCGAAAAATTAGCTAAAAACATTTATTCCCTCACTCTCAACCGGGCACTTTTCTACAGGGAGGGGTCACTTTTTTCGCTGATATTTTCGAAAGTCATCCCCTCTTTTCGATTGACTAGCCTTAATTTAAACCTACATCACTTCCAGTTTGGCGATGGGCGCAACAGCAAAGACGTTTTTTTGGTTTTTTTTTCACATTCTTTTCCTCCTTCACGGTACAGGTTCGAGCCTGTCGGCCTACTACCACTTTTTTCTTTTTTTTTTTTTTGCTCACCGCACACCTCCAAACGCCGGGCATCCAGGCTAGTATCTAATATGTGATATCCAGCATCTGGCGAAAGTTAAAAGACTGGTTAATCGAATGGTACTCGAACTACGGGGTCTTTGTCAAAAAAAAAACAAACAAAACTTAAGCAGCAAAACAAGATAAAAGATTTTGTCCTTGTGGTCAACTCGTCCTTCAAACCATCTAAACCTTTAATTCAGGCTGCATACAAAGATGACTACAATATGGTCGTCTTCAAGTCTAATGTAAACAAGTTCTTGATAAGCCATCCCTTTAAGAAATCCAATTCACCAAATTTCCACTGATTACTACGATATTGTTTCATCAAGTACTGTATACTCATTAACCCTTATCCTCGAGTGGCCTCCAGGTCTTGATAAGTGGTTACTCCTTTGTAAAAAAAAAAAATAAATGAATAAATCTAAGGAGGCAAAGCAAGACAAAATATTTCGGCCTTCTTGTCAACTCGTCCTTCAACCCATCTAAACATTCAGGCTGCACACAAAGCAAGAATCACTATTTCTCATTCAATTCTTCTTCTGTAAACTAAAATTTTTCTCTCCCTTTATGTCTCTCTTGTCAAACTATTCTGCTCCATATCTAATATGTGATATCCAGCATCCGGAGAAAGTTCAGACTGCCTACTTGAATGGTCTATGAGATCTGCCCTATGAAAATTGACTCAAAACGTTTCAACTTTTTGCTCCGTTGAGTGATGTCATTTTGACCTACAATATCTTCGATAGTCATATTGTTGATCGGTTAGAAGTTTAGCAGCTGTAAGGTGATGGACTAGGACTTGGTTTATTAAGGACTCAAATATTTTGGTGAAAAGTGGGAGGAGGCTAATGAGGCGACACTTTAATGGATCAGTTCTTTCGCCAGAATTCTTGTAAACTTGTTCAACAGAAACAGTTTTCCAGCAGTCAGGAAAGCAAGATTCGTTAAGGCATTTGTTGTAAAGTTTGAAGAGAACTGGAGCAACCCAGTGGAGCATTTTTTTAATAGTACTGTTGGGATGGAATCGGGTCCACATGCTTTTGAGGTGTCTAGGTTTTTTTATGATATCATGCACCTGAGAACGGGTGATTTTCAGATCATCCAGTGTGGCGTCTGTCTGCAAGGGAAAGATAGGAAGGACCTATTAGTTATTGCTGCACTAGAAAGAGCTCTACGCAGACAACACAAGTAACTGTTTAACCACTGATTTTTAATTGAACCAGAGATGGGTCGCCTTCTAAAGAAATTCTGGAAAATGTACTAAATACACCAACAACACAGCAATTCGAGGTGAATTTGGACAAGTGCTGGCCTACTATAACCTTGTTTGTGTAAACTTCTATCACTTTTTCTCTACATGACAATTGGAGCATGCTATTTTGGGTCCCCCGAGAAAGGAGGGATTGGACCGAGTAATTCACTCCTGTTCATCCACTATCGGTATTTAATTGCTTTCCGCACGACATCAAAATGTGATACAAGGTCGTTTTTAATGGGGGGGGGGAAGCTCCCTAAAAAGGAGCACTCTTGAAGTAGGCAAAAATAAAAATTGCCTTAATATAGAAGGGTTTCCCCTGAATTTACTTAAGTCAAATTAGCTTAAATGTAGCATCAGAACAGACACCACTTTGAAAATTTTATTTATTTATGAAAAATACAAAAAAATTAGGCACTAGGCCATACAAAGTGTTAGGGAGCTTTTTCCCCTAGAGCTGCGTGTCTGTGGAACACAATACCACAAACCTGCTTCTCGACTGACCACAACATGGTCGTTTTCAAGTCCAATGTGAACAGGTTCTTAAAGAGTCGCTTTTTTTACAATTTTTTATTACTATACCCATTAACCCTTCTCCTTGAGTGGCTTCCTGGCCTGATGAGAGGTAACTATATGATGCAAATATATATCTATCCAGCTCAGTTTTTTCTCTTGCTCTGATATTGTTATCAAAAGCCTACTTTTTTTATTGTTATTAATTTGCTTCCCCATGAGAACAATATGTGACACAAGGTTGTTTTTAATGTGGAGGTAAAACCTGCTCCCGAAAAAGGGGCACTCTGGCACTCTGGCAGTCGGCAAAAATATAAATTGCCCAAGTATAGAAGGGTTTCCCCTAAATTGACTTAAGATAAATTAACTTGAGTGTAGCATCAAACGAGATACTACATTTTTAAAAATTTATTTATTTCTGAAAAATACAAAAATAAATTAGGCACAAGGCCAAAGTATTAGGGGGGCGGACCTATGGTCATTCTTGTCATTGTACCATTATATATGTCTATCATTTTCCTTGCTAGAATTTTCAATCACCATAATACCACATTCACTCCAAGGGGTCATCCTACTTAAGATTCCCAAATCGATTTTTGGTCCCTCGACAAAAGGAGGGTGGACTTGTAAATTCTCCCTTGTCTGTTCGTCTGTCCACACGTTTTTCAATAACTACACCTTGGGATTTTTTAAATTTTGCACAAGCATTAAACATGATGTGAGTAAAAAAAAAAGTAACTGAACAGATTTTACGGGGAAAATTCCAGTTGTCCCCCCCCCCCTAGGAGTACCTTTCAGGTTAAAATGGCTACAATTGACATTTTTGTGCTTATTAAAAAAAAAATTGATGCCTTTCTGAAAAGTTGTAAGTAACTGATTTCTATATAATTTTGTTTGTCTATACTTCACAATAACTCTTGGGTGTGCTCCAGGGGCTCTTTTAGGGCTAATAAAAATACTCCATTTTTGGGGATTATGTTACCATATTTGTCCAAAATTTTCTGTTTTGCATGGTGCTGAACTCAAATTTAAATATGTTAAGATCTTGCGGACTTTTGGGGCTAAATGGGAGGGGGCAAATGATGGATGTAGTCATTTCTTTTTTTTTTTTTTTGCATGGTTCAGAACTCAAATTTAGATATACTAAGGCCTAATGCTGCACTGTTTGTTCATTTTCACCAGGATTTGACGTCCCCTAGGGACTTTTGGGGTTAAATAGAGGGGGGGGGACAAATACCGAACTTAGTCATTTTTTTTATGGCTCATTCACTGTGCACTCACAGAGGACCATGTATACTTCACTTGTTTTTTCTCCGTCCGAAGACCAGTTCCATTTTTCTCTCCCCTATTTACCTTCTGACCCTGTTGAAATCATTTCAGGTGTGGATTGCCTTATTTCACCTCCTAATGAATTCCAGCTGCCAACAGAAATACAATTTGAATTGCTACAGAAAGGATATCATTTTAAAGGTAAATATAGAACAATTAGACTTTTTAGCGTATAAAAAAAAACGGGCAAAAGTTAATGCTTTATGCCAACTTGATGGTTGAATATGAACAAACTTGTGTCCATTTTTGCATTAAACACTAATCGTTATTAATTCCTAACTCTGCTCCGAATGGATACTATAATACTTAGTTTGCTGCACTTTGTCATAACAAAGGTCTATACAAAATTCCAGTCAGATCGACCCAGTAGTTTCCAAGAAAAAGTAGAACGGACAGATAGCCTTTTAGTTGAATCATAAGACATTTAAAATTTCGAAAACAACTTTATTGATTACTAGCATGCCGCCCGGCATTGCCCGGTCATAAAATACGTATAAATATGATATCGTAATTAAAGCAGATTTCTTATTTATTATAAACAGAAATACTGTAACGTTAAATTCATTTAAAAATATAAAAAAAGAAACAAAAAGAAATTGAGACATGTGCATGCGAGTATTATGCTTTTTCCAAACGATTCACTTCTTGCAAGTAAAAAAAAAAAAATAATACTCAAGCTGAGATCGAAACCAAAACCTAAAGACAATGAGTCAAGTACGATAACCATTAGACCAACTTTCCACGACTTTAAAAAGTGTTTTCAAACCTAATTATTCATAAGTGTTTTCAAACCTACTTATTCATTGTATACATATACAGAAGCTGTCATGTTTCACGACCATGCATGCGCAGTCGTGAGACAGTTGACAAACAGATAAAAATCCAACGACCCCCCCTAAGTACCAATTTTCCAATTTTTACTCCTTAGCAGACCTTTTTTTCCAGATAAGTACAGATTAAAAAGTTTTCCACATGTTTTGAATACCTTATCAAATTTCAATCAGTAGATCAAAAATTCGTTGAGTATATAGGTTGAGAAGTGTCCTCAAACACACACATTCTCACTTTTATAGATAGATAGGTAGATAGATAGATCTTCGTTAGTATGCTCATATAACGAATGAGATGATATTGGAAAGAGTTTATAGGCGTAGACAGAGGATTAAAGACTGTAGAAAGATAGAGTTTGAAGTCTGTGTGTGGCGATAGCCATATTAGCTTGTCTTCTCACTGGCCTGGGGCCAGCCCAGGCGAAGTTGCGTTCCAACAGAGGAGTGTGTTCAGGGAAGAAATAGAGAGAGAATTGTCGTGGGTTTAACCTTTTATACACGTTGCCAGTTTGCCTGAAAGGCGGTCTTTGATTGGGTGTACTAGAAAGAAGTTGACTGCCACAACCAATCAGCAAGGATGTTATAAAGCAAACACTTTAAAACTCTGGAACCGCGAATGTACTCTGCTCCTGCTGCAACAAATACCCCCTGCCTGAATTTTTGTTTTGTTTTGTTCATTTGCCTCCCCACGAGGGCAGAGTTAGACACAAGGTCAGTTTTTAATGTGGGGAGAAGCCAGTTCCCCATAAAGGGGCACTCTGGTTAGTAACAAAAATAAAAAAATGTATCAGTCATGAAGGATTTCTCCTCCACTGACAGAGAACAAGAAATTGAAGTGCAGTATCTGAAGAACAGATACTACACTTTAATCTTGACCCGAAGGCCAATACGTATGTAACTCATGTGAGTTTTTGGCGCTTCTACAGAATTGGGACGAGATTCTATAGTCGATAAATGGAGTTTTCAGATAAGAAACAATGGTTTCTACTGATTTTTTTTCTTTGTCAATTCTAATAAGTTACAATGGTAGCTTCCAAATTATGCAGTCGAAATTGCTCGAATATTACTGAATTATTAAAAAAAACAACAACTTTAATCGTGTTAGCAGGTAAAAATTGCGGCCATCTTGTTTCGATCAAAGCGGAAAATTACCTCCCTTTTCAATTCTCCTGTGTTTTATGATCATTTTCATCAAATTCTATTTTTCGATTTTCGTAATTTTTGGATATAATCATGTTAAAAATATGAGGAATACGTAGATACCCTTTAGCGGCTCTTGGGCCTTGATAAGCGATAATCCCCTTGTAAAAAACAAAAAACAAACAAGAAAAACAAAGATTCAAGCAAAGTTTTTGTTTTTGTTTGTTTTGCATTTTCAGCTTCGTTCATACATGACGGAAGTTCTTGTGGATCAAATGCCAATCCTGCAAGAAATGCAACGATACTTGGAATATTTGGCACACATGGAACCGCCAGCCATCAAGAAAGATCTAATTCTCGAACAGGTAAGACAAATATCGCACATTCTTTTAATCCATGGCGAGGAATATACACATGCACACAGCTGCATGTTTAGTGCGATGTATAGATGCATAGATTATAGATGCATAGATATATAAATGCATAGATGTATAAATGCATAGATGTATAGATGTATAAATGCATAGATGTATAGATGTATAAATGCATAGATGTATAGATGTATAAATGCTTAGATGTATAGATGTATAAATGCATAGATGTATAGATGTATAAATGCATAGATGCATAGATGTATAAATGCATAGATTATAGATGCATAGATGTATAAATGCATAGATGTATAAATGCATAGATTATAGATGTATAAATGCATAGATGCATAGATGCATAAATGCATAGATTATAGATGTATAAATGTATAAATGCATAGATTATAGATGTATAAATGCATAGATGCATAGATGCATAGATGCATAGATTATAGATGTATAGATGCATAGATGCATAGATGCATAGATGCATAGATTATAGATGTATAAATGCATAGATGTATAAATGCATAGATTATAGATGCATAAATGTATAAATGCATAGATGTATAAATGCATAGATGTATAGATGTATAAATGCATAGATGCATAGATGCATAAATGCATAGATTATAGATGTATAAATGCATAGATGCATAGATGCATAGATTATAGATGTATAAATGCATAGATGCATAGATGCATAGATTATAGATGTATAAATGCATAAATGCATAGATGCATAGATTATAGATGTATAAATGCATAGATGTATAGATGCATAGATTATAGATGTATAAATGCATAGATGCATAGATTATAGATGTATAAATGCATAGATGCATAGATTATAGATGTATAAATGCATAGATGCATAAATGCATAGATTATAGATGTATAAATGCATAGATGTATAGATGCATAGATTATAGATGTATAAATGCATAGATGCATAGATGCATAGATTATAGATGTATAAATGCATAAATGCATAGATGCATAGATTATAGATGTATAAATGCATAGATGTATAGATGCATAGATTATAGATGTATAAATGCATAGATGCATAGATTATAGATGTATAAATGCATAGATGCATAGATTATAGATGTATAAATGCATAGATGCATAGATTATAGATGTATAAATGCATAGATGCATAGATGCATAGATTATAGATGTATAAATGCATAAATGCATGGATGCATAGATTATAGATGTATACATGCATAGATGCATAGATGCATAGATTATAGATGTATAAATGCATAGATGCATAGATGCATAGATTATAGATGTATAAATGCATAAATGCATAGATGCATAGATTATAGATGTATAAATGCATAGATGTATAGATGCATAGATTATAGATGTATAAATGCATAAATGCATAGATGCATAGATTATAGATGTATAAATGCATAGATGCATAGATGCATAGATTATAGATGTATAAATGCATAAATGCATAGATGCATAGATTATAGATGTATAAATGCATAGATGCATAGATTATAGATGTATAAATGCATAGATGCATAGATTATAGATGTATAAATGCATAGATGCATAGATTATAGATGTATAAATGCATAGATGCATAGATTATAGATGTATAAATGCATAAATGCATAGATGCATAGATTATAGATGTATAAATGCATAGATGCATAGATTATAGATGTATAAATGCATAGATGCATAGATGCATAGATTATAGATGTATAAATGCATAGATGCATAGATTATAGATGTATAAATGCATAAATGCATAGATGCATAGATTATAGATGTATAAATGCATAGATGCATAGATTATAGATGTATAAATGCATAGATGCATAGATTATAGATGTATAAATGCATAGATGCATAGATGCATAGATTATAGATGTATAAATGCATAGATGCATAGATTATAGATGTATAAATGCATAGATGCATAGATTATAGATGTATAAATGCATAGATGCATAGATTATAGATGTATAAATGCATAGATGCATAGATGCATAGATTATAGATGTATAAATGCATAAATGCATAGATGCATAGATTATAGATGTATAAATGCATAGATGCATAGATGCATAGATTATAGATGTATAAATGCATAAATGCATAGATGCATAGATTATAGATGTATAAATGCATAAATGCATAGATGCATAGATTATAGATGTATAAATGCATAGATGCATAGATGCATAGATTATAGATGTATAAATGCATAGATGTATAGATGCATAGATTATAGATGTATAAATGCATAAATGCATAGATGCATAGATTATAGATGTATAAATGCATAGATGCATAGATTATAGATGTACAAATGCATAAATGCATAGATGCATAGATTATAGATGTATAAATGCATAGATGCATAGATTATAGATGTATAAATGCATAGATGCATAGATGCATAGATTATAGATGTATAAATGCATAAATGCATAGATTATAGATGTATAAATGCATAAATGCATAGATGCATAGATTATAGATGTATAAATGCATAGATGTATAGATGCATAGATTATAGATGTATAAATGCATAAATGCATAGATGCATAGATTATAGATGTATAAATGCATAGATGCATAGATGCATAGATTATAGATGTATAAATGCATAGATGCATAGATTATAGATGTATAAATGCATAGATGTATAGATGCATAGATTATAGATGTATAAATGCATAAATGCATAGATGCATAGATTATAGATGTATAAATGCATAGATGCATAGATGCATAGATTATAGATGTATAAATGCATAATTGCATAGATGCATAGATTATAGATGTATAAATGCATAGATGCATAGATGCATAGATTATAGATGTATAAATGCATAAATGCATAGATGCATAGATTATAGATGTATAAATGCATAGATGTATAGATGCATAGATTATAGATGTATAAATGCATAAATGCATAGATGCATAGATTATAGATGTATAAATGCATAGATGCATAGATGCATAGATTATAGATGTATAAATGCATAAATGCATAGATGCATAGATTATAGATGTATAAATGCATAGATGCATAGATTATAGATGTATAAATGCATAGATGCATAGATTATAGATGTATAAATGCATAGATGCATAGATTATAGATGTATAAATGCATAGATGCATAGATTATAGATGTATAAATGCATAGATGCATAGATTATAGATGTATAAATGCATAGATGCATAGATTATAGATGTATAAATGCATAAATGCATAGATGCATAGATTATAGATGTATAAATGCATAAATGCATAGATGCATAGATTATAGATGTATAAATGCATAGATGCATAGATTATAGATGTATAAATGCATAGATGCATAGATGCATAGATTATAGATGTATAAATGCATAGATGTATAGATGCATAGATTATAGATGTATAAATGCATAGATGCATAGATTATAGATGTATAAATGCATAGATGCATAGATTATAGATGTATAAATGCATAAATGCATAGATGCATAGATTATAGATGTATAAATGCATAGATGCATAGATGCATAGATTATAGATGTATAAATGCATAGATGCATAGATTATAGATGTATAAATGCATAGATGCATAGATTATAGATGTATAAATGCATAGATGCATAGATTATAGATGTATAAATGCATAGATGCATAGATTATAGATGTATAAATGCATAAATGCATAGATGCATAGATTATAGATGTATAAATGCATAGATGCATAGATGCATAGATTATAGATGTATAAATGCATAGATGCATAGATTATAGATGTATAAATGCATAAATGCATAGATGCATTGATTATAGATGTATAAATGCATAGATGCATAGATGCATAGATTATAGATGTATAAATGCATAGATGTATAGATGCATAGATTATAGATGTATAAATGCATAAATGCATAGATGCATAGATTATAGATGTATAAATGCATAGATGCATAGATTATAGATGTATAAATGCATAAATGCATAGATGCATAGATTATAGATGTATAAATGCATAGATGCATAGATGCATAGATTATAGATGTATAAATGCATAGATGCATAGATGCATAGATTATAGATGTATAAATGCATAAATGCATAGATTATAGATGTATAAATGCATAAATGCATAGATGCATAGATTATAGATGTATAAATGCATAGATGTATAGATGCATAGATTATAGATGTATAAATGCATAAATGCATAGATGCATAGATTATAGATGTATAAATGCATAGATGCATAGATGCATAGATTATAGATGTATAAATGCATAGATGCATAGATGCATAGATTATAGATGTATAAATGCATAGATGTATAGATGCATAGATTATAGATGTATAAATGCATAAATGCATAGATGCATAGATTATAGATGTATAAATGCATAGATGCATAGATGCATAGATTATAGATGTATAAATGCATAAATACATAGATGCATAGATTATAGATGTATAAATGCATAGATGCATAGATGCATAGATTATAGATGTATAAATGCATAGATGTATAGATGCATAGATTATAGATGTATAAATGCATAAATGCATAGATGCATAGATTATAGATGTATAAATGCATAGATGCATAGATGCATAGATTATAGATTTATAAATGCATAAATGCATAGATTATAGATGTATAAATGCATAGATGCATAGATGCATAGATTATAGATGTATAAATGCATAAATGCATAGATGCATAGATTATAGATGTATAAATGCATAGATGTATAGATGCATAGATTATAGATGTATAAATGCATAAATGCATAGATGCATAGATTATAGATGTATAAATGCATAGATGCATAGATTATAGATGTATAAATGCATAAATGCATAGATGCATAGATTATAGATGTATAAATGCATAGATGCATAGATTATAGATGTATAAATGCATAGATGCATAGATTATAGATGTATAAATGCATAGATGCATAGATTATAGATGTATAAATGCATAGATGCATAGATTATAGATGTATAAATGCATAGATGCATAGATTATAGATGTATAAATGCATAGATGCATAGATTATAGATGTATAAATGCATAGATGCATAGATTATAGATGTATAAATGCATAAATGCATAGATGCATAGATTATAGATGTATAAATGCATAAATGCATAGATGCATAGATTATAGATGTATAAATGCATAGATGCATAGATGCATAGATTATAGATGTATAAATGCATAGATGCATAGATGCATAGATTATAGATGTATAAATGCATAGATGTATAGATGCATAGATTATAGATGTATAAATGCATAGATGCATAGATTATAGATGTATAAATGCATAGATGCATAGATGCATAGATTATAGATGTATAAATGCATAAATGCATAGATGCATAGATTATAGATGTATAAATGCATAGATGCATAGATGCATAGATTATAGATGTATAAATGCATAGATGCATAGATGCATAGATTATAGATGTATAAATGCATAAATGCATAGATGCATAGATTATAGATGTATAAATGCATAGATGCATAGATGCATAGATTATAGATGTATAAATGCATAGATGTATAGATGCATAGATATATAAATGCATAGATGTATAGATCCATAGATGTATAGATGCATAGATGCATAGATTATAGATATATAAATGCATAGATATATAAATGCATAGATATATAAATGCATAGATGTATAGATGCATAGATGTATAGATGCATAGATGTATAGATGCATAGATGCATAGATGCATAGATGTATAGATGCATAGATGTATAGATGCATAGATGTATAGATGCATAGATGCATAGATGTATAGATGCATAGATGTATAGATGCATAGATGTATAGATGCATAGATGTATAGATGCATAGATGCATAGATGTATAGATGTATAGATGCATAGATGTATAGATGCATAGATGCATAGATGTATAGATGTATAGATGCATAGATGCATAGATGCATAGATGTATAGATGTATAGATGCATAGATGTATAGATGCATAGATGCATAGATGTATAGATGCATAGATGTATAGATGCATAGATGTATAGATGCATAGATGCATAGATGTATAGATGCATAGATGCATAGATGCATAGATTATAGATATATAAATGCATAGATATATAAATGCATAGATATATAAATGCATAGATGTATAGATGCATAGATGTATAGATGCATAGATGTATAGATGCATAGATGTATGGATGCATAGATGCATAGATGTATAGATGCATAGATGTATAGATGCATAGATGCATAGATGTATAGATGTATAGATGCATAGATGTATAGATGCATAGATGCATAGATGCATAGATGTATAGATGCATAGATGCATAGATGCATAGATGTATAGATGTATAGATGCATAGATGTATAGATGCATAGATGTATAGATGCATAGATGTATAGATGCATAGATGTATAGATGCATAGATGTATAGATGCATAGATGTATAGATGCATAGATGCATAGATGTATAGATGCATAGATGCATAGATGTATAGATGCATAGATGTATAGATGCATAGATGTATAGATGCATAGATGCATAGATGTATAGATGTATAGATGCATAGATGTATAGATGTATAGATGCATAGATGTATAGATGCATAGATGCATAGATGTATAGATGCATAGATGTATAGATGCATAGATGTATAGATGCATAGATGTATAGATGCATAGATGCATAGATGTATAGATGTATAGATGCATAGATGTATAGATGCATAGATGCATAGATGTATAGATGTATAGATGTATAGATGTATAGATGCATAGATGTATAGATGTATAGATGCATAGATGTATAGATGCATAGATGTATAGATGCATAGATGTATAGATGCATAGATGTATAGATGCATAGATGCATAGATGTATAGATGCATAGATGCATAGATTATAGATATATAAATGCATAGATATATAAATGCATAGATATATAAATGCATAGATGTATAGATGCATAGATGTATAGATGCATAGATGTATAGATGCATAGATGTATGGATGCATAGATGCATAGATGTATAGATGCATAGATGTATAGATGCATAGATGCATAGATGTATAGATGTATAGATGCATAGATGTATAGATGCATAGATGCATAGATGTATAGATGCATAGATGTATAGATGTATAGATGCATAGATGTATAGATGCATAGATGCATAGATGTATAGATGCATAGATGTATAGATGCATAGATGCATAGATGTATAGATGCATAGATGCATAGATGTATAGATGCATAGATGCATAGATGCATAGATGTATAGATGCATAGATTATAGATATATAAATGCATAGATGTATAGATACATAGATTATAGATATGTAAATGTATAGATGCATAGATACATAGATTATAGATATATAAATGTATAGATGCATAGATTATAGATATATAAATGTATAGATGCATAGATACATAGATTATAGATATATAAATGTATAGATGTATAGATGTATAGATGCATAGATTATAGATATATAAATGTATAGATTATAGATATATAAATGTATAGATGCATAGATTATAGATATATAAATGCATAGATTTATAGATTATAGATATATAAATGTATAGATGCATAGATTATAGATATATAAATGTATAGATGCATAGATACATAGATTATAGATATATAGATGCATAGATGCATAGATTATAGATATATAAATGTATAGATGCATAGATTATAGATATATAAATGCATAGATACATAGATTATAGATATATAGATGTATAGATGCATAGATTATAGATATATAAATGTATAGATGCATAGATACATAGATTATAGATATATAAATGTATAGATGCATAGATTATAGATATGTAAATGTATAGATGTATAGATTATAGATATATAAATGCATAGATGTATAGATGCATAGATACATAGATTATAGATATATAAATGTATAGATGCATAGATTATAGATATATAAATGTATAGATGCATAGATACATAGATTATAGATATATAAATGTATAGATGCATAGATTATAGATATATAAATGTATAGATGCATAGATACATAGATTATAGATATATAAATGTATAGATGCATAGATTATAGATATGTAAATGTATAGATGTATAGATTATAGATATATAAATGCATAGATGTATAGATGCATAGATTATAGATATATAAATGTATAGATGTATAGATGCATAGATTATAGATATATAAATGTATAGATGCATAGATTATAGATATATAAATGTATAGATGTATAGATGCATAGATTATAGATATATAAATGTATAGATGCATAGATTATAGATATATAAATGTATAGATGCATAGATTATAGATGCATAGATGTATAGATTATAGATGTATAGCTTTATAGATGCATAGATTATAGATGTGTAGATTTATAGATTATAGATGTGTAAATTTATAGATTATAGATGTATAGATGCATAGATGCAAACATGACTGCAACAGGATAAGTAAAAAAAAGACCACATATGAAATTAATTGGTCCTTTGAAAAATTAAGTCTTCTTGGATGTGAGTCGTTATGTTAGGAGATGAGACAACTTCAAGACTCACAGAATCAAAGTTCTTTCTATATAAAAGACATTTTGGACAGTAAGTTTTTATGTCCGGTGATATATAATTCATGATTCTCAAGTAGTTTTCTTAGATGGTATATCTCAAATATATTTTCTATTTGTGTTTACATAATCATTGATATGTCGCTACACATTCATGAGCATGTTTCGGCACTTGTAACTGGAGACCTCGCCAGGCGATACAGCTTACACCAAAGCTAAGTCTGCAATGAAAATATCCCAGGTGTTCAACGTCATAGGAAATTGTTATCAGGAGGTCCTATTACATGTTATTAAAAATATGAATGAGGAATAAAATTAAAATGTATGTGAAGGAGACAAAATAAGGGTGTGGATTATGGTTTGTGCTGAAATATAAGAATATGCAATAGAATGTTAATGTATAAATCGCTTCTGCAGTTAGCGGCTATCACACACACATACATATATCGTTGTTGATGAGTTTATGTTTTTACTTTTTTGTTATATTTATCTTTGGTTTCTTAACCTCCCCGTCTTTCCCTACTTTGGTATTGAGCTTCATTGGTCATTTTACTTCTGGAAAATATTAACCTTAAATTTTATATATATATATATATATATATATATATATATATATATATATATATATATATATATATATATATATATATTAATTACATTTTCACCCCAAACAAGGCACATTGCATCTTTGGTGTAGGGGACTACTATCAGGGACATAAGCTACTGGGGTACTATGTAAGGAGTTGGGTAGTAAGATGTCGGTTCACGTTACACTTGGACTTCTGCATGTCAGTACAGTTGGGGAAGCAGGGAGCCGGAATGGAATTCCGAAGTTTAGCGGTTCTGGGGAAGAAACTACTGGAGTAGCAAGCTCTCCTATATCTAGGGATCTCCACTGTGTAGGGGTGTGATTTAGCTGCTTGTCAGGTTTGTCGAGGGTATTTACGTCGTGGGGGCACAAGTGCTTGCAGTTCGTCAGAGCACTCACCATTAAAATACTTATAGAACAAGCAGAGGGACGCAACATTTCGTCGGTGGGACAAAAGCTGAAGCTTAGATGACAGTTCAGGACCTATCAGGTTGGTGACTCTCTTTTGAGGAAGTGTGTAGCGGTTGTAGATTGTGCAACCTTTACTTCACTATAGACCTGCTGTATAAGAACCTTTTTCTGTCTTTCTTTTTCTTAGTTCAAAAATTTGTTATATACAGACTAAACCCTCCGGACTTAGGCATACCTCACAATATAATTGAGATTAATAAATTAAAAGTAAACATATTTCCTTTTTATAAATGTCAAGCACGAACGTAGACCCAAGAATATTATTGGTATAAATAAATTGAAAGTAATATTATTTATTTTAAAAAAAAAACTATACCTTAACGCACTTTTTTTTTCTTTTTTTTTTTCTTTTTTTTTTTTACTTTTGCCAAATCCCCCAAACTTTATTTTTTATGAGTCCTTCGACTTTTGGCAGTCCTGGATATGACCTTAAACTATATCTGATGATGAGACCCCAGCTTGTGAGCTTTGGGGAGTGTGGAGCCACCCTTTAATTGCCATTACTCCCAGGTCCACTCTGCCCAGAGTGGTAGTACCTGTTAGGTTCCCCAACTATGGGTTAAATAGAAACCGACTTGAAAAAAAAATATTCTATCAAAAAAATTTTCTTCAAAATAACTGGATTCGGCATTAAATAACCTGAAAAGGGTTGATATGCCGTAAAACAAAAACAACCAATCGACTTTTGGCTAAGATCAAAGTGAAGTATCTGTTCTCCATAGTATCTATACTATATTTGATGCCAGAAGTTTTCATATAATTATCTCCCTTGAAAAAAATTAAAAATACGTACAGACGTAGAAAGAAATTATCATTTATATTATAAGTATTGCAGATGATTAAATATTGAGCTGTTCTTAATTGGGTTTCCCTACCTCTGAATTTCTTTTTGTCACTCAAGCAATGATGATTCAGGGAGTGCATGGCGGTTGTGGATCGTGCAACCCTTGCTTTCCTGTAGGCTTTCTGCCTAAGAACCCTTGCAAGAGGTATCCATTGTCTCTCAAGATAGAAAGGAATTCTTTCTTTTTTTTTCTTAGTTCAAATATTCTGAATTATTAGTTCATATGGACTAATATTCTGAATAATAGTTGATATGAACAAATATTAGTTCAAATATTCTGAATTATTAGTTCATATGGACAAATATTCTGGATAATAGTTTACATGGACAGACAGACAAAGCTCCTTGGTTTATGGAATTTTCTTGCTTTCAGTAAAGTTGAATTGTTGTTAATTTGCAGGTGCCTCAAATCCGAGAATGTATTTTGAAGAAAACTTCTGGAAAATGGAGAAAGATTGCCGCAAAACAAGCCGCTTCCTATTTCAGCCCTTCAGAAGAAACGATTCAAACTCAAGCAAAAAGGTTTTTTTTTTTTAATTTCCTTCTTTATTCTTCAGAAGTAAAAGTTTATAGTATTTTCCAACTTTTCATGGGGATCCATTTTAGAAAAAATAAAATAAAATAACCAAAAGAGACAAAAACGTTCCAAATGTTGTTTTTTTCCTTCGCTTTCTTCTTTCTTACTCTATCTCCTTCTCTCTCTTCTTTTTCTTTTTTTTGGCATCTTTCTTTTTTTCTTTCTTTCTTATTTTTCTTACCATGTCTACGTTTTACTTTTTTCTTTTTCTTTATCTTACCTTTCTCCTTTTTTTCTTTACTACCCTACCTTACTCCACCTCCTCCTTCTTCTTGTTTAGCCCTCTCCCACAAGCATTTTATTTTCCTTCTTTTTTTTTGTTTTGTTTACTTACCTCCCCACGAGGGCAGAGTTAGAAACAAGGTCGGCTTTTAATGTGGAGGGAAGCCAGCTCCCCAAGAAGGGGCACTCTGGTTAGTAACAAAAATAAAAAGTATCAGTCATGAAGGATTTCTCCTCCATTAATCGAGACCAAAAATTTGAAGTGAAAAAATGTACAGCACCAGAACAGATACTACACTTTGAGTTATATTTTTTATTTACTCTGAAAAGTTTACAACCAAAACAGAAATAAACAAAAAAATTAGGCACAAGGCCACTCAAAAATTGGGGAAGAGGTGTTTATGATCATCCTCGCCCCTGTACCTTTGCTAGTTTATGCTGGATCCTAGCTAAAGTTCTCAGCTATCACAATACCTCAAGTACACCGTAGGCTGCCCTACCTAAGATTCACAAATCATATTGTGTGCGTGTGTGTGTTTTCATTTAATAAACTATAAAATAAATTGGTAAACATAAATTTTATAAAAAGTCGTTTCTACACTTTGATCTTTTTTATATTGTTTGTATAGTTTATATTAATCATTTAGTTTATATTAATTATTTAGTTTATATTATTTATTTATTTATATTATTTATTTATTTATATTATTTATTTAGTTTATATTAATCATTTAGTTTATATTAATTATTTAGTTTATATTAATTATATTGTTGATTATAGTATATATAATTTATTTTATATTTATATATTTTTTTTTACATGGTGGTCACCACTTATTATTTATATTATTTATTTAGTTTATATTATTTATTTAGTTTATTTAGTTTATATTATTTATGTAGTTTATTTAGTTTATATTATTTATGTAGTTTATTTAGTTTATATTATTTATGTAGTTTATTTAGTTTATATTATTTATGTAGTTTATATTATTTATTTAGTTTATATTATTTATTTAGTTTATATTGTTTATTTAGTTTATATTATATATTTAGTTTATATTGTTTATTTAGTTTATATATTTTATATTATTTATTTAGTTTATATTATTTATATAGCTTATTTAGTTTATATTATTTATTTAGTTTATATTGTTTATTTAATTTATATTATTTATTTAGTTTATATTGTTTATTTAGTTTATATTATTTATTTAGTTTATATTGTTTATTTAGTTTATATATTTTATATTATTTATTTAGTTTATATTATTTATTTAGTTTATATTATTTATTTAGTTTATATTGTTTATTTAATTTATATTGTTTATTTAGTTTATATTATTTATTTAGTTTATATTATTTATTTAGTTTATATTGTTTATTTAGTTTATATATTTTATATTATTTATTCAGTTTATATTATTTATTTAGTTTATATTATTTATTTAGTTTATATTGTTTATTTAGTTTATATTATTTATTTAGTTTATATTGTTTATTTAGTTTATATAGTTTATTTAGTTTATATTGTTTATTTAGCTTATATTATTTATTTAGTTTATATTGTTTATTTAGTTTATATTGTTTATTTAGTTTATATTATTTATTTAGTTTATATTGTTTATTTAGTTTATATTGTTTATATTATTTATTTAGTTCATATTATTTATTTAGTTTATATTATTTATTTAGTTTATATTGTTTATTTAGTTTATATATTTTATATTATTTATTTAGTTTATATTATTTATTTAGTTTATATTATTTATTTAGTTTATATTATTTATTTAGTTTATATTGTTTATTTAGTTTATATTGTTTATTTAGTTTATATTGTTTATTTAGCTTATATTATTTATTTAGTTTATATTGTTTATTTAGTTTATATAGTTTATTTAGTTTATATAGTTTATTTAGTTTATATTGTAGATTTAGTTTGTATTGTTCATTTAGTTTATATTGTTTATTTAGTTTATATTGTTTATTTAGTTTATTTAGTTTGTATAGTTTATATTGTTTATTTAGTTTATATAGTTTATTTAGTTTATATTGTTTATTTAGTTTATATAGTTTATTTAGTTTATATTGTTTATTTAGTTTATATAGTTTATTTAGTTTATATTATTTATTTAGTTTATATTGTTTATTTAGTTTATATAGTTTATTTATTTTATATGGTTTATTTAGTGCATATAGTTTATTTAGTTTATATTGTTTATTTAGTTTATATTATTTATTTAGTTAATATTGTTTATTTAGTTTATATTGTTTATTTAGTTTATATTGTTTATTTAGTTTATATTATTTATTTAGTTTATATTATTTATTTAGTTTATATTATTTATTTAGTTTATATTGTTTATTTAGTTTATATTGTTTATTTAGTTTATATTATTTATTTAGTTTATATTGTTTATTTAGTTTATATTATTTATTTAGTTTATATTGTTTATTTAGTTTATATTATTTATTTAGTTTATATTATTTATTTAGTTTATATTATTTATTTAGTTTATATTATTTATTTAGTTTATATTATTTATTTAGTTTATATTGTTTATTTAGTTTATATTATTTATTTAGTTTATATTATTTATTTAGTTTATATTATTTATTTAGTTTATATTGTTTATTTAGTTTATATTGTTTATTTAGTTTATATTGTTTATTTAGTTTATATTATTTATTTAGTTTATATTGTTTATTTAGTTTATATTATTTATTTAGTTTATATTATTTATTTAGTTTATATTATTTATTTAGTTTATATTATTTATTTAGTTTATATTATTTATTTAGTTTATATTGTTTATTTAGTTTATATTATTTATTTAGTTTATATTATTTATTTAGTTTATATTATTTATTTAGTTTATATTGTTTATTTAGTTTATATTATTTATTTAGTTTATATTATTTATTTAGTTTATATTATTTATTTAGTTTATATTGTTTATTTAGTTTATATTATTTATTTAGTTTATATTGTTTATTTAGTTTATATTGTTTATTTAGTTTATATTGTTTATTTAGCTTATATTATTTATTTAGTTTATATTGTTAATTTAATTTATATTATTTATTTAGTTTATATTATTTATTTAGTTTATATTGTGTATTTAGTTTATATTATTTATTTAGTTTATATTATTTATTTAGTTTATATTATTTATTTAGTTTATATTGTTTATTTAGTTTATATTATTTATTTACCTTATATTATTTATTAAGTTTATATTATTTATTTAGTTTATATAGTTTATTTAGTTTATATTGTTTATTTAGTTTATATTGTTTATTTAATTTATATTATTTATTTAGTTTATATTATTTATTTAGTTTATATTATTTATTTAGTTTATATTATTTATTTAATTTATATTATTTATTTAGTTTATATTATTTATTTAATTTATATTATTTATTTAGTTTATATTGTTTATTTAGTTTATATTATTTATTTAGTTTATATTGTTTATTTAGCTTATATTATTTATTTAGTTTATATTGTTTATTTAGTTTATATAGTTTATTTAGTTTATATAGTTTATTTAGTTTATATTGTAGATTTAGTTTGTATTGTTCATTTAGTTTATATTGTTTATTTAGTTTATATTGTTTATTTAGTTTATTTAGTTTGTATAGTTTATATTGTTTATTTAGTTTATATAGTTTATTTAGTTTATATTGTTTATTTAGTTTATATAGTTTATTTAGTTTATATTGTTTATTTAGTTTATATAGTTTATTTAGTTTATATTATTTATTTAGTTTATATTATTTATTTAGTTTATATTGTTTATTTAGTTTATATAGTTTATTTATTTTATATGGTTTATTTAGTTTATATTGTTTATTTAGTTTATATTATTTATTTAGTTTATATTGTTTATTTAGTTTATATTGTTTATTTAGTTTATATAGTTTATTTAGTTTATATTGTTTATTTAGTTTATATTGTTTATTTAGTTTATATTGTTTATTTAGTTTATATTATTTAGTTTATATTGTTTATTTAGTTTATATTATTTATTTAGTTTATATTATTTATTTAGTTTATATTATTTATTTAGTTTATATTGTTTATTTAGTTTATATTGTTTATTTAGTTTATATTATTTATTTAGTTTATATTGTGTATTTAGTTTATATTGTTTATTTAGTTTATATTGTTTATTTAGTTTATTTAGTTTATTTAGTGCATATAGTTTATTTAGTTTATATTGTTTATTTAGTTTATATTGTTTATTTATTTTATATGGTTTATTTAGTGCATATAGTTTATTTAGTTTATATTGTTTATTTTGTTTATATTGTTTATTTAGTTTTTATTGTTTATTTAGTGTATATTATTTATTTAGTTTATATTATTTATTTAGTTTATATTATTTATTTAGTTTATATTATTTATTTAGTTTATATTATTTATTTAGTTTATATTGTTTATTTAGTTTATATTATTTATTTTGTTTATATTATTTATTTTGTTTATATTATTTATTTAGTTTATATTATTTATTTAGTTTATATTATTTATTTAGTTTATATTGTTTATTTAGTTTATATTATTTATTTAGTTTATATTGTTTATTTAGTTTATATTATTTATTTAGTTTATATTGTTTATTTAGTTTATATTATTTATTTAGTTTATATTGTTTTTGTTTATATTATTTATTTAGTTTATATAGTTTATTTAGTTTATATAATTTATATTATTTATTTAGTTTATATAGTTTATTAAGTTTATTTAGTGCATATAGTTTATTTAGTTTATGTTGTTTATTTAGTTTATATTGTTTATTTAGTTTATATTGTTTATTTATTTTATATGGTTTATTTAGTTTATATTATTTATTTAGTTTATATAGTTTATTTAGTTTATCTTGTTTATTTAGTTTATATTGTTTATTTAGTTTATATTGTTTATTTAGTTTATATTGTTTATTTAGTTTATATTATTTATTTAGTTTATATTGTTTATTTAGTTTATATTGTTTATTTAGTTTATATTGTTTATTTAGTTTATATTTTTTATTTAGTTTATATTTTTTATTTAGTTTATATTGTTTATTTAGTTTATTTAGTTTGTATAGTTTATATTGTTTATTTAGTTTATATAGTTTATTTAGTTTATATGTTTTATTTAGTTTATATTGTTTATTTAGTTTATATTGTTTATTTAGTTTATATTGTTTATTTAGTTTATATTGTTTATTTAGTTTATATTGTTTATTTAGTTTATATTGTTTATTTAGTTTATATTATTTATTTAGTTTATATTATTTATTTAGTTTATATTGTTTATTTAGTTTATATTGTTTATTTAGTTTATATTGTTTATTTAGTTTATATTGTTTATTTAGTTTATATTGTTTATTTAGTTTATATTATTTATTTAGTTTATATTGTTTATTAAGTTTATATTATTTATTTAGTTTATATTGTTTATTTAATTTATATTGTTTATTTAGTTTATATAGTTTATTTAGTTTATATAGTTTATTTAGTGCATATAGTTTATTTAGTTTATATTATTTATTTAGTTTATATTGTTTATTTAGTTTATATTATTTATTTAGTTTATATAGTTTATTTAGTTTATATAGTTTATTTAGTTTATATTGTTTATTTAGTTTATATAGTTTATTTAGTTTATATTGTTTATACAGTTTATTTAGTTCATTTAGTTTATATAGGTTATTTAGTTTATATTGTTTATTTAGTGTATATTGTTTATTTAGTTTATATTATTTATTTAGTGTATATTGTTTATTTAGTTTATCTTGTTTATTTAGTTTATATTGTTTATTTAATTTATATTGTTTATTTAGTTTATATTGTTTATTTAGTTTATATTATTTATTTAGTTTATATTGTTTATTTAGTTTATATTATTTATTTAGTTTATATTATTTATTTAGTGTATATTGTTTATTTAATTTATATTGTTTATTTAGTTTATATTGTTTATTTAGTTTATATTATTTATTTAGTGTATATTGTTTATTTAATTTATATTGTTTATTTAGTTTATATTGTTTATTTAGTTTATATTATTTATTTAGTTTATATTGTTTATTTAGTTTATATTATTTATTTAGTTTATATTGTTTATTTAGTTTATCTTGTTTATTTAGTTTATATTGTTTATTTAGTTTATATTATTTATTTAGTTTATATTGTTTATTTAGTGGATATTGTTTATTTAGTTTATATTATTTATTTAGTTTATATTATTTATTTAGTGTATATTGTTTATTTAATTTATATTGTTTATTTAGTTTATATTGTTTATTTAGTTTATCTTGTTTATTTAGTTTATATTGTTTATTTAGTTTATATTGTTTATTTAGTTTATATTGTTTATTTAGTTTATATTGTTTATTTAGTTTATATTGTTTATTTAGTGGATATTGTTTATTTAGTTTATACAGTTTATTTAGTTCATTTAGTTTATATAGGTTATTTAGTTTATATTATTTATTTAGTTTATCTTGTTTATTTAGTTTATATTGTTTATTTAGTTTATATAGTTTATTTAGTTTATATTGTTTATTTAGTTTATATTGTTTATTTAGTGGATATTGTTTATTTAGTTTATATTGTTTATTTAGTTTATATTATTTATTTAGTTTATCTTGTTTATTTAGTTTATATTGTTTATTTAGTTTATATTGTTTATTTAGTGGATATTGTTTATATAGTTTATACAGTTTATTTAGTTCATTTAGTTTATATAGGTTATTTAGTTTATATTGTTTATTTAGTGTATATTGTTTATTTAGTTTATATTATTTATTTAGTTTATGTAGTTTATTTAGTTTATATAGTCTATTTAGTTTATATAGTTTATTTAGTTTATATAGTTTATTTCGTTTATATTATTTATTTAGTTTATATTGTTTATTTAGTTTATATTATTTATTTAGTGTATATTATTTATTTTTGTTTATATTGTTTATTTAGTTTATATAATTTATTTAGTTTATATAGTTTATTTTAGGTAGTTTATTTAGTTTATGGAGTTTATTTAGTTTATATATATATATATTTTACATGGTGGTCACCACTTATCAAGGCCCGGAAGCCACTCGGGGATAAGGGTTATTGTGTGTACAGTAATCAGTGGGATAGTATCGTAGTAATCGTTAGTATTGGAGATTTGATAATGTGGCTTACTTAAGGGGGCGGTTTATCAGGAATTTGTTTATGTTGGACCTGAAGACATCCAAGTTGTAGTCAGGTGGGAAACAGGCAAACGGAAGGGAGCTCCACACACATGCATTTCTAAGAAAGAAGCTTTGTTCATGGAATCTACGTTTTGATTTAGGTACAGATAAAGAGTGGAGAAAATTATTGAGAGTGGTTTCAGCTAGACGGGTGTTTATCATGAAAGATTGGCGAGGGGGACCAGAGATTGGAGCACAGACGAGCACTTGCCATGGAAATAACAATAAAACAAAGACAGGCTCGCAACGTCTCTTCTGTGGGGGAGAGGTTGCAGGGAAGAGAAAAGGGCATCCCCCACTAAGCCACAAAGTCTATTTTGTACTCTGTCAAGGCAGGATAGGCTGTTTTTAGAAGCTCCTTCCCAGATGTGGCAACAGTACTCCATCCTTGGACGTACTTGGCTTTTATATAGATAGAGAATTGCATCAGCAGTGAGATATCTTCTGGAGCAGTAGAAGGATCCTACCATTTTCACAGCGACTTTGGCAACAGACTTGATGTATGTGTTCCATTTCAGATCAGGAGTAAAGGTCAAGCCCAGAAGCTTGTCAAAACATGGGGCCTCCCCAAGACGAGAGCCATCCATTTCAATTGATGGCAGATGGGGATCAGAGCGTTGATGATGTAAAGATAGGAGCTTGGTTTTAGATGCATTAAAAGTAACCAGCCACCTCTTCCCCCACTGTACCATGTGCTCAAGATCAGAGGAGAGAGAATCAGAGAGAGCTTTGTCATTTGCGGCCTTTGATGTGTTGCCATAGATGGTCGTGTCACCAGCATAGATGTCAACGAATGAATTAAGTATGTGTTTTGGGAGATCATTGATGTAGATCCGGAAGAGAGTTTGGCCCAGGATGGACCCCTGAGGGACTCTGGCATAAATGCTTTGGGCCTCTGATTTCTGCCCATCAACCACTACTTTTATAAGCCTATCAGAGAGAAATGATTTAATAATTGAGAAAACATTTCCAGTTATACCGTAGCTGGAAATCTTGTGAAGTAGGCCTTTATGCCATACCTTATCGAACGCCTTTGATATGTCAAGAGCAATTGCCCTAGAAAGGAAGCCTTTGTCGAGAGATTCACTAATTCTATGAGATATAACTGTTAGCACATCTGCTGTAGATCTAGCAGAACAGAAACCATATTGCATGTCACTAAGAAGGTTATTTCTGCTGAGGAGGTTGACTACTTCTTTATTTAATATGGATTCCAGCAGCTTACTCATGACACACAGGAGACTTATTGGTCTGTACTGAGAGAGGGATGACTTATCACCTGAATTCTTAAATACAGGGGATACTGATGAGATTTTCCAAGATGTTGCAAACAAAAACAAGATCCTGGACCGAAGGCCAAGAACCCTTTTTCTTCTATTTTTACGGAAACAAAAGTATTTCCAACTTTTCATGAAGATCCATTATTTTTTGTTTTTGTTATTCTCTTTTCCCTTTCTTGTTTTTCTGTTCGATTTTACGCCTTATTTCTTACCTCTTTTTCTTTTTCTTCTTCTTCTTGTTTTTTCTTCTTCTTTTTTCTTCTTTTTTCTTCTTCTTTTTTCTTCTTTTTTCTTCTTTCTTCTTCTTGTTTTTTCTTCTTCTTTCTTCTTTTTTCTTCTTTTTTCTTCTTTTTTCTTCTTTCTTCTTCTTCTTCTTCTTCTCTTTCTTCTTCTTTTTCTTTTTTTCTTCTTCTTCTTTTTCTTCTTTTTTCTTCTTCTTTCTTTTTTCTTTTTCTTTTTCTTCTTTCTTTTTCTTCTTCTTCTTCTTTCTTTTTCTTCTTCTTTTTCTTCTCTCCTCTTCTTTTTTCTTCTTCTTTCTTCTTATTCTTTTTCTTCTTCTTTTTCTTCTTTCTCTTTTTTCTTCTTTTTCTTTTTTCTTCTTCTTTTTCTTCTTTCTTCTTCTTTTTCTTCTTTTTTCTTCTTTTTCTTCTTTTTTCTTTTTTCTTCTTCTTCATCTTTTTTCGTTTTCTTCTTCTTCATCTTTTTTCTTCTTTTCTTCTTCTTTTTCTTCTTCTTCTTCTTCTTCTTTCTCACCCCCAACCCTTGTCGTCTTATCTTTTATCCATATACACATCACAAAATAATGTTAATACCCACACACACACACACACACACACACAAAACAGCGTACATACCACATGCACCTTCATGCATTCAACAACATACAACGCACATATGAACAGTAACACACACACACACACACACACACTTGCATATATACCCACACATACACACTGCCGACACACGCAATAAACATATGAAAATATGTGACACAACACTCTCATAAATGTGTGAACATACTACACGCATACATACATTAACATGTTTACACTCACACACACACACACACACACACACACACATGTGCGCATCTATATACATGCAACATATAATACACTCACAAATACAGAAAGCAGACACATATGCATATACGCGTGAGTGCACATACTCACACATATATGCATATACACATACACAGTGCGCGCTTGTGTAATCTAAAATCAAATAGTTATTAACGCCATTTTTTTTTTTGTTGCTTGTTAGACCATAGATGAAACATACAAAATGGATGTTTCAATTTTTCATGGAAAGAAAAATAAAAAACAACTTTGGTCTCTGACTAGGGATTTTTATCTTGGACCCTCAAAATCGACAGAGATTAGACCATTCTTGTAAGTGATCCGGTTCCTGTTGATTTTGCGGTGGGAATAAAGTTCCGTGCAGTTATAGGAGATCCACCCTCCCAGGCCTTGCCTTCTCTCTTTGAAAAGGGGTTAGTTTATTGCTACTCGCTTGAGACACCCTTACCGGGTAATGTCGACGGAGCTTCCCAGGCACTTTTTGCAGGTCAGAGTGCCACTCTTCTGGGGCGCTGACTTCTCAATACCACTTTCCGATCCTGGTGTCTAAGTTCTTGCAGTGGAAGAGAACAAATATCACACCATTTAAAAAAAAAAAAAAAAAAAAAAAAAAAAAAGACAAATCGTTCCAAATTTTCTTGTTATTGTTATTCTATTTTTATTTTTTTTCTTCTTCTCTTTCTTCTTTCTTACCCTATCTCTTTCCCTTCTCTTCTTTTTCTTTTCTTTAGCATCTCCTCCTTCTTTTCTCTTATTTTTCTTACCGTACCTACGTTTTTCTTTTTTCTTTTTTTCTTCCTCCTTTTTTTTCTTTTTTACCTTACCTAACTCCTTCTTTCTTTAGCAGACACACACACACACACACACACACATGCATATGCACAATATGCAATAATGTATGCACATATATAAGATAACACATGCACCCTTATGCATGAACATATCATGCACATATATGCACTAACATGCACATGCATATGAGCCCGCTCATGCATCTATATATACGCAACATACAAAATCCCTCCCACACACACACATACACCAGGCACATATATGCATATTAGTGTTGGAACGATTAATCTGAATCAGGAATCAGAAAAATCAGAACTTTTAGGGGTATTGGAATCGGTATCGGAAAAATTTGTGCCTATTTTCCGATACCAAAAACGATTCTTTTAATTGTTGATTTTGTTTAAAACAAAATATTTCACTGCCAGTAGTAATGGTAAAATAATAAGTATTTATTGCTTTTAAACTACCATTAAAGATAAAAAAATCTATAGATCACCCCCACCTCACACCTACCCACAAGTGTGTTTTTACATTTGAGAAAATATTCGCACATTTAAAACTTTTTTTTTTTTTTATGGTAATCGGGAATAAATAACAACTCTATAGTTAAATATTTAGAGACTAGCGGGGGGGGGGTCGCAAAATACGCTTAAATATGATATTTTAATTTGTCCAGATTTAGTATATATTATTATAAGAGCCGTGATTTCCAAAATTAAAAAAAAATGTATTTAGGTGCCATCAGCTAGAATTGAAACCAAAACTCTAGAATTCAAAGCTAATGACGTTACCACTGTACCAACGTGACACACATATAAAGTGATTAAAAATTAAAAATAAACTAAGATGAATGTGCAAAACGTTTTACGTCTTTTTTCAATTTTGACCCATTTTTGACCCCTTAAAAGCCATCTGGCTAAAGACCCATAAAAGGAATGGCCCGTAAAAAAGCCAATCATTTGAGACCTCTAGCGCCGCTCTGCAACTATTAAATATGGAAACAGACAGACTAACATACAGACAGACAAACGTATAGCCATTATGTATTAGATTTATAAAGAATCAGTATCGGTAATTGTATCGGAATCGGGAAATATATTGAAATTGTTCCATTACTAATGCATATGCACAACACAGAATTTGAAATAATTTAGGTATTAACTCCATTTTTTTTTCCGTTGTTTGTTCTTCTGCAGATGGGCGGAAACGTACAACATGGATATTCTCGATGAGTTGATCAAAGAACCGGCACGCTGTGTTGTCTGTGGACAAGTTGCCGAGAAGAGGTGCTCCAGATGTCGCAATGAATGGTATTGTCGCAGGTATAGAAAAAAAAAAAATACTATTTTCAGTTTTATGCAATGATAAGGTCTTCTGAGATAGAGCCGAGGAGTATTTTTTTAGGGTTCCTCTAAATTTAATGTTAACTAAGTTTTTATTATTTTTCATGAGTAACTAGCCGAGCAACCTGGCATTGCTAGAGCATAAGTTTAACATAATTGATATACCTCTCTCTTTCCATGTCCCCCTTTCTTTTTCACCCAACCCATTCCTCTCTCTGGACATACACATAATTGGAGTTTGCATAAGGGAAATAACTCTGTGAAAATAAATCAGTTACTTCTTTTTAAATGATAACATTAAAAGATGTGCGTACGTCTTAGTAACATTGAAGGAGGGTAGAGCAGTTGCCCTAGATATATCTAAGGCTTTTGACAGGGTATGGCACAATGGTCTTCTTATGAAAATCAGATCATATGGTATTACTGGAAGAATACATAACTTAATTAAATCCTTCTTAAGTAAGAGAAGAATCCAGATTGTTCTCGACGGTCGTACATCTAAACAATATGATATAAATGCAAGAGTACGTCAGGGGTCTATCCTTAGACTTTTATTATTCCTGATATTCATAAATGACCTTCCTGATA
Source organism: Euprymna scolopes (assembly GCF_053919585.1). NCBI lineage: Eukaryota > Metazoa > Mollusca > Cephalopoda > Sepiida > Sepiolidae > Euprymna > Euprymna scolopes. Next base: position 11,832,138 of record NC_136521.1, on the reverse strand, counting down.
AAAAAAATCATGACCAAAAACTATGTGCACGTAACTCCAGATAAAGGTGAAGCATATTGGCCATTAAACATAAGGCTCGAAGAACATCAAAAAACTGTAATATGCGGTGAAATGTTATGCAAACAACATCCAAGGATGAGAACAGTAATTCGAATAATCTAAATGATACAAATTATCAATCCGCATCTCAAAATTTCTGAAACTCAATAAATTTAGAGATATTTTTGAAAAATGATTCCTAAATAAAATGTGGTTTTATCATAGGTGAGGTGATATCTGTTTCTGGTCCTGGATATGACCTTAACTTATATCCGATCGTGGGGCCCCAGCTTGCAGGCTTTTGGGAGTGTCGAGCAACCCTTTAATTACCATTGCTTCCAAGTCCACTCTGACCCGGAGTGGTAGTGCCTGTTAGGGTCCCAACTATGGGTTAAATAGAAACCGACTTGAAAAAAAAAATATATATATATATATATATATATATATATATATATATATTCTATTTAAAAAGATTTTCTTCAAAATCACTGGATTCAGCATTAAATAACCTGAAACCATATTTTTCCAGTTTCGTGATGGAGAATATTGTATTGGCTTTTGTTTCATTATGTTGGTGCACCATTTTGAAATCTGGAGTTTAGGAGTTCATCAGATATTGCTTGATGCTCACAGTAAAAATATTACAATGCAAATTACAATTGTTTATTACAGAATATTAATTTACCAAACCTTGATTATAAGATATATACAAATTAAAAATATTAAGCCAAAAAAAACCAAAACGACCAATCAATATCTGTTTCTTTTCTCTTTTGCAGGCAATGTCAAGTCAGCCATTGGCCGAAACACAAAAATGTCTGTGATGTCGTGGCAAATGATGAACTAAGTTCATCGCTAAAAGTGTAAATGTCTTGAAGAGGTGCAAATTTCATGAAGAAGGTGCAAATTTCATGAAGGTGCAAATTTCATGAATCACAAAAATAAAATCATGTTTTCCCCTTTTTCATTGCTTTTCTTTTTAATTTAGAAAACCTCTTTGGGGATCAGCTCATTTTAACTTTTAATGGAAGAAATGACACACATATTGGGTTGAGCGCTGTGGTAAGTGATGTTGCCATCTAGTATTAGCAATAATGCAAAGTTCTTTTCAAACAAATGGAGCACTTTTTAGCTGTTGACAATGTTTATAAAAAGCATTAAACTATCATTTGATAACAGACCAGGCTTAGATCATCAAATTTAAGCAACGTTGAACCTCGTCAGTACCAGGTGGGTGACCAATTTGAGAATTCCAGGTGCTGCATGTAGGAGAATGTCGACACCTCCCTGCAAGAGTTGAAAAATTTTAATGCCATCATCTCCCCTAATGTGACTGGAGACCGCTTGTGAATTTCATACTCTCATGGAACTTCCTCCTTTGGAGAAAGCTGGTTGAACCCGCATAGTACCGTTTCCATTTTTGTTTTTCCAGATCAGGCTTACAAGTACCACAAAAGATGTAATTGTACCAGACAGAAGAATTCGGGGTGGGGTGGGGTGGGGGGCTTTCCAACACTACATCTGATTTCCATAGAATTCCTAACTTTTAACTGAACAAGTATGTCTTCCATCGTTTCTCAGGCATTGCCTCCATTCAGTCTCAAGAGACAATGGATAACCCCTGTAAGGGTAGCTGCGCATGTAATTGTGAGGCAAGGGTTGCGCAATCTCCAACCAAACCTCTCCTGAATCGGCACTGCTTAAGTCAAGTGCCAAAGAGAAATCCAGAACAACTGGATGCGATGCCGAGATAAGCGGAGAGCACATACAGCGCCTGGAATTCCGAAGTGGTCACCCATTTTAGTACTGACCAGGATCAACGTTGCTTTGTAACATGGCTGTTGCATTTCAACTACTCAGACCCACACGTTGTCTGGTACCGTTGCAGGAGCAAACAAGTAAGGACATAAAAATACAGTTCAACATTTTTTTAGGTGAATACAAAAAGCATTTTTTTTTTTTTTTTTTACACAGAAATCACCACTTATCAAGGCCTGGAGGCCACTCGAGGATAAGGGTTAACGGTATATATTAGTCAATATGATTATAGCGTTGTAAACATAAGTAGTGGGATTTTTGTAAATTGGATTACTTGGGGGGACGGTTCATCAAGAACTTGTTTACATTGGACTTGAAGACAATCAGATTGTAGTCAGCTGGAAAGCAGGCAAATGGAAGACAGTTCTACAGACATGCAATTCTAAGAAAGAAACTTTTTTCATGGAATCAACATTTAGGTTTAGGCACAGATGAAGAGTGTGGGAAATTATTGATAGTGGTTTTGGAAAGACGAGTGTTTTTCATAAAAGTTTGGTGAGAAGAGACCACAGATTGAAGTCCAAACGAGCACTTGCTATGGAAATAACGATAAAGCAGTGCAATAATCTCCAACAACGCACTTTACTGTGTTTCTAAATATTACTCATACGTCGAACATGCCTGTCAAGATGCTCTTTCACACACATCTTTTTTGCCGCCTGCCTTTCTGCTTTTTCAACCGTGCGGCGCATTTTCTCTCTCGCTGCATACAAGTCAGTCGAAACACGTCTGATCACTTCCGTTTTTGACTACATGCTGTTTTTCTTCTGTCCTTTTTTCCGCTTTTTTTCCCATGACATCTGCATGTGCACACTTGCTTTATTTGCATATGTGCGAGGGCGGCTGCTGCTGCTAATATTTTCGCTAGTCAGCTATCCTATTTCGGCTGCTACTGATTTTATCACATGCACGTCATACACGCTATGTTACAGCTTAACTTCGGTGATTGAATGGAAACCAGTGTGTCAACTAATTATGCCATATATAGACAAGTACTAAACTATCTGTATACCGCATCTCTTCTGAGTGACCTGCACAAAACTCCCGGGACATTGCATCTACAAGATGAAAGGTAACGGACCAAGTACAGAACCTGATAGATTTCCACTTTAACATTAAATGTAACATTATATAAAACATTTTCTCATAGAGGAAATAATTTAGGTCGTAAAATTTCAAGAGTTTCGGTCAACTATTTGAACTTCCAACTCTCCACTTATTACATGAAATAAAAGAATTGGAATATGCTGAAGGCTCTGATTTGTTGAGTTAGATCATGGTTTTAGAGAGAAAATATGCCTGAAATTGCTAGACTTATCATGAACAAAATTTCTTTCCAGGAATTTCCCATCTATGGAATACAATACTGCGGAGTGGTTTTCCAGATGGTCGTTTTTAAGCCCAATATTAACAAGTTCTCGTGTAAATTCTGATTATTTAAGCCATCATTACCAATAAAAGATGTTGTCCATTGCCAACTGGCAATCTTATTAACTCTTATCCTTAAGTGGCTTTCAGGCCTTCATTAGAAGTCGTCCATTAATATATATATTGTTAAAGTAAGAACGACCATAGTTAAAATATTGCATCTTATATTCAGTAATTATATATATATATTATATATATATATATATATATATATATATATATATGATGAAAATAATGGAAATAGTATTCCGACGAAATAGAGAAAATAAAAAAGGAACAAACCGTATTATGTGTTCACCAACGTTTCGTCTTTATTTCACCCAGAGGAAGTCTCGAAATAAAGACGAAACGTTGGTGAACACATAATACGGTTTGTTCCTTTTTTATTTTCTCTCTCTCTCTCTCTCTCTCTCTCTCTATATATATATATATATATATATATATATATATATATATATATATATATATATATATATATAAACAAAAGGACTACAAAAAATACACTAAGCTGGTGTTCTGTTGTCTTTTCTAAGAATGGTTTTCATCAAAGTAATTTTCTTCTGTTTGCTCGGGATCGTATAAACAATGAGAAAATCGAAATTTTTTTTGAACATATTTGTTATTCTTAGGAGAGAGGAATTATTAATGCCTATGTATCATTTGCTATTTCGAGCGAAAGAATATTTTACCTACCCTAAGACGGGTATTACACATGTATGAAATAATTGTACCTTCCCTAGGATAGGTAATTTAGAGCATGTATACGAAATAATTTTACCTTCGCGAGGACGGGTAATGTACAACATATATTTAAAATAAGTTTACCTACCCTCGGAAGGGTAATTTAAATACATATATGAAACAATTTAACATACTCTCGACAAGTATTGTACAACATATATGAAATAATTTCTCTTCCCAGCAAGGCTACCATAATTTTAAGAAAATTAAAATCATTTTTAGAAGATGGCATCAATTAAGCATTACTTTTTAACTGTTTGAAATCTTTTTCTAAGTTATTTGTAAAAAAAAGACATGTGCAAAGATAGCCATTTTTTTTATTAACTTACAGCGCAATATTTTATTTATATAAATCATTTCTCGTAAAGGAGATATCTGAGATCGAACTCAGGACTTTGAAAACTTCATAAGTTTAGGTCAACTGTTTTAGCTACTAACTTCAGAATCCATTAATTATATAAAGAAGATGCTAAAGGCTCTGATTGGTTGAGCTAGATCATGCTTTAGGAGAGAGGGTATTTTGAAATAGCTAGACTTAAGTATCATGAACAAATTCAATTGAAAACATAACAAAATATTCAAATCGTAGAAAGTTTTTATTAATTTATATTTAATAGCAAAATCATTTTGAATTCAACACAAATTAAGATATTAAAAAGAGTTTTAATTCTCAGATCCAGAAAAGTGGTTGGGTTAAGCAGCAAACGCCAATTCAATTTGACGATTCTTGGTTCCTTCCTTGCAGCAAGAAATTGGAATGCAAGAGTTTTGCTTTGACTGAAGATATTTCTGAAGAAGAAAAAAAATTAAAATAAAACGGTGTTATAGTTTGCTTAAAACATTGTGTGTATTGTGTAAGTGGTTTCATTATTAAAAGCAATGACAATGCAGGATGAGGTTGGGAAAGTCGACCTTAAGTTTGTTATATAGGGGTTTCATTATTATTATTATTATTGTTGTTGTTGTTGTTCGTTGTTAGGAAGTCTTATTAAAAGTGAGTCTTAGAGAGTCTTATTAAGAGAGATGTTGCGTTCTGTGTTCGTGTTATGAAGAGATTCATATATATAAAATGTTCATACTTAGAAGTGTAGTAGAAGCTCTTAGAGTGAGGAGACAGTGTTGAGACAGTCTTAGTGTTCACATTGTAGATGTGAGATGTAGAGACATTGTGTATGTGAAGACATTTTAAAACACAGGATATATAAGACATATAATGACAATTTCACTTTACCTTTTGGTAGAATTACAACACAAAGACGACGTTTATAAAAACACATGATGCGTTTATTTCTTCTTCGACCGGTCGGTCGTTTTCTTAGTCAGGAATTCAAAGTTTTACATTCTATGTTTCAAAGGTGACCGTCTCGTTTCCAGACGTTCGACTGTCCATCTCTGGACTTCAGACTCTACCTGCTTAACTCTAAAGTTTCTAACTATATCGAGAACTTCCCATTTTCCATGACGTCATACTCATGTTAAAACATGTGTCTTCTTTCACATGTTCTGAAAATGCGTGTCCAAAACATTTTCCTTTGTTTACAAAAGGAATTTTAACATATATTTCCAGTAACCTATATTTCCAATATGTTAAAAACATGTTTATTAAATTATCCTATAGTTGCATTCCTCAATTCAATTTCATAACAGAATTGACAAATGCAATATATATATAGCAATCTAGGCTCTAAATTACGTTGACCTTTGTATACACACACACATCTATATATACACACATATAAACATACACACACACACACACACATATATATACACACATATATGTATACACATATCTATATGCCCACATACATATATATATATATATACACATGCACACACACATATATATGAAGCAGTCTAGACTCTAGGTTATTGACCTTCGTCTTAATAATTAGTTCTATTTTCAGACTGGTTTTATAGGTTTATTTTCTAGTGTTTCTCAAAAATCAAGCCTCCCAAAAACAAAACAATTAAAAGCCCAAAATGGCCATTTTTTTGTGACAAATTTGGGTCATTTTGATATTATCTTCACTTGTCTCTACTCTGCCCATCGGAACTGAAAGCTTTTTACGCTTTTCACGTTACACCTTTTTGAATTCCTTATCTTGACCACCAGAGGGTAACTGTAATGGCGTCGTTTATTGATGACCTTCAAAGGATTTCTAACTAATCTCTTCCAGCGATCCTAGTTGCTGGAGATGATAAGTACCATTCCAAAGTATCGCAATGACTTACGTGAGCATATCCCATAGCATTCTTCTTTTCGCTGGGAGAAGATTCTTTTCCGATCCAAACGTACAGCATTTTCTTCGTGTCAATGACGAACACGTCCTACGAAAAACAAAAAAACAGAGAAATAAGCAAACAATTATTGATTACTGGCATGCTTACCTGGCGTTACCCGGGAACAAGGACAAGAAAAAAATTAGAAAACTTTTAAAAGATGGAACATGTTTCCTTTTAAACTACACCTTTTCGCACTATCCTTCCTAACTTAACCACCCACCCACTCACCCGGCCCTGTCGGTGGGGCATTAGAATACACTGACTGCCCCCCTGCAGAGGGTAAAAGTCCCTCAATGGGGGTCCTGGATATGACCTTAAACTATATCCAATGGTAAGGCCCCAGCTTGTGGGCTTTAGGGAGTGTGGAGCCACCCTTTAATTGCCATTGCTCCCAGGTCCACTCTGACCCGGAGTGGTAGTACCTGCTAGGGTTCCAACTATGGGTTAAATAGAAACCGACTTGAAAACAACAAATATATTCTATTAAAATTTTTTTCTTCAAAATCTTTGGATTCGGCATTAAATAACCCGAAAAGGGTTGATATGCCGTAAAACAAAAAGAAACAACCAACCAACCCACCCACCCTTTTCTCTGTCCTCTCACTCATCCCCCACTTCGCTCGCTTTCTTTGGCAACTAGAAAAATATTCAAGAATTATTACATATTTGCATTAAAAAATTGCTTTAAATGTTTTTTTTTTTTCCTGATGTTTATTATGTGCAGCACGTAATTCTGTTCATAGCATCCTTCACGTTGGGAAACGATTGTAAAACTCGATAATTCTGTCAATGCAAAAAAAAATATATATTATGATTAACGACTGAATTTCGATCATTGGAATTTAACAAATAACTTTGTGCTGTAATAACTATATATTTACATACTCTTAGTCGTTGGCTTTTCCCTTTCCTCCTATGTCTGAGGGTTAGGAGTTCTACCGTGTTGGCTGCATTCTCGGTCCCTTTCTTGTTCAGATTTGAGGCCGGTGCTCTTCAAATCCTCATTGATGCAGTCGGTCCATCTTCAAATCCTCATTGATGCAGTCGGTCCATCTTCAAATCCTCATTATATATATATATATATATATATATATATATATATATATATATATATAAATTTAAAGGGGGTTAGAACAGTAGTCTAAAGAGCAGAGTGTATTTTAATGTGATAGTAAAATTACTAATTTAATTAAAATACAAGAAAAGAACAGTGCTCGTTGTAATTCAGGTATATAATAAGCTCGATAGGCAAATATCCTAGAGCTACTTTAATATTTAGTAATGTGATTGATAATTTAAAATTAAATTAGAATTAAAAATTAAAAATCTGTTTCATAAGAAGAAACAACAACAAAGGCAATAATTTGTACGATCGTTTCGGACACGATGTTTTTATTGTGATAGACATTAAGCCACGGACAATAATTTTTACATATAGTTTTTTTTTAAAACAAAGTCTCCTCATCAGCAAAAGTATTGGGTGTTTTTTTATAATATGTAAAAGACACCATAAATAAACCTTGCAATTTTTAAGTAAGGCAGATGTATCTTTTAATTGTTCGCCTTTTGAAAACCGTAATTATCGTCAAAGCATTCATTTGGATGTTGATTGCAGCTTATAAATGTACGAAATATATATATATATATATATATATATATTAGTTATATTTGGGGGGGATTCTAGCAGAATGCTCTATTATAAGGAAAACTTCCGAAAATAAGAGTGTATTTATAAATTTCTTCATTTACAGAAAGGTTATATGAGATAAGTCATCGGTACCGTCGGTTTCGAATCTGATAATAGGGGACCGTTTTAGATATCCATATCAAGTTCTCTTCAGCCGACACTCATCTGTTTTATAACCATAATAGGAATCATATAGATATATTCCAAGATCTCGTTCAAATCTCGTTTTCCTGAACGATGATATTTTAAAAAATGAACATTAACAATTATGTTTATACCTGCAAACACTAATTCTCATGCTTATGTAATCATCAGTGTAGGAAGTGATAATTACTACCAGTCAGGACATTCAAACCCAGTCACAAAGTCACTATTCTACATATGAAGCCATCAAATTAACGCAAAAATTGAGGGAAATTAATCATCTTTTGCAAATCTTTATCGATGCAGCCGGTCCGTCTTTTCAACAGACGGCATTGAGGATAAGAGCTAGGGATGACGACGCTCCTAATTTTTCAAGGCGACATACTATGAATGTTGCCATTTGCGACAACCTCTCCGAAGTGAAACGATTGTAAAAACCATCGACAATTCTGTCAATGCAAAAGAAATATGAATTGGAATTTAACAAATAACTTTGTGCTGTAATCACTATATATTTACATACTGTTAGTCGTTGGTTTTACTTCCCTTTCCTCCTTGTGTCCGAGGGTTACAAGTTCTACCATTCGTCAACATTCTTGGTCCATTGCTTGTTCAGATTGTTCAGAGGCCGGTGCTTTTCAAATACTCATTGGCGGCCGTGAGAATAAGAGCCAGGAATGACGATACTCTTAATTTTTCAAGGCCACACACTGTGAATGTTGCAATTTGCGACAGCCTCTCGAAAGTGAATGACTGTCCGTGCATGGCAAAGAGTCACCCCCTTCAAGAGATAACACTGTCAATACGCAAGAATAGAAAGAGAACATGGTGGATCTAGAGTATTAAGCCTCAATAAACTATCCTGCTATCCACATCGGTAGCAGTAGTTACTGTAGCTTCCACCAAAAGTGTAGTAGCGACTCAGAGAATATTGTGGTTGTGCGGAGGACCATCTTCTTGACAATGCACTAATATGTACACACAGACATATATATATATATATATATATATATATATATATATATATATATATATATAAAACATCCACAAAAATACACAACACTTTCGCACCTCAAGGAAACAAAACATGCAACAAAGCCAGGTGCAAAATGTGCAAACACATTAATACTAACCACACATTCACACTTCCAGGCACAAGATTCAACTTAAACTCCCCCCTGTTCACCTGCGACAGCCCCAATGTAGTCTGCCCAATTTAATGTTTTATGAAAGACTTGGTTTTGAATAGAGGCCACACAAGTTGCTGACCACTCCAAGTCAAAAATATTGGAAAGCTCATATTCAAATAGATCTTAACCCATGCCCTCCTGCTGCTAACCCTGCCCACATGTTTCCATCATTCACACTGAAGAAGGCTGATGGATCGGTCGAAAAGATGTGCTTTCGAAAGAAACCTTTTCGTTCTCTTTCAAAGTACTTTTTGTATTCCTACACGTCAACATATAGGAAATAAATACAGAAAAGATATAAACATTTATATTTTTTTTTTATTTACTTTTTATCCACACACACACACACACACACACACACACACACACACACACACACACACACACACACACACACACACACACACACACACATATATCAAAAAGAATACAGGTGGATACAACATGCAATTTGGACTATATATACATATATATATATATATATAATTATGATATTTAAAAAATAAATATTAATAATTATTTTTATGTCTTTAGACGCTAATTTTTCATGTTTATGCAATCAGCAGTGTAGAAAGTGATAATTACTGCTGGTCAGGAGATTCAAACCCAGTCAAAAAATCACTCTTGACTTCGTAGGCTGGTATTCTACATACGAAGCCATTAGAAATTAACGCAAAAATTGAAGGAAATTAATCATCTATAAATGCCAAATCAGCGGACATAAAAAAAAAAAACAGTAAATACTCAGAGAGTATTTATCGACAAAATGTTGAAATGTTGCATTTGTGCAGAGGTTGACTGCCTTTTCTAAAATTCCTAAAGAGAGCTCAACTTTAATTTCTTAAAAAGTCTTTTTTACAATATGTTTTTAAAGTAAATATTAATAATAATTTTTATATCTATATACACTAGTGTTTCATGCTTACGCAATCATCAGTGTAGGAAACAATGTTACATTGTTAAAAGATAGTTTGCACATTTTGTACTTACAGAATTTTCTAACCGATTCCAAAGACCTACCTTTGAATCCAGATCACTTTTAGAAATGCTTCCTTCTTTTTCTAAGTTGAACTTAAGATTTCCAGTTTGATCAGACAGTCTGGAAGAGACAAAACAAAACATAATGAAATTCTTTTTCTGTCTAAAAAACAAAGGGACAAAAAAAATGTACGAAATCATATATATGAACTAGAGTGATACCCGTCTCTGGTTGGGCTGGAGGAATGAACTGAAACAAGGGAGCAGACAGCTTATGACAAAAAACATGGATGAAGGCATTTTAACTCGAAACCATATAATGGGGGGAAAAATAATAAAACTCAGAAGTTTATTTGAAACACAATGGGTTGGAGAAATTGTCAAATACAATTGTTTAAAAATCGATTTTAATTTCAATCTATTTCATCGATTTATTCATCTTGATCAATATTTCATTATTTAGTTATAAATCAAGGAAAACAAAGGAGTTCTTATCCTCGTAGTCATAAGTCCTAATACTGCCACTCAAATCACTGGTTCCTAATTAAATAATAGATGTTTTTTTTTTCTCTTCCATATTCACCAGTGCAAAAGGGGAAAAAAAAAGAAATTTTGATTTTATTTTTCCATTTTCTTTTTCTTCTTTCTTTTCCATCTTATTATCGTGCCAGCAACAGCCGAAGAAACGATTCAACTTTATGCGGAATAAAATACCTTCTGGACACATACAATATCACTACAGATTAGCCGGTCCTTGGTATGACTTTAAAAAAACATCCAGTGGGGAATATGGAGTTGTCCCTTAGTTACCATTCTCTCAGGTCCGCTCTGGTCCAGAGTGGTAATGCCTGCTAGGATATTTGGTGCTACCAAATCAGCTTGTCTGAAGCTACTGGCTTCCTGACCAAAAAGGCACCAAACATTACAGGTGACTGGGGACCGTCTGTGAATTTAATATTTCCTTGATACTTCCTCCTCTAGAGGAAGCCAATTCAACCTGCCTGTAGTGAATGTCATACCACCAACAACCACCACCACCACCACCACCAACAACAACAACAACAACAACAACAACAGGTTTACCCGTCTACAAAAGTAGGATACAAGATTTCTTTTCTAAATCATTAACGGGAATTATAGGTATTTGTTGTGGCGGAACTACCCGTGTTACCTACAAATGAACTGATCCATACACAAAAAATACCGGAAGTCAAGTCCTTAAGATGGGAGTCGATATCTGGTGAACCAACCGAAGTTGTCAGGCGACTAGACGAACAACTCACACTTTTATATGTACTTGTTAATACCTTTTGCTACTCTATTCCCATATTCCGTTTTCTTTGTAAGCCTTTAAACAGGGTTAAAACAATATTTTATCAAATTATTATTTTTCATATTGTATCGTCCACACATTTTTTTTTTTTTTTTTTGGGTCTCCCAACAAAAAGGAAGGTGTACCTGTAAATTCACTCTTGTCCGTTCGTCCGTTCGTCTGTGCGCACTTTTCTCAATAACTATACCTTGGAATTTTTTGAAATTTTGCACAAACATTAAACATAATATGAGTAAAAAAGTAACAGAACGGATTTTCCAGTTGTGCCCCTAAGGATGCTTTTATATGTACTTGTCGTGTTCTGTTTTCTTTGTAAACCTTTAAACAGAGTTACAACAGAATTTTATCAAATTATTATTTTTCATATTATGTGGTTCGCACATTTTTTTTATTACATTTTCAACCCAAGCAAGGCACAGTGTCATTTTGATGTAGGGGCTACTATCTAACATAATTTGGAAAGATACAACGAGGGGGAGTTAAACAGCAAGATGTTTGTTTACATTATACTTGAATTTTTGCATGTCATTACAGTCAGGAAAGCAGGAGCGCGGAAGGGAATTCCAAAGTCCATCGGTCCTAGGAAAGAAACTATTAAAGTAGGCTTTCTGGCATTTGGGGATCTCTACTATGTAGGGGTGGGATTTTGCTGATTGTCGGGTTTGTCGGGGGTATTTATGTCGAGTTCTGAACATTTATGAAAGAATTCAGCCAAATTCCTCAGCATTACAACAATATTAAGTTGTATATAAACGCTGGTGAGATACTTTCGTTATCTACCATTTATTTCAAAGTGTGGAAAGTATTATCATCTCTTTTAATTAAGGTCATTTTGACGTCTAAAAACACTATCAATACGAAGACAAAGAAAAACAAACAAAAAAAATGCTTTCTTTGTAAGCCTTTAAACAGGGTTAAAACAATATTTTATCAAATTATTATTTTGCGTATTGTGTCGTCCACACACATTTTTTTTTTGTCTCCCAACAAAAAGGAAGCGGGACCTGTAAATTTACCCTCGTCCATTTGTCCGTTCGTCTGTCCGCACTTTTCTCAATAACTTGAAGAAGGCCTTTTTTTTTTTTTTCACTTACTGCTGTGATATGAAATTTCAACCAGCTTAGGGTTTATTTTGTAGAAAGGTCGAAATACTTTAGCAAAGTCAATAAGAGTTTGCTCCCTTGTTTGCGATTTAAGCTCACATTTTGTAATGTCGTCTATTTTAAAACAAAAGTCCTCGCAAGTAGATTAGTTGAAACATCTGCAGACAAAGATAACTTGTTATTTAAAAATAATGTTCAGAGAGTGTTCTTTTATAGCAAGGAATAACCCGAAAAAAAATACACATAGTTCTTTGTATAATAACATTCTCTGAAGAGGCAAGAAGTCTGTTAAAAAAAAAAAAAAACAACTTCCTAGTTCCTTCTTTGAGTCTGGTCAGAATAGAAATATTCTTTTCATTTGACTTGTAAAAACTGCAGCTTAAGACGTATCCATTTTCTTCAGGCCTTAGCAGAAAATATCTAGCTATAGTGATAGACACTACCAATTCAATCTTTCCTAGTGAGAATATTTCCCATATGTGTCTTCTCTCCTGCAAGCTGGTATTTTTCCGACATATTTAACTGTCAAGTCCTCGACAGATTTCTTAGATTTACTTGAAGTCAGCAAGATACGAATTCATCGGGTAACTTAGACACAATCACTTCAACATTATAAACTTCGCCAGGTAACTTAGACAAGTTCACTTCAACATTTTAAGATCCTGTTTAGACGGTGAGAAGATAGCACGTCAACACATTTCAAGTGTCAAGTTCGAACTGCCAACTTCAGCTTGAATTTTATCACAAAACGCGGGAATGTGCAGATCAATAAACAGGCAGATATTAGTCACATGACTAACAACATCAGCAGCAGTGAAGTAAACTTAAGAGAAAGGGAGAAGAGAAAAAAAAGAAATATGTTCCCCTCAAAAAAATTTCTACAAAAGTTCTATTAGTTATATAGTGCAAAGTGGCACTCACTCTAAGCAGGTTGAACCAGTTTCTTCCAAAGAGAAAGTGAGAAGATCCTCCTACATACAGCGCCTAGTATTCTCAAATAGTCACCGATCTGGTATCAATCATATTGCCTGGTATTCATCAAATAGTCACCCATCTAGTACAGATCATACTTAATGTTGCTTAACTTCAGTGATTTGACAAGAACTGGTGTGTTAATGTAATTACGTTGTATATTATTACATGCAAACACATGGCCCTTTTCTCTTCTAGAGCCAACCATTCTTATGCACATTACATTTGAATTCTGATTCGTGTGACAGCTAAATCGCGATAACGAAACAACCAGAGGTAAATTAAATTAAAAGAAAACTTCTCTCGTGTTTACCTGTACAATTCTGTCGGTCCACTTTGGTCCACTTCATCTTCTTCTTCGTCTTTTTCTTCATCGAGGCTTGTGTAGAATTCATGCTAAACGGAATGCGAAAACTTGATTAACTTTTGAACAGAAGAGAAAGAATGTTGTCCGTTTGAAAATGACAATCACACACACACACACACACACACACACACACACACACACACACACACACGACGTTTATATATTTATAATATTTTTATAATCTCAAACTAAAGAATGGATTATTATGATTTTTTTAATATATTCTAAGAAACATTGTGAGTTACACGGGCAGATTTTTTTTTAACTTTAACATTCAAGAATGTATGTAAATAGAGTTATTGTGTGTGTGTATATATATATATATATATATATATATATATATATATATATATATATATATATATATATAAAAACACTAGTGTCTGTAGGTATTTAATTATTATAGTAAAAAAATAATTATGACAGCCCCTTTAAGAAATACGTTTCTTATCGTTGAGCACTTTCTGTTGAATTAAAAAGTCGGTCAATTTAGCTCTTATGCGTAGATCATCGTATAACGATTTGATCGCTGTCTGTCTGACGTAATGAACATTTAAATTAAAATGTTTAAAATTCAACGCTATTTCACATGATTAATGGTAGCCGAATGGATACGGCCTCCGCTAATCGGGCCAGAGATGTCTCGTGTCGCGGGGTTCGAATCGTTCGACTGGTAGTAATCGTGACACCCTGCACTGAAGAATCCCGAAAGGATGAAACACTAGTGTCTGTAGGTATTTAATTATTATAGTATAAAAATAATTATATATATATATATATATATATATATATATATATATTTGTCTTTACATAAGCAGTAGTTTGTTGCTACACAGTCATGAGCAATGTAACATGCTCTACTTCTGTATTGAGCACTCTCGTATGAACCTCGTTATATTCCACTGGTTACCCTATACATATTTATAATATTTGTATAATCGCAAACTAATGAATGGATTATTATGAATTTTGGAATATATTCTAAGCAACATTGTGAGTAACACGGGCAAATCTTTTTGTTAACTTTAACATTCAGCAGGGGCGTATTTAAATAAAGTTAGGTATTTGTGTGTGTGTGTGTGTGTGTGTGTGTGTGTGTGTATGACGGAGAAGAAAGTTTTTTTAGACCCGAGACGTCTTTCGCCATCCTCATCAAGGGCAAATGCTGGTATTTTGATTAAAAAAGAAAAGGAAGACAGAGGGAAGAAATTAAAAATAAAGTGAAAATGAGAACTGCATATTTACAATTACCATAAAAAATATGTAAAGAGAGGAAGGAAGGGGGGAAGAGAAAAAACATGTGGCTTATATATATATAAAATAAAGTGATGCAACATTGCAACGATGGGACAGGGGTTAAAGTTTGGAAGAAACTAGTAGCCTTAATCGTATTAAGAATCTCAGAATGGTGCCATAGTTTGGACTTTTCTATTGCATTTTATATTGCAAAACAGACTCCTTCAATCTTTGACAGACGCTGGATACCCACGTAGGGGTGCCTGCGTGTCAAATTTTTTGTGGCAGGAGCTACGCAATTTCCAACCACCCCTCTCCTGAGTCGACATTTAAATACCAATACTAATTTCAAAACCTTGCACATATTTTTAAACCATACTAGTTTTTAATGCATTAGGTTGGCTTACGAGCATTTCAGAGACAAAGGTGGAAAGTGCAATCCATTTTTATTGAGCTTAAGTAGTTCTGGTAATTTAAAGAAGAAACCATCTTTAAGAGAGAGAGAGGAGAGAGAGAAGAGAGAGACAGACAGACACAGAGATGAAGAGGTAGAAAGGGAGACAGAAAGAGAGATACAGATTCACATCCATATAATTTTATTTGATACATGGTGCAACTCATCAGAGACCAACATAAATCCATACGAGATTTTTTTCAAAAAGGACCAAAGGTGGAAAGTGCAATCCATTTTTATTGAGCTTAAATAGTTCTGGTAATTTAAAGAAGAAACCATCTTTAATTTATATATGTATCAAAAGTATATATTATACCATTAAAAGGTTATATATAAATATATAAACTTGATTAAATTTTGAAGGGAAGAGAAAGAATTTTGTCTGTATGAAACGGTAACCAAACACACTCATACGTTCACACACACACACACACACACACACACACACACACACACACACACAGTATATATAACGTGCATATATATTTATAATCTATATATCTTTAAAACTGAGAATGTGTGTGTGCGTGTATGTGTGAGGGCAATTCTCAACCTCAACAAATTTTTGATCTACAGACTTGAAATTTGTTATATAGGATATTCAGACAGGCGGAAAACTTTTTAATCGGTTTTCATCCGGAACAAAAAAAAGAGCTACTAAGGGTTAAAAATTGAAAAAATTAGTGAGTCAAGCATGATAATCATTAGACCAGCTTGCCACGTTCTTTAAAAAAGTATTTTGAAACAGATGACAAACGGATAAAAATACGATGACCTCCTACGTACCAAATTTTCAATGTTGACCCCTTAGCAGCCCCTTTTTTCCGGACGAAAGCCGATTAAAATGTTTTCCACATGTCTGAATAGCATATATACCAACTTTCAGGTTTGTAGATAAAATTCGTTCAGTATATAGGTTGAGAAGTGTCCTCACACACACATTTTCACTTTTATAAATTTATATATATATATATATATATATATATATATATATATATATATATATATATATAGGTTTGAGGTGTTCAAAAGTCAGAACTAATGAAGACTTTTTGGCGTCGAGAGGTTCCAGGTCGCCTGATGAAGTCTTTTTGGCTGAAACAGATGGCTATTTGTAGCGACCATATGTAACTGTTTATCTTTTATCTGTTCATGTTTATATATATATATATATATATATATATATATATATATATATATATATATATCAGTAAATTATTCCTGATAATTCACTAGCAATTTCTGCGCTATATATTTCGATATGATTATGCAGTGATTTACGATGAAGCTTTCACTGTAATAAGGTTGGTTTTCATAAAAAAGGCTTTAATATTTATCTGTATTGCTTCAGAAAGAGAATCAATGTTTTTATTGGCATGGATTGACCATTTTACAATTTTAACGACTATGTAAAATCCATCCAATCATCGCAATTAAAAACGCTTTAATATTTATCTTTATTGTTTCAGAAAGAAAATTAATTTCAAAATCTTGCATATATTTTAAAACGTATTAGTTTTTAATGCATTAGGTTGGCTTACGAGCATTTCAGAGACATTAATGGCCCAGCTGTAAATGAGACAAAATTTAAAAGCAAAAAATGTTTGTGATACATAAATCACCCTTTTTTTTTACATAGGAATCACCACATTATAAAGGCCAAGAGGCCACTCAAGGATAAAGGTTAAAGAGTGTACAGTAGAAATTGGACAATATAGTAATCATTAGTAATGAAAATTTGGTAAATGTGATAACTTATATGGAACGGCTCATCAAGAACTTATTTACGTTAGACTTGAAGACAACCATATTGTAGTCAGCCGGAAAGCAGGAAAACAGAAGACAATTCCACAGGCGTGCAGTTCTAAGAAAGAAGCTTTGTTCATGGAATCTACGTTTAGGTTTAGGCACAGATAAAGAGTGGGGGAATTATTGATAGTGTTTACAGCTAGACGAGTGTTTCTTGTGAAAGTTTGGCGAGGGGTGACCATAGATTGAAGCTCAGTCGAACACTTTCCATGAAAATAACGATACATCAGAGACAAACTCGCAACATCTCTTCTGTGAGATAGAAGTTGCAAGGAAGAGAAAAGGACATCTCCTACGAGGCTACGAAGTCTATTTTGAACTCTATCAAGGCAAGACAAGTCCTTTCTAGCAGCTTCTGTCCAGATGTGGCAACAGTATTCCATCCTTGGACGTACCTTTAAAATGATTGAACATTTTTTTTTTTTTGCAGGACCGATTAAAACAAAAGATTTGCAATTTTTCAGTTTGTAAATTCGAATTGTACAAATTCATAAGTTGTGGGTAAAAAACGCTCAGAGATGGTTTTGACTTCATAGCAAACAACATTTTTTATAAAACGATTCCAGTTCTCATTCAAAATGGCTGTCAGTTCTCATTATTCAAAGGGAGATAATTCAAGATAGCTTAAAGGTGGAACTCTGGAATCGAAATTAGAAAAAAAAAAGTCTTAAATCGAAACTCACATCTGAAGAAGTTGACTCTTCTTCAAGCACCTCTGATTGTGGTTTTCCAGCTCTCTCGTTCTTTATTCCGATAATGTGTTGCATTGCCTGGAAATTAAAGAAAAACAAGCAAAAAAAATATGATTTATAAATTAAAATATCAGGTATACCTGGCGTTACCCGGATTTAATTGCAGAAAGTATTATCGGGGTTTTCCCAACTACAGACGGTAACAAAAATAATGTGACCTCGACAAGAAGGCAGAAACACCACACAAGTGAAGTTGTTATAAGAAAACTTGTATTAATAGGAAAGAGAAGGAAGAAAGAATGTTTCTTTGCAAAAGCAGTCGCTTTGCGGAACTTATCTATTGTTCGTCCTTATAACGATGGTTGTTTCCTGTGGAGTTTGGCCGGGTTGAGGTAAAAAAAAAAAGAAAAGAAAAGAAAAAGGGAAGTTTTGAATTCCTTGGTGCTGCGATTGCTGTTGAAACTTCTCCCACGTGTCTGTATATGAATGGCGGAAAAGACTGAAAAACGCGTGTTGAAATTGGGGGAAAAAAGTCATAAATAATAATCTCTATAATTATATAAATGCAACTTTTCTGTGTGTGTGTGTGTGTGTGTGTGTGTGTGTGTGTGTTCGTTCCTTATAGATTCCGAACTAGCAAAAGGGGAAATGGATTCGAAATAACCGCTCTCGAGGGGTTGGGAGGAATCTAAAAAGGGAGGTCTGTGATTGGTTGTTTTTCATCCAATCACAGGGCACCCCGTTAGTGACTCCTTAATAATTCCAATAGTTTGGCTGGTCAGGAAAACCATGAAAGTGATTACACAAGACTGTACAGGGCGGAATTTTGAAATTTGTGAATTTGAAGAACTGAAGAATAGACTTTTATAATAGCAAAACATATCTGACCTCGAGTTCATGACCCTTAGGTAAGTGTAAGTGACCGAGAATCAATAGATCTTTTATGATTAACCCTTACCTTAAATCTTTCATCCTTGTTGCTTCCATTTCCGTTCCACTGGTAAATCATCATTCCTTTGTCAAGAATGAAGACGTCATTCGTGTCCAGAAGTTCTTTGCACCGGGGAATCTGAAAAAAAAAAAAAAAAAAAAAACTCATAAAGGAAAATTTCCGGCAAAAGTGTGATTTAGATTACAATTGTGAAATCGAAAACAAACCAAATAAATTTGGTTCATGGGTCTTATGGATATTCATGCATAGGACAGAAACACACACCTCTTTGATTTCAATAACCTTTCTTGTTCCACAGAAATGCAACAACCTCGTCTCGTATGTCTCCTCTTCCACGTGACGGAAACCACTCATCACTCCACCCCGAAGAATTCTGGAAACAAAAAAAATAAGACAGGAAATTGGGGGAAAAAAGTCATAAATAATAATCTCTATAATTATATAAATGCAACTTTTCTGTGTGTGTGTGTGTGTGTGTGTGTGTGTGTGTGTGTTCGTTCCTTATAGATTCCGAAACGGCTGAACAGATTTTCTTTAAAATTTACAGAACTTTAAAGTATAAGTCTGGGAGTGATCTTAGTTAAGTTTTTGCCGATAATTACCGATAATCGATAATCGAAACCGTTATTTTAATTTATCTATCATCGGTAAACCTATTTTTTCCATGCCGTTGCTTAGCAAAATGATAGAACAACGGGCCATGAAAATTCTATTGTGGTAAGTTGATAGCATATATATATATATTTTTTTTTTTTTGTTGCATGATGTGGTGATGTGGTCTGTAGGTTCAAACTCCGCACATAAATTTCTTAATTTTATTTTTTATTAGCTGCAAAGAATTTTATAAGACTTGAAAATTTGTGTGATTTTTTTTCTTTTTTTTTTTTTTTTTGCATGACGTGGTCTGTAAGTTCAAATCCTGTATGTAAATGTTTTAATATTTCTTTTTTTTTTTTTTCATTAACTGCAAAGAAGTTTATATAAAATAATTTTATAAAAGAAACAGTAGGTTCTCTAGAGTGCAATGTAAAATAATATTTATTTGGGATTAAGTTACTGCATGGAGGAATGGGAAGCTTTCTCTCGGACGATCTCACAGATTTCGATGCCAATAGTTTTAAGGCTCCTAGTGCCACTCTGCGATTTTTATTTTCATTTTTATTTATTATTATTATTATTATTATTATTATTATTATTATTTTATTTTTTTTTATTTATTATTATTTATTTATTTATTTATTATAATAATAATAATAATAATAATAATAATAATAATAATAATAATAATAATAAAACGGAGCCCGTGGTGCAGTTGATAGACGTTGAATCTCTACGGTTCCAGGTGAGAATTGTCTGAAGATAGTGGTTTCAATCCTACCCATAACCGGCCAAGGGCTTACTTGGTCAAAACGTGGTGAGACAACAACAACTATGGAAGGCAGTAATTGCTTAGGATGCAGTTAGGAGATTCAGAGTTCTTCTTCCATCGCGGTTACCATCTGATGAAGGCCAGAGGATTAATTGGCCGAAACGTTATGAAACAACAACCAATAAAGATGAGAATAATAGTCCGCAATAAATAATTTAATAAGGAAGTGAACTGTTAGAAAAACAAAAACATCTCAATAATAAATTCCAATTAAATAATATAAAAAATATAGCAGTATGAAATATTTGTTGATCATCATTCAATCCCGGGCAACGTCGGGTCTCCCTGCCAGTAATGTGTAAATAAATAGTAATATATAAATTATATATACAAATATATAAATAAATATAAATATAATAATAGGAAATCCACAGTCTAATAAGCCCTTGATATTCAGAATTTAAAATTTAACGGTTGAAAAAAACCCAGACAACTTAAGTGGAACGGCTCATTAAGAACTTGTTTACGTTGGACTTGAAGACAACCATATTGTAGTCAGCTGGAAAGCAGGAAAACGGAAGACAGTTCCACAGGCGTGCAGTTCTAAGAAAAAAGCTTTCTTCATGGAATCTACGTTTAGGTTTAGGCACAGATAAAGAGTGGGGGGAATTATTGATAGTGTTTACAGCTAGACGAGTGTTTCTTGTGAAAGTTTGGCGAAGGCGGGGACCATAGATTGAAGCTCAGTCAAGCACTTGCTGTGAAAAGAACGATAAAGCAAAGACAAACTCGCAACATCTCTTCTGTGAGAAAGAGGTTCAAGAGGACGCCGTACTCATAGTTTCTTTGTAACTCGTTCGCTTACACAGACAGTCATGCTCCTAACCTCACTTCTTGAACTATTCCTAGGAAAATGAGATAAAAAATAAAAAAATAAAAATGAAAGTCGCAGAGTGGCAGTAGGAGCCTTAAATGATTGGATTTTTTTATGGACTGTTCTTTTAAGGGTCTTTAGTCGGTTAAAATAGATTTTAAGGGGTCAAAATTTAAAAAAATCGTTATACATTTTGAACATTCATCTTAATTTATTTTTAATCATTTCATATATGTGTTACGTTGGTACAGTGGTAACGTCACCAGCTTTGTATACTACAGTTTTGCTTTCGGTTTCGATTCTAGCTGATGCCCCCCCCTCCATTTTATTATTTTTATACTTTTGAAATCACGACAAAATAATATACGAAATCTGGACAAATTAAAATATTATATTTAAGCGTATTTTATGACTGGGCAAAGCCCCCTCCCCTGCCTCAGTAAATATATAAAAAGTAAAAATATAAAAATAAAAAAAAACCGTCATTATTTAGTAAAAAATATATACGAATGTTAGTGGAGACTGGACTTATCTATACGATAATCTTCCATCCAAATTTTCTGTTGCGTTGTGTGCACTCAGTATATATAACTGCGTGGACAAATGGTCGCCGGACAAGTTTACCGACGAGTGTATATTTGGAATGACAACTAAAAGACTCGACTGTTTACAAAAGAATTCGAGTTTATTTTAAACAATCTTTCTTTACACTTTGGTGTCGATTGTCACTGACTCCACTAGCGAGGAGAGAGGTGTAGGGAGAGATAGGTGGCGTGGCGAGGGTGTTGACAGATGACAGACTTGTTTCTCACCGCGTCGGCCGGCTACTCTTTTTGTAGAACCAAAACATCTTTGTTTATATTGGTATCGGTCACGTTTCTCTAGCCCCAGCTGCGAATGTCAGCTGCATTCCGATCTGGTCATAAAATATTTGTTGATGTTATTATTTTTTATTAATTCAAAGCATAATTGTCCCAATAATCCACAACCGTTGTTTTCGATTGTAGGCCAATTTCCTTTTGTTTGTTTGGCCTTGAAACATCACCGCATTCCAATTATGTGTGTCACTAGCTCAAGTGACGCTCGTGTCCAACATTCCATGTTGCCATGCTTGAAACGTGACCCTCACATCATGTTCTTGGCTTGCCTCTCCGATTTCTTCACAGCCTGTCCCCTTATTATACAACATTTCTCCACGGATCTGCCCCTGATAGAAAATTCAGAAGAAGAATTAAAATTCGAAAAATAAATAACTTACGTGATTTCTTTGAAATAACTCTTGAAAAGATCCGACTCGTGATCCTGGACTTCCCGGTGTTGGATTGGAACATCATCGAGGAACGTGTCGAGCTCCACAGTTTTGTAGGCAGCCGTTCCATATTCATCCTGTTAAAAGAATTAAAATATTTTGAAAATTGTTGCACACGAAATTTGTGGTTTGGTAGGATTCAATTTGATGCGGGAGCATTAATCTCATTGGTTCCTGCCTCCCAGTCTATTATTACAAAGCATCAAAGAAGAGATAATTTTTTGGGAAATAAACCAATCTGTTGACATTTTATCGTTTAAGCCGATTTTTTTTTTTAATTTCACAAAAATGTACTTCATGTGTCTAGCAGTGTTCTTAGATAGGTTTTGTATCGAATGGTCTCCAATAAGTATCGAAAATCAATAAGTGAAAAAGTCTGATTAATGATAGAATAGTTTTTTCGTGAGGGAATCAGTAATATAATAGTCTTCCATTAACTTAACACTAACCATGCATAATATTAATGTTTTAGAAATAGAATTTTCTGGGACGGTTATTGGCTTTTTTTGCTTTTATTTTAATCTCTAAATATAAAATCCTAAAGATAGGTTTCTGCTTTTTCTGAAATCCAACATGGCGACATAATCCATGATATCCGCGTTTGTTTTAAGTTCAGTTTCGCCATCAGTGTGGATCATTTTTATTTATTTATTTTTTTACTAGGCGAGAAAAGATAAAGTATGGTATCAGAACAGATGCTACACTTTAATGTTAATTCTTTTCAAAAAGTAAAGATAAAAATGAACCCTGTCTGACACTAATGGAAATAAATGGCTCTCGTCTTGGGAAGACTCCATGTTTTGACAAGCTTCTGGGTTTAACCTGACCTGAGATAGAACACATACATCAAATCCGTTGCCAAGGCTGCTGGATCATTCTACCGCTCCAGTAGATATGTCACTGCTGATGCAATTCTTTACCTGTAAAAGAGCCAAGTACGTTCAAGGATGGAGTACTGTGGGCATTTCTTTCTGATAGGTTCATAAGAGTAGTAGTTGAGGGGCAAAAATCAGAAGCTCACAGTATTAATGCCGGTGTCCCTCAGGGGTCCATCCTGGGCCCAACTCTTTTCCTGATCTACATTAATGATCTTCCAAATCACATCCTTACATCATTTGTAGACATCTATGCTGACGACACTACCATTTATGGTAGCCCATCTAAGACAGTAAACGACCAAGTTCTCTCCAATTCTCTCTCCTCTGATCTTGAGCACGTAGTACAATGGGGTAAAGAATGGCTGGTTACTTTTAATGCATCTAAAACCAAGCTTCTCTCTTTACATCATCAACATTCTGATCCACATCTGACATCAATTGAAATGAATGGCTCTCGGCTTCAGGGGGCCTCAAGTTTTGACAAACTTTTTGGCTTGACCATTACTCCTGATCTTAGATGGAACACGTACATCAAATCTGTTGCCAAGGCCGCTGGAAAAATGGTGGGATCCTTCTATCGATCCGGTAGATATCTCACTGCTGATGCTATTCTCTATCTATATAAGAGCCAGGTACGTCCAAGGATGGAATACTGTTGCCACATCTGGGCAGGAGCTGCTAGAAAGGACTTGGCCTGCCTTGATAGAGTTCAAAATAGACTTCGTAGCCTCGTAGGAGATGTCCTTTTCTCTTCCTTGCAACCTTTATCTCACAGAAGAGATGTTGCGAGTTTGTCTCTGATGTATCGTTATTTTCATGGAAAGTGTTCGAATGAGCTTCAATCTATGGTCCCCCCTCGCCAAACTTTCACAAGAAACACTCGTCTAGCTGTAAACACTATTTTTTTTACATAGGCATCACCACATTATCAAAGCCAAGAGGCCACTCGAGGATAAGGGTTAAAGAGTGTACAGTAGAAATTGGACATTATAGTAATCATTAGTAATGAAAATTTGGTAAATTTGATAACTTATATGGAACGGCTCATCAAGAACTTATTTACGTTAGACTTGAAGACAACCATATCGTAGTCAGCCGGAAAGCAGGAAAACGGAAGACAATTCCACAGGCGTGCAGTTCTAAGAAAGAAGCTTTGTTCATGGAATCTACGTTTAGGTTTAGGCACAGATAAAGAGTGGGGGGAATTATTGATAGTGTTTACAGCTAGACGAGTGTTTCTTGTGAAAGTTTGGCGAGGGGGGACCATAGATTGAAGCTCAGTCGAACACTTTAAACGTAAACGGAGATTGCACGAACAAACTTCTATCTTAGAACTGCACGCCTGTGGAACTGTTTTCCTAGTTTCCAACTGACTACAATATGGTCGTCTTCAAGTCCAATGTGAACAAGTTCTTGATGAGCCGTTCCCCTTAAGTAATCCAATTTACCAAATTTCCACGATATTAACCCTTATCCTCGAGTGACATTCGGGCCTTGATAAGTGGTGACTACTTTGTAAAATAAAAAAAGAAGAGTTTATAGCTCTTTAAAAAAACACTAAGGTAGTGGAAAAAAATTATTAAATAACAGCATTTTGAAGCTGTTAATGTCACTAAAAAAACAACAAATCTTTTATATATATATATATATATAATTATAAAACTCAAATGACCTTGTAACGCATGATGTAACCCACTTTCCAGTTTATGACATTCAGTTGCACATGCGCGCATAAACATTAACCCATAACAACGTAAACAAATAAACACAAATCACTTCTTTTGCAGATTTTGACCCACGCATTGAAATATTAGCGTTATTATTTCGAAATTATTATTTAACATGGGAAGAGTGGGGGTGTTTTGCAACTATTCTTTATTACAACTACACTGTCGCTATTTTCTTACAACCAAGCAACTTTAACCCGTTGACAATTATAGTAAAGCCAAGTCTACTACTACTACTACTACTCTCTATCCGTCCCCTTTCCTTCCTTCCTTCCTTCTTTTTTTATTTTTTGTTTACATTTCTAGATACAAATGTGTGAGAATGGTGAATTTGTTGACACATTTACTAATCTGTTTCAATATTAGTTATATTTTATTTTATTTTATTTATTTAGGTTTTATTTTTTTGCTTCAGGTTTTATTAATTACTTTTTTTAGATTTTAAGTTTCTATAACTTGGTTGAAGGATTCCCATATAGATTTTTCATTCCTATATTTCTCATCGGTAGGGTCATGTGCGTTTTTGCTACTAAATGACTTTCGTCGGCGTTCTATTCGTAGAAAAATCATGTTTAATTTTCGATTTTTGAGCGATTAATCGGAAAAATAGGTAACTTTACACGAATAGGGAGGGTTTTTTTTTTCATGTTTGAGTGATCCGTCCGTGATTTTTCATTTTAATATACTTTCATAGAAATGTTTCTATTATGTAAAAAAAGACCTACTTTCTTCACGTCACAAGTGTCACGCTCATACATGAATTCCATAGTTAATATAACATACTGACCCAACGGGTCACGGGTAGTCTAGTATATATATATGGATTGGGTCCTTGCTAATGAAGCCAGGGATGGCTTCTGTTGCTGGGTTCGAATCTATTGACTGGTGTTAATCGTGACACCCTGCACTGATGATTCCCAAAATGATGAAACACTAGTGTCTGTAGGTATTCAATAATTATTATAGTAAATAATTATATATATATATATATATATATATATATATATATATATATATATATATATATATATACTAAGTGGACGCCTGGCGTTGCTCGGTCGTACAATACACTTAAATATGGTATTTTAATTCATGCAGATCGCGTATGTATTATTATAGAATCAATCCTCTTTTAAATATTATATATTACGAGGAATAATTTGGCTGGTGAACTAATTCGCAAAAAAAAAAAAATAAATAAATAAATAAAAAATAAAAAAAAATAAATAGATAAAAAATAAAATAAAATAAATAGATAAAAATAAAATAAAAAAAATAAATAAATAAAAAATAAAATAAAATAAATAATAATGATAATGTAGTTTATCAAATTCCGTCTGTGTTTGTTTAAAACAACACGTCAGCTGAAAAATCACTTCTGATTAATGTTTAGTTTTAGAATATGCAAACGAAGAAATGATTTGCAGCGATTTTAAATAGTACTTCTTTTATCATAAATTGCACTCATTAATAAAAGAAAGTTCCTATTTACAATGTCTCCCCACGGGACAGAGTTAGACACCAGGGTCGTTTTTTAATGTGGAGAAAAGGAACAAAAATAAAAATTGTCTCAGTCGTAAAGGATTTCTCCTCCACTGACATTAATAAAAGAAAGTTAAAATAAAATGGTGAGGTATACTCGGGTTTGAACAGGGGATCATTCGATCTGTCATCGAATGATCTACCACTGAGCTACTTTTCCAGATGTCAACAAATCTGGGGGGGTTTTCTAAGAAAAAATTATTTACTGAGATTCTATTATCTCCCTTGCTGTTACAACCTAAAATGATTCCCTCTAAAAATTCTTTTATATTTATAAGAAAGAATACTATTTTTAGGATTTAATTTTTTTTTTTCGATACTCATCGGACGGATTTCTGTAGACAACAAATATAAGAACAGCCAGACATATAAATTACCTTTGTGTGAAATTTGCAAAAGATAGTCTCAGCCGTTTTGGAAACTATAAGGAACTCTCTCTCTTTTTCTCTCTCACACACACACACACACACACACACATATATATATATATATGGAATTAGTTATCATTTCAAAAACTAAAAGATTTATAATTATAAATAATAATTTTTTATACCTATAGGCATTAGTGTTTTATGCTTTTGCAATCATCAGTGCAGGACGTGACGATTGCCGCTGCTCGTAGGAGTCAAACCCGATTATGAAGCCACCTTTGACTCTATAAGCAAGGAACATTACTCCTGGGCCACTGTTAACCGCAATCGATTTTTCTTTAATTTTAAATGGTTGCAATTTGTTTGTTTGATTCACGTGAGACAGTCCCGGTATTGTTATTGGTGGCGGACAGTGGCACCAGTTGGAAAAGGAAATAATAGTTAAATTGAGAATAGGGTAAAGTTTAAGAAAAGTAAAGGGGGCAGGGTGGTGGTGAGTGTCATTCGGGTTCAGACTCACCTGTGTACTGTACTTGCCAATCCAGAAATGGACGTCAAAGTTCAATTCTTCAGATTCATCTTGCTTGAAAGTCTGTTGGCAAAATTTAAATTTAGAATTAAAAAAATAGATAAATAAGTAAATACACAGTTTTTTAAAACAATTTTGATTTGGAGAAAAAAGATGAATAAAGTCGTGGATAGTTTCTTCCCCAGAACTGCGGGTCTTTGGAACTCCCTT
The DNA here is from genome assembly GCF_053919585.1 of Euprymna scolopes. NCBI lineage: Eukaryota > Metazoa > Mollusca > Cephalopoda > Sepiida > Sepiolidae > Euprymna > Euprymna scolopes. Next base: position 11,804,100 of record NC_136521.1, on the reverse strand, counting down.
CCGGGATTCTGCTTTCCCAACTGCAATGATATGCAGAAGTTCAAGTGTAATGTTAACAAACATCTTTCTACTCTTCTCCCCTCATAATGACCCCACTAATTAATTCCCTAATAGTAGCCCCCTGCTTCAAAGTGGCACTGTGCCTTGTTTGGGGTGAAAATTGAATAAAAAAAAAAAATTAAAAAAAAAATTATAGATGGAAACATTTTTTTCTCTGTATTTTAGTCAATCGTTACACTTTGACTTGTTATAAATTTAAATCAAACATTGTTTTATTTTTGTTTTGGTTCCGCCTGAACCAGCCTGACATCCAGACGGCTTTACTTTATTATTAATTGCTTTTGTTGCAAATGGAAATCAATTATCAATGGAATCAATTATCAATGAAATTAATTATCAATGAAATTAATTTTCAATGAAATTAATTATCAATGATCAATGTAAATATAGTTTTAAACTGTGACCATGTTTTAATACCGTGAACTGTAAAAGTTATCTCCTTTGAACCGTGTGAAGAGTTAATTCCTTTTTCTTCATAAAAAAAAATACTTGGATTATGTGTACTTATAAACGAATGAGTTGACGTTTTTCTCCCTCATCAGAATGTAAATAAAAACAGACATCTCCCTTCTTGTCTGCGTATTAAACGAAAACCATGTTTATGTGTTTTCTTTTTCTGTTGATATCGATTGACTTCTAATGTGTGCATCCTATTTAAAACAAACAAGGTATGTTTAATTTGATTCGTAACTTTAATAATAAACCATCACTTATAAGACAGAAACTCTTATATCCTGAGGCAGTCAAAGTATACCATCGTTTTTTTTATCTGAAGCCAGATCCACAGCTTCTTGCAATCGTGATAAAATTTTCTCTCGTTTATTTTTGGTCTTCTTTTTCCATCAGGGATCCCTTGTTATAAATTTCAGCAGTTTTTATTTATAGTTTCATTTTTCAGCTCTGAGAAGGCACGTTAAATTGGGGCAATCTTTCAACTATTTATGACTTCTGCCAATTTCCTGGGATAAAATCCGGTTGTAAGGAATTTCCTGAAACAAGCTTTTTGCAAACACCTTCACAAAGAACCGGACTCTTGGTAGATATTGATTTTCTGACCTTATATTCTGACTATTATAATATTATATTTTCTCAAACTCGGTTATTACATCGAGAAAAAAAGCTAGTTTAACAAAAAAAAACAAAAAAAAAAACTGATTATCTCCCTTAAACTCTTTTTCTTTTAAATATTTGGTTTCATTGTTTATCTGTTCAATAATTTTTTTTCTCTTAAACTCCTTATTTTAATTTTTTTTTATATATATGCTGTGTGTCTTTCCTCTTCTTTATTATCTTACATGTAACATACATATATATATATATATAGCAGAACTTCAGCTTTAATTGCTTTCCATGTAAATTATACATCCAAATTAGTTACAAATTAGTTACACAAGCAAATTAGGGATCAATTATGGTTTAAGGACCTCAGCAGAAGGAGAAAACAAAAGGAACCGTTTTCGTTTAGTCTTCACCTTTACACACATACATAAGCATAACACAAACATAAAAAAAACAAGTTGTTTGGTTTTAAAATGTGAATTTATTATGCATAAAATTGCCTCAGTCTAGAAGGATTTCTTCGTCACTGACCAAGGACAGGAAAGATCAATGCCTTAAATTCTCAATCCTAATGGCGGGTTTTTTTATGTAGGGAAACTCTTGTCCAATGCTCAAAAAAGTTGTATACTCTACATCCAAAACCAAATATTTATTCTTCTTAGCAAAATATAATATAACTATTAAAATCTATATCAATAAAACAGTAAACGTATGTGCCTGTCCGTGTGTAAATATTTAACCGATAAACACAAGTTCTTTTTTCTCTAGAAAATGGTCGCCCCGACATGTGAGACATGTAATACACTTTGAAGCTAAGTGTCTGTTTTTGTCTCTATTATTATGGAGGCATAACAAGGTGGAATGATAAAATTGTCGCCCTAGAAAAGACGACATGATTCCATTTCCGTTCAATAAAAACCGGTTTTCTTTTTTTTTTGCAGATCATCTACTAGTTGACCAGATGTGTACAAATCCCAAGAGCGATAAGAGCCTTCCATCATGTCTGAAAGTGATACAATATTCAACAAGCAAGATTGGAGATGTGTCGTTGTACTACTCATACTCTCTACCGATCAAGTTATGACAACAGGACCATTGCCAGCACCTTCAGAACACATCGTTGGATTGCCACGAATAACAGGGACGTGCCCAGGGTGATGAAAACAAAGTTTCCGGCCATGGTTATGGTCTTTGGTGTGGTTTCAAGTAAGCGTCACATCATGCCACTTCACATCTTCGAAGTCGGCTTGAAAGTCAATACCAAAGTTTACCTGGATGTGCTGAAGTGTGTGATGATCCCCTGGTGCCATCAGGTGGGCGCTGGCAGACCCTCAGTGTAGCGGCAGGACTCGCTGTCAGCCCAAAAGTCCAAAGAGACTCAGGCTTGGCTTTTCAAGGAGTACTACAACTTTGCACCCTTCTCTCACTGGCTACTCTTCCTCTTCCGACCTGAATCTACTGGACTACTTTGTTTGGTCATATGTAGAGAACATCACCAACATGACCTCGTACAATACCAAAGCCAGCCTGATCACTGCCATTTAACAAGTATTTGCTGAGCTCCTCTTGGTGCTTATGGAAAAGCCATGCTCTCAGTTCCGGACCCATATCAAATCAGTGGTTGAGGCTGAAGGCGGCTACATTGAATAGATATCATCTCTACTACATAATCAAGTTACCTGAATTGATTTTTTCGATAAAAGTTTTCAAATAAAGCTGTAGCGATGTTTTCTTTAGGGTGACATTTTTATCGTTCCACCCCGTATGACTTACATTCAGAATGATGTAGGAATCGCCATCAAAGAATTTTCCATATTTTTCTTTTGGCCAGGCTTTCACTTGGAATTTCTAAAAAAACAAAAAATAAATAAATAAAATAAAAATAACAGAAAGAAATTTAATTAAATCTTACTTATTAGACAAAAAAGGTAAATGAGGGCGTTTTGTTACTCCCCTCCTCAAAATAAATAAAATGAGGGATTCTATATTTTTAGGCGATTACGTATGAATACCTTGAAAGATATTTTTGGAGGAAAAAAAAAAGAAAAAAAGCCAGAGTTTTTATTCTTTTTGTATATAAATTTAACGTAAACATGACTATCCACTTACTGACTGGATAGTGTTTGAACGACTTGTAATCGTTTTTAAATGAACCTTAGATACAACTTGTTTTCGTTTTGTTCTAAGGAGAGCTACTACCATCCAAACTTTAAGTTAGTTGGTAGAATTATAGGAGAGTTTTTTTTTTGGGGGGGGGGGCTGTTGTCACCTTGACTTAGGTTTATCAGTAGGGTTAAGGGATTTTTTTTAAGTGGGGGTAGAAAAATGCCCCCGAAATGAGTGATCATCTTACTTTACTACTAAATTCAAAACCAATACTTTTTTTTTGTTACCCATCATATTTTTCAAGATATTTACATGTAATTGCCTAAAAAAACAGAATATAATTTGGGAGAAAGAGAGAGGAATAGCTGAGGTTTCTCATCTACAAATTTAGAAAATTGTAACAAAGATAATAAGTTTTTGTTTTTCTTTATCTTGCATACATTTTTTTTGTGTGTTTTTTTGTTTGTTTTGTTTTTGTTTTTGTTTTTTGTTTTTGTTTTTTTGTTTTTTGTTTTTTTGTTTTTTTGTTTTTCGTTTTTGTTTTTTTGTTTTTTTGTTTTTTTGTTTTTGTTTTTTTGTTTTTTGTTTTTGTTTTTTGTTTTTTGTTTTTGTTTTTTTGTTTTGTGTTTTTGTTTTTTGTTTTTTTGTTTTTTGTTTTTCGTTTTTGTTTTTTGTTTTTTGTTTTTGTTTTTTTGTTTTTTTGTTTTTTGTTTTTGTTTTTTTGTTTTTGTTTTTGTTTTTTTGTTTTTTTGTTTTTCGTTTTTGTTTTTTTGTTTTTTTGTTTTTTTGTTTTTTTGTTTTTGTTTTTTTGTTTTTTGTTTTTGTTTTTTTGTTTTTTTGTTTTTCGTTTTTGTTTTTTTGTTTTTTGTTTTTGTTTTTTTGGTTTTTTTGTTTTTCGTTTTTGTTTTTTTTGTTTTTTTGCATATGCTGTACTCCATTTCAATAAAAATAAATAAAAATAAATTAATTTTGAAACTATCTTTTGTACGTATTAATTAAATTTTGAACAGACAAACAAACAGGAATACGACTTTATTATAAGAATATAATGTTATAGGGAAGCCCCATACAATGTATGGTGGGACTTATCTACACTCCTGATCTGAAATGTGAACACATGCATCAAATCTGTTGCCAAGATTGCTGGTAAAATGGTAGGATCATTCTACTGTTCCAGTAGATATCTCACTGCCGATTCAATCCTCTATCTGTATAAGAGCAAAATACATCCTAAAATGGAACACTGTTGCCACATCTGGACAGGAGCTGCTCGGCATGCTATATCTTGTCTTCATAGAGTTTAAAACCAGCTTTGAACCCTAATAAGCAATGCCCTTTTCTCTTCCCTGCAACCTCTTTCCCACAGAAAAGACATTGCGAGCCTGTCTCTGCCCTATCGTTATTTTCATGGCAAGTGCTCGTCTGAGCTCCAATCTATGGTCCCCCTTTCACAAAAACACTCATCTAGCTACAACCACTATCAACAATTTTCCCTGCTCTCTATCTGTGCCTAAATTTAGATTAGATGCAGATTCCATGAAAAAGGCTTTTTTTTCCTAGAACTGCCCGCAATGTGGAACACATTGGTCCGCTTCTCGGCTGATTACGATATGGTAGACTTCAAGTCCGATGTAAACAAGTTCTTGTTGAGCTGTCCCCTTAAATAATTCAAATTCTACTCAATCTACACTATTAACGATTACTAAACTACTACTTTAAATTCATTGACTCTTATTCCCGAGTGGCTTTCGGGCCTTGACAAGTGGTGACTCCCTTGTAAAAAAAGAAAAGAAAAAACAAACAATTCAGTTGCATGGATGTGTTGTGAGGTGGCAATTACAATTCAAGGGAAGTAACTAGACTAAAATAAAAATGCAAAAAAAAATGGTTTAGTTATTGCCCTTGAAATATTTAGTTTCATTTAGTCATATAATTTTTATTGAAAAGGATGTGCTTTTTGTATTGAATACAAATTGTTTTCTGATACGTAGTATTATCCGCTGGAATACTTTTCCGTTTTATGTCTTCGTCGCCACATAAATTCAATCGAATAGAGAAAAATAAAAGTAAAATTGCCTTTTTATCAGGTTTTGTGAAAAAGATAAAATGGAATTATCTCCCTTACAAACTTGTAATATTCAGTTGCATCCAGAGTTATATCCCTTACAAAATTGTAATATTCAGTTGCATCCAGCCATATAGATCAATGTTTCTTCACCGAAGTTCCCCAAGAACCCTCGGAGGCGACAGTGGTCGGGCGATGGGTGTTCCAAATCGCCTTATTTTGCCTTTAATCCTCACATTCCGTAAACAATATTTCTAATAAAGGGGGAAGAATAACTATTTTATATGTTGGGAGCTATCCGTCTAACCATTATCGTTGGCTAGTTTGTTTTTTTTTACCTTGAAGTATTTTTGTAGCTCCTCATATCAAGTGGCTTGATGCCTTGTCTGGAGCGATTTTCATAAAAATACAGAACAAATAAAACAAAGACTGCTTACCTCAATACGCCATATTTGAAGGCCAACTTTTTTACCCGCATTCTGCCAGGCAGGTTCCGTTGCAGCCGATTCCTCTGAAAGAAAAAAGAAAGAAAGTTAATGTCAGAGGATTCTTGAGTTTCCAAATATATTCTTGCAAAATCTTGGAAAACTATGCTTCTGTTTACAAAAAAGATGATCAACGAATTTTATAGAGTCTGTGTTCATGCTGGATGTTCGTATGTTGCAATGTTGAATGTATATATAATTTTCTAGCTTACACTTTTGAAATTCCTGCTAAAATCATATATGCACCTAAACCATTCTTTTGCCATTATTCTCAAAAGCAACCCAGAGACGAATTTATCAACATAAGTTTTATTTACAATTAAGCTTTTTGCCCATTAACAAAGACAGAGACGTTAGTTGTGTGGGGTTGGTTGGTGTGTGGCACGACGATAGAAAGATGTCAAAGATGTCAATCATATTCCTATTTACGTGCCTCCTCATGTGGGCAGAGTTAGATACAAGATCGGTTTTTAATGTGAGGAAAATCCAACTCCACAAAAAGGGGCGCTCTGGATAAGAACAAAAATAAAAATTGTTTCAGCCATGAAGGATTTTTCCTCCACTGACTGAGGACAGAAAAGGTAAAGCGTAGCATCAGGACAGATACTACACTGTGATCATGTTCGCCGCTGTCCATCTGCTCTTTTCTTTCTCCTGTTGTTTATGTTATCTCTTATATAGATATCAATGGACATTCCTGGAAATATAAATATTAAAATATTACATTTTTCCTTTTTATTTTGTGCGGTTCATAACTCCTGACCTTGGAATGTAAACATTTCTTTGTTTTTGTGATAATTACAATTCCGGTCATTTTTATGGGACACGAGAATTTAGATCAAAAGTCAATCTGGATTGTGCATGTGTGCACACATTTGCTTTCAAATGTTTATTGCCACGTTTCTATATCCAACACATGGAATGGAAATATGTTGTACATTCCTACAAGAGTTTTGAGGAAAGATTGATATAACCAGATATGTTCTGAAACTACATTAATCAGATTACTTAAATAAGTATGTTTGAATTTGAACATTGGTCACACAATAATATCGTAGGGTTTGTGTCCGTGTTGGACATCCATAGAATGGAGATATCTTACACATATCTATTAGGTTGGTGTAAAAATAATATCGTTTTTTGAATATTCAACTTAAAGTCAAAAAACGACAATTATTTTTGCACTAACCCTAACCCTAACCCTAACCCTAACCTAATACAAGGTAGAATAAAAATATTTCATAAAATTCTTCCAGGATTTTGAAGATAGACTCCTCCCCAAATAACTAAATATATTCTTAAACTACAATAACCAGAATATGTTTTAGTTTGACTAAAGGTGATACAATTATATTATGACGTCTGCGTCCATGGCATGCGAACATAAAATAGAAATATGCCACACACTTCTACAAAGGTTTTTTTTTTTTTTTTTTTACACAGTGATCACCACTTATCAAGGCCCGGAAGCCACTCAGGGATAAGGGTTATTGCAAGTACATTACGTTAGTGTGGAGATTTGATGAAGTGTTTAATTAGGGAGGCGGTTCATTAGGAATTTGTTAACATTGGACTTGAAGACATCCAAGTTGTAGTCCGGAGGGAAGCAGGCAGACGGAACAGAGTTCCACAGGCGTGCAGTTCTAAGAAAGAAGCTTTGTTCATGGAATCCGCGTTTTGATTTAGGCACAGGTATAGAGTGGGGGAAATTTTTCACAGTGGATTCAGCTAGACGGGTGTTTTTCGTGAAAGATTGGCGAGGGGGGACCAGGGATTGGAGTTCAGACGAGCACCTGCCATGGAAATAACGATAAAACAAGGATAGGCTCGCAACGTCTCTTCTGTGGGAGAGAGGTTGCAGGGTAGAGAAAAGGGCATCCCCCACTAAACCACGATCTAGACCCGCATAACGAGATATATTCTGAAACCTGAGAGTATTCTGTACCTCTATAAGACCACCATTCGCCCATGCATGGAGTATTGTTGTCACATCTGGGCTGGTGCATCTACCATTAGTCTCTCCCTCTTGGATAATGTGTAAGAACGGGTCTCCAATCTAATAGGTCCAAGTTTGTCAACTAGGCCCCTACCCCTGTCCCATCATCGCAATGTTGCATCACCGTGCCTGTTTTACAAGTACTTTAATGAAATGTACTCTGATGAACTCATTGGACTTGTGCCTCCTCGACAAACCTGCTTGGCAACAAAATCACACCCCTTCACTGTTGAGGTCCTTAAAAGTCAGAAAGTTTTCTACTCAAATAGTTTCTTCCCTAGAACAGCTAGATTTTGGAATTCCCTTCCTGCTACCTGCTTCGCAAACTGTACTGATATGCAGAAGTTCAAATGTAACGTAAATCAAGATCTTGTTAATCTTTCTTAGACATGGTCTCAATTAGTAGCACCTTAAGTCCAAGTGGCAATATGCCTTGTTTGAATGAAGGTGAGTAAAAAAAAAAAAAAAAGAAAGAAAAAAAAAAGAAAGAAAGAAAAAAGAAAAGAAAAAAAAAGAAAGAAAGCACACCAACATAAACCATATCTTACACACTCGCATTTATTTTTGTAGTAACAAAGGCTAAGTAAATGCCAGGGTACGAGGATACTCGTAGTTGGCAACAAATGTGTTAATCAAATCATTAGTATTTACAAACATCGGATATATCCAGGACTCCCCTAACTCCCTGGAATCCTTAGCGGAATTGCATTATTGCATGCAGTGTATCTTGACTCCTAGCAGATACGTTTCCGCAATTTATCAATACCATCAAATTGGAGAGAGACTCACCAACCCAAATATATGAAATACAATAATTTTAAGATAGCAAACTTTTTTAGCCATTTCGAGGACAAACCACACACACACACCCTTTAAAATATATATGAAATAAAGCAATTTTGACATTGTAAACTGCTTCAGCCATTTCCGGGACTGGCTCCATACCCCCCCCCTCCTCTCTTGAAAATATAGTAATAAAATAATTTTGAGATCGTAAGTGCTTTAGTCATTTTCGGAACCTAGTCTTCATCCCTGTTCCACTCTTTAAATATGAAATAAAGTGATTTTGAGATCGTAAACTGCTTCAGCCATTTCCAGGACTGACTCTGTATTCTCTTTGCCACTTTTAAAAATATGTATGAAATAAAGTAATTTTGACATCATAAACTGCTTCAGCCATTTCTGGAACTGACTTTATACACTCCCACCTCTCCTCTCTTGAAAATATAGTAACAAAGTAATTTTGAGATCATAGGTGCTTCAGCCATTTCCGGAACCTACTCCACATCTCTCTTCTACTCTTAAAAATATATATGAAATAAAGTGATTTTGAGGTTGTAAACTGCTTCAGCCATTTCCAGGACTGATTCCATATTCTCTTTGCCACTCTTAAAATATAAATGAAGTTTTGTAATTGTGTGACGTAATCCCTCATATGGGAGCTTTAGACCCCCCCCCCCGGAGGCCGAGGAGGGCCAAATAGCTATGCTAAGATAGCTTTTGACCGATCCCGGGTAATGGCAGGTGCCTCGGGAATTTAGGGTGGATAAATATAGATATATTTTAATTCATTGTCAAAATAGATATATTTGCTTTTTGGTTGGAAAAACCTGAGATATTTTGTTATTTGGAAAAACTCAACAACAGGAAATGTGATGATATTGGAAGAACATATTGTACTGGCTGAGTGATGGGTTATGACCTCAAGGTTATGGGATTTTGATGTTGAGTTTAATCTCAAATTGCGGTTGAACGGACACACCCGCAGTTGGGGTTTAGCATAATTTGATTAGCTGGGGAGACTTCCACCCCATCCACATCGGGTCAATATGCTCGAAAATTAATCAGATTGCTTGTTGATTTTGGGGAGAACAGATTGTATAGAAACCGCCGTTCCTTGGAGACGGGACTCCTCTACCTCCTCATCCCCACCCGGCTGGCACTGTCTGTGAAGAGATTTGAGACTTTTAAAAAACTTACTAAGAACTGAATGATATTTGTAAAAACATTTGTATATAAGTTTGTGAAATTAATTCTGTAGACTAGAGTGTCACGAGTTTGTTTTTCTTCCTGCCTGCAGCTTCGACATTTGCTTTCAGCAGACAGGATTCACTGTAACAACCCTGAGAGAAGGACTAGACGATATGAGCCGAGATTTCCAGATAAACAGGGGTCCTAGCCAGCTTCATCAAAAAAGGTGTTACAATTGTAAACTGCTTCAGCCATTTCTGGGACGGAATTCATATTTCACCCTTCTATCTTAAAAATATATATGAAATAAAATTTTGAGGTCGTAAACTGCTTCAGCCATTTCCCATGGTCTGCTAGTAGATTTGTAAAGACGTGAGAAAATGTTTCGACCGATAGAACCAACTTTAAAAAGAGGCGAAAAGAGCAATGGATTTAATGTACAAACTCTAAAAATATATTTCATGACAAACAAAAGACCAAGAAGTTTCAGAATCGATCTTTTTCATCATCATCCCCCACCCGTCATCGGCAATTCTGGCAGCAAACCTTCTCGCCAACTTAGCTGCCTCAACTGGACATCTTCCAAATTACCCTTGATGTGCTGGGCATTCTTAGAACCCTTCCCTGGCATCCAAGACCCACCACCACCACCACCACCACCACCTCATTATCTTTGTTTTTCACACCAGCTACCCTAGCTGCCCTGCTCATCCAGGCCCCACCCGAACCCAACAACCCAAGTCACCCTGTTTATCTTGTTCCCAATTCAAGCCAAATCTAAATCAAATAAAAACATTTCATGCCAACATTTTTAAGACAAAAATACATAAGTACGAGGTGTCTTCAATAAGTTTCCAGACTTTTTTTTGTACAGGTATTTAAAATTATCGTAGGCTTTTAAAAAATTAGTATGTTATTGCTATACATCTTATGAGATGACTGACCAATTTTTATGACATCAGATTGAAATGAACAGCTACAGCAGGGATTGGAATACACCCTACTAAAGCCTGATTGTCACAGCTAATGAATTTCCAAAATGCAATCTGGACGTGAGGACACTTTAGAAGAACGATATGCAATAAAATTCTGTTTTGAACTGGAAAAAAAATGTCACATACACTTATGGAATGCTTCAGACTGCTTTTGGACCATCTTGCATGAACTGAGCATTCATTTTTGAGTGGTATAAGAGATTCAAGGAAAGCAGAAAGTCTGTGATGGATGATGAGAGGTGTGGGAGGAGTAATGAAGTCCAAACACCAGAGCTGATTGGTCAAATAAAATATTTCATGGATAAGGACCGTCAGGTGTCGATAGAGATAATAAGTGCACAATTTGATGTCAGTGTGGGAACTACATACAGAATTATTTGCAAGGAACTGAAGATGCAGATAATTTGTGCAAAGTTTGTTTCAAGGGTGCTCCATCCTTCTCACAGACAATTTGACCAAGATGGGCATCAAGATGTTACAATGGAATATAGGGAGGGTGAGGAACTGTCACCCTACCTATATTCCAGACCTTGCTCTTTGTGACTTTTGATTATTCCCTAAACTCAAGGAAAACCTTAGAGGCTGTCGTTTTGAGACAATTGAGGGATGAACGAGGCTGTGATGAAGGTCATTGAAATGCTCACACGTAAGGACTTCCATGGGGCCTTCCATAAGTTGTTGGAACAGTACAAGTGCATTGCAGCCGAAGGAGATTACTTCGAAGTTGGCTAGAGTTTCATGTGTGTACCATCAATAAAAGTGCCCATGCAAAAAAGGTCTGGAAACTTATTGAAGTCAACTTGCAGTTCGGCTCTTTTTTACTTTAAGGTGGCAATTAATCAAAGGAAATAAACAGGAGGTGTCAGTGGTTTGATAGTTGACAACATGGTCATCTTCAAGTCTAATGTAAACAAGTTCTTGATGAGCCGTTCCCCTGAAGTAATCCAGTTTACCAAATGACTATGATATTGTCCCTTTGACTGCTGTACACTCTTTAACCCTTATCCTCGAGTGGTCTCTGGGCTTTGATAGTGGTGATTCCATTGTAAAAAAAAAAGAATTAAAAAGCTGTTGTTTTTTAATAAAAAAAATGAAAAAAGAAGTTATTAACATCAGTTAAAAAAAAAATTGTTACCACTAATTGTTGAAAAAAAATTGTTACCACTAATTGTTGAAAAAAAAAATGTTACCACTAATTGTTAAAAAAAAAATTGTTACCACTAATTGTTGAAAAAAAATTGTTACCACTAATTGTTGAAAAAAAATTGTCACCACTAATTGTTGAAAAAAAATGTTACCACTAATTGTTAAAAAAAATTGTTACCACTAATTGTTAAAAAAAATTGTTACCACTAATTGTTAAAAAAAATTGTTACCACTAATTGTTGAAAAAAAAATTGTTACCACTAATTGTTAAAAAAAAATGTTACCACTAATTGTTAAAAAAAAAATTGTTACCACTAATTGTTAAAAAAAAAATTGTTACCACTAATTGTTGAAAAGAAATCTAAAAATAAGTTAAAATAAAAAATATAAACGTAAAAAAATATGGAAAATAATGTTGCAAAAAGTTATCTCCCTTGAGTTGCCACCTTAAACTAAAAAAAAGGGGGGTGCCAAACGTTTCACACTTACTTTTGATATTTTTCTCAACGTCTGATCCAAAAAGGGCCAAATTGGTATCTTTCCAGTTGTACTTTTTAGCTTTGCGCCACCCTAAAAGAAAGAAAAAAAAATTAGAATGGCACACTTAGAGTGTATATCTCCTCCACCGATAATTAACAATGAAATTAAAAAAAAAAAAAGATTTAATAAGAATGGTCAAAATCTTTCCTATAATATGCCCTTGCTACAGACAGGCAAAACGAGAAAAGAGAAGAGAGAGAATGGCTAGTTGGGGTTCCCTCTCTCTCCCCCTCCCTTCCTCTTTCCTGTTAACGATGTCATACTTTTCTCAGGCGAATTAGTTTCTTCTTTCTTATTTTGTGATATTTAGGGCTATGACAACAGCATATTCTTTTCCTTGTTTTGATTCTCAGGTATATATCCATTGATATCTTATATGTTTTTATGTAGAGTGATATGGTTCTCGATTGATTAATTGTGTCTAACTGTGTAAAAACAATGAAAAGAATATGCTGTTGTCATAGCACTAGTGATTATGTTGTCCGCAAACTCCTCTACGCTGATGATGCTGCTCTTTGCACATCTTCCACTGTCCACTGAGGACCTTCAACGACTTCTAATGTAGACATTTCGGACTAACAATCAGTCTTAAGAAAACCGTCATCCTATCCCAATCACCAGAGAGTTGTCATAGCACTAGTGATTATGTTGTCCGCAAACTCCTCTACGCTGATAATGCTGCTCTTTGCACATCTTCCACTGTCCACTGAGGACCTTCAACGACTTCTCATGTAGACATTTCGGACTAACAATCAGTCTTAAGAAAACCGTCATCCTATCCCAATCATCAGAGAATGTTAATTTAACACTAGATAATACAACCCTGGAGAATGTGGATGAATTCAAATACCTTGGTGCGACCATGGCCAAAAACATTACTTTTGACCCCAAACTTAGTACACAACTTGGCCTAGCCTCTACCACATTTCAGAGGCTCATGCAGCATGTTTGAAAAAACAAGCATCTGACCATCAAGACGAGAGTCCGTGTGTACAAAGCATGTGTGTTGAGTGTCCTTCTCTATGGTGCTGAGATATGGTATGCATATCGTTCTCAAGAGTGTAGTGTTAGTGCTTTCCATACAAGATGTTCTCGATCAATCATTGGCATGTCATGGGAGGACAGAATGACAAATGAAGAGCTCCCCAGACGGACATTTTCGGGTGCACATTCTTCGAGACTTGAGTTTATGAGACTTCAATGGGCAGGCCATGTAAACTGAATGCCATGTGAATGCCTACCTCACAATGTATTACATGGTGTTTTGAAAGAGGGTACTTGGTCTGTTTGTCGTCCACATCTCAGATTCAAGGATGTGTTAACGCGAGATCTCAGGGATTTCGGTGTGGAATGTGAGCAATGGACAGCAGTATGTGCGAGCCTTTTCAAGTCTCACACAAACACACATTCACATTTCAACACAAACATACGCGCCCACGTCCACACACGTACATATATTCACGTTCGCGTACATAGACTCACATTCACGTGTATATACACACGCTAACGCACACATATGTACTCACACACGTACACACGAACGCATACATGGACGACGTCACTTCCGCTTTCAAAGGAAATATACACATGTGCAAAAGACACTCCGGAAACGAGTATAAAAGGAAGAGCAATAAGCGGCTTCTTCTTTTAGGACCAGCTCTCGACCAGAGACCAGGTTGCGTCAACACCCCTGTGACTATGTATGGGGCACAAGCTAAAGACCGTATGTACACAGTCTCACTCTTTCTCTCTCTATCTACTACTGGTCCCTGAGAACACCTTCGCGTAGCTGACTGCTAACTGACGTCAACTCTCATATCCTCTTCTTTGTCTACACGCTGGACTATCATTCTCATTTTCACTACAACACTCATTTCTCTTCCCACGCGCGAACAGACGATAGTGACCCGAACTTGAGATGACCACACATTTCCTATTCTTTCTACAACACCAGTCCCGCAACGAACATTGGTTACATACGCGCGGACATGAACACATGTTATAACTAAAACGTTCATTCTTTCAACAGTAAATAAACGACGTTTATCTTATCCATCAATTGAGTCTTTGTTTCCTTCAATTCCATTCGTTTCATTATTTTCTTGTAGCGAGCTAGGGTATTATATCCTGGTCCGCAACAAGTGTCCCGGGATCAGGTTGCTTGGCGAGCCAAAATCTACGCTGGGAAAGAGAGAGATGACACGGAAAACCTCAAAAAACTTAAATATGTTACCATAGTTTTGCCCTCTATAGCATCGTTGGTCACGACAGAGGCTTGCAAAAGAGAGAGAGAGATTATGTTATTCACTGTACAGAGTCTACACTTAGTGTCTTCCTGGGTTTTGTCTATTTGAGATTTGATGGAATGGCACACTTAGAGCGCATACTGTGAAGAAAATTCACATAGGTAATAGAGCCTAAAGGGCACGGAATTCACAACGCTAAAATACTTTAAATGGATTTCTCAATTCTAGCGGTGCTTGCATCAGCACTGATCTTTTGCATGTCGATTGAGCTGATAGAAATCTTTTCAAATAATGCATCCTCCTTGATCGAGGCAAATGCTGATGCAATTCACTATCTATATAAGAGCCAGGTACGTCCAAGGATGGAATACTGTTGCCACATCTGGGCAGGAGCTGCTAGAAAGGACTTGTCCTGCCTTGATAGAGTTCAAAATAGACTTCGTAGCCTCGTAGGAGATGTCCTTTTCTCCTCCTTGCAACCTCTATCTCACAGAAGAGATGTTGCGAGTTTGTCTCTGATGTATCGTTATTTTCATGGAAAGTGTTCGACTGAGCTTCAATCTATGGTCCCCCCCTCGCCAAACTTTCACAAGAAACACTCGTCTAGCTGTAAACACTATCAATAATTCCCCCCACTCTTTATCTGTGCCTAAACCTAAACGTAGATTCCATGAACAAAGCTTCTTTCTTAGAATTGCACTCCTGTGGAATTGTCTTCCGTTTTCCTGCTTTCCGGCTGACTACAATATGGTTGTGTTCAAGTCTAAAGTAAATAAGTTCTTGATGAGCCGTTCCATATAAGTTATCAAATTTACCAAATTTTCATTACTAATGATTACTATATTGACCAATTTCTACTGTACACTCTTTAACCCTTATCCTTGAGTGGCCTCCGGGCCTTGATAATGTGGTGATGCCTTTGTAAAAAAAAAAAAAAATTAAATAATTTAGCGTAAATAGAAAGTCCAATATAATTCATGTCCGGAATTGTGCCAAATCAGTAATTTCTTATATAAGTTCCCGGCTAGGAATTAATCCAAACTCCCCACAATGAGGATTCAGTCAAAGAAAGCTTGTGTTCCCGATAATACCCTCGGTCGGATAAAAATTGAAGAGTTTCCCTCTCCCCAAATCGTGGATTGAGTTCGATGGAGAGAACAAGGAGGTTTAATAAATATTTTAATAATCATGTTTTTTGTAATACAAAATAACGGTGCTTGTTAAGAAATAGCCGACAAATCGATTATTTAAAAAATAGGTCGTTTTAAACAAAAACAACATTACGTACTTAATTGCCGTGTCGAAAATAGTAATATATCCAAAAATTACGAAAATTCATACACTAGAACAACGGTTGTTGTGTTTTTAGTAAAATAAAATCTTTTGCTATAAACAACAAATAATGTAGCCATGAACAAGTAATCTAAAATATTCGTTCCGAGTTGTCTCCCCTGTGTCTACTTTTTAAGGTCTATAGTGGAATTTTTACCTAGTTTTCCATAAAAATTACTTTTAACTATAAATAACTTTTTAATCGATGAATTTTCGTAATTTTGGGATATATTACTATTTTCGACCTGACAATTAAGTACCTATTTACTATGCCTCCCCACGGGACAGAGTTAGACACCAGGGTCGTTTTTTAACGTGGAGAAAAGGTACAAAAATAAAAATTGTCTCAGTCGTGAAGGATCTCTCCTCCACCGAAAGAGAACAAGAAACAGAAGTGCAGAATCCGAAGAACAGACACTACACCCTGATCTTGTCCCGAGGGCCAAGAAGAAGTAGGTAATGTCGTTTTTGCTTAAAACGGCATTTTTTAAAATATGTATCTGTCGACTCTACCTTAACAAGCACCAAAATAACCTTAAGTGTATGGTTTATTGGTTTCTATATTTTTTTATGATTATCTACCCAATTACATCTCTGTATGGACTCTGTATGGTTTGGTTGATTATTTTGTTTTACGGCATATCAACCCTTTTTGGATTGTTCAATTCCAAATCTATTCATTTCAAAAACAGTTTTTATGCTTCAAGTTCTTTATATCTTCAAATATTTATTTGTAGCGCTTGGTTTGAGTGTTTTACGGCATATCAACCCTTTTCAGGTTATTTAATGCTGAGTCCAGTTATTTTGGAAATAGTATTTATTATTATTTATTAAGTTATTTTGTAGAAGGTTTTTATTCTTCAAGCCTTTTGTATCTTCAATCGCTAGTTTGTAGTGTTTGACTGTATGGCAGGGCGCGGATAACTAGCTCGGACTCCCTCTCTTCTCTCCCTTCCTCTCTCCCGTTAACAATGCCATATTTTTTCAGGCGAATTGATTTCTTCTTTCTTTTGACTTATTTAAAATGTTTACCAACTTTACCAAGATGTTAACGTTTATTTATTTATATGAATAAATGCGAACCTTATAAATAGCATTATTTTTCTTGAGAGTCACCACTTATCAAGGTTGAAGGCCACTCGAGGATAAGGAATAATGAATATAAGGTGGTAGTGTAATAATCGTTAATGGTGTAAATTAGGTAGAATTTGATTATTTATGGCAACAGCTTAACAAGAACTTGTTTACATTGGATTTGAACGCTACCATGTTGTATTCATCCGGGAAGAAGACATGTGGAACTGTTTTCTTATTAAATAACAAAAAAAAAAGCAGTTCTGCAATAAGCGTCGAAAGTGAACCGGATGCTAACGTATCCAGCATAAGAGACAAAATGAAAAATCGTCTTTTGGAAAAAGAAAAATAAGATAATCACAAAAGAATTATCAACCAATGGCAGAGCTCCGCGCCTAAAATAAAGGCCTAAAATATCACAGTCAGTGGGAGCCGATGTGCCCCTATAAAACGAGGCATTTTTAGAGAAAAGAAAAAAAAAAGGAGAAAAACATAGGAGGCGAAGACGCCGTGCTGCTAGCTGTTGAGGAAAGAAGTCGCCGCTCTCAAGTTAAAAGCCAGGACACATATCACCGACAGTAGCACGACCGGCCACCCACTTACCACCCCCATCGTCCGAAAAGATAAGTACGCTCACGAAAATTCATTCTTTGTTAAATTATACAAGCCTACAAAAGTTCTTTCCTTATCAATGCATACACACCTACAAACATCCTACGAACACTTTACCTCTTCTAATTAAAACTGTCATTAATAAATGAAACCGGTTCTCAACCTTCAATATTCGTCTGTCCTTAATTGCATGGAATCAGATTCTACATACTTCAAACGTTGTCAATTAAATGTATTCTTTGTTGTGACCTCTATATGGCCTCATTTCCTTCACCCCTTCTCCATCTATAAACCAACCAAAAAAAACCTTCGGGGCCACATACCTCAATGTTCCAGAAAAATTGGTGCTCTTCATTTTCTTGCATTGTTTCCAGTTTGTGTTTGTGCGATCTTTCTGGATGTTTAAAGGTCCGATATTTGCATAGTTTTCAGTGTGCTTTCTTCCTTACGCAATTGTGCCTTTTTTTTTTGTTTGTTTTTGGTTTTCATATATTAGCTTAATTTGCTGCATTCAGTTATCATGTGAATCATTGTTTCGTCCCCTTGTCCACAGAGTTTACATTTTAGTGTTTTCCTGTGTATTTTCCATTTGAGCTTTGGTTTAGTTCATTTTTGTTAGAAAATATATATATATATACTAGTGTTGGGCTGATTGTTATAAGAGGACATTGTACTTATAAAAAGTGTTATGACATTCCATCTTACTTATAAAAATGAATAGAACATTAAACATATTCTATATAGAACGTTTTCAGAACAATCTGGAATAGAACATTAAAATGTTCTACTTTAAGAAAATTCCACACAGAAACTATATAAGGACGCTACATTAGAAGCCGCATCAGTTTGTTAACAAAGTTGTTAAATTGTTAAGTTGCTAACTCTGCTAAGAACTCCGGTAATGTTTCTAGGATGAAAATCCAGCCAAAACAAACTCTTTAAAAGCCAACCACCGCATCATTTGAAGAAACTGAAATTTCGGCAAATACAAAGATATCTATCTATTTTCTCACTGACCAAAGAATTATATTTTAATATTTTTAAGTTTAGATTTACACACACATAAAACATTTTATTTGAAGTTAGTAGTTATTATCTCCCTTCCACCATCAACGCTATAGATCTTATAATTTGCTTTTAAAGCTATTAGTAGCAGTAGTTCGAACACAGTGTATTTACTTATAAATATTTTGTATGTTTTGTTTTATGTTAAAATAAATGTTCTTTTATTTTAACTCTAAGTTTTATTAGTTTTTTTTTTTAATTTGTTGTGCGTTCATATCCTTAGATAGAAAAATGTAACACCCTTTATTTAGTCCATGGGGTAGATTGCTCTTGTTCCATTAGCCATGACTGGATAGAAGTAAAAGTGCATTCTTATACATAAATATTTTCTGAGTTTAACAAGATGCAAGTGAAGAAGGTCGGAGGTTAAATCGTCCAAAACATTGAGAATATCACCAAAGATGAGAATAGTAGTCTGAATAATAAAAATTATACAAACGAGTAGGACTTGTGGAAATGTTTTGATAAAGTTTATATTTTTCAGGATATCGCAAAATTTATTATTTGTTTTTATGTAAAAAAAAAACAACAAAAAAAAAACACAGCAAATAAGAGTTCATTAACGTTTCTATGAAAATAGTGTCCATTGTATTTTAAATATAAAACTAACACAAATAAGATAAATTAATAAGTACTAATAAATACTCAGAAAGTAATATTGTGCTACATAGTTCAATACAAAAAATAAAATCACATTGTAAGAAACAAGCTTTAATCTACTCTTTCAATCTAGCAACTCTTGGCATAAAGTGTTCATTTTTGTTTTTGCCCTATTTCTTTCGAATGTTCCCTTTTATGGAATGTTTTGCTGACTATCACGCTGCAGATCTTATAATTCGCTTTTAAAGCTATTAGTAGCAGTAGTTCGAACACAGTGTATTTACTTGTATTTTATTTTGTATGTTTTGTTTTATGTTAAAATAAATGTTCCTTTATTTTAACTCTGAGTTTTATTAGCTTTTTTTAATTTGTTGTGCGTTCATATCCTTAGATAGAAAAATGTAACACCCTTTATTTAGTCCATAGGGTAGCTTGCTCTTGTTCCATTAGCCATTTTAATTTGTTGTACGTTCATATCCTTCGATAGAATTCGATGACTCCGTTCAGTCTCGAAAGACAAAGGATACCCTCTGTAGGGGCAGCTGCACATGTAATTATGAGGCAAGGGTTGTGTAGTCCCCAACCACACCTCTCCTGAATCGGCACTGCTTGCGTCCAGTGGCAAGGAGAAGTCCAGGACAACTGGAAACAATGCCAAGATAAGCGGAGAGCACATGCAGTACCTGAAAGTTCAAAATGGTCACCCATTTGGCACTGGCCAGGCTCATCGTTGCTTAACTTCTGTGATCCGATAGGAATCAGCGTGTCAAACGTGATTATGCCGTAGATGGAAACGTTCAGTGATTTACCCTATTTGTGTCACTGAATGGACTCGTCCTGGTTCTATGATTAGAGTCGTGTGGTGGACTGGTGTAGGGTATAGAAGGAAATGCGTGTTCATCATCACGTCGGGTTCACCAATTTGTCGTGGACTGGTGGATATATTATACATATCCCTCAGTCGTACAAAATAGGAGAAATGATTTACATTGGGAAAGGAAAAATGAATTGCCTTGAGGAAGGAACGAACAACGCGTTTACTTGAATTAAACGAACTAGGATTTATTTCGTGAAGAAACAAGTAAAAGAAAAGGGTACAACACGTGTTCATGTCCGCGTTCGTCTCTCGCTGTTTACTGGTGAGAATGAGAAAGTCTATTGTTGTAGAGAGAGAAAGAAAGAAAGTCAATCCAGTTTGATGTGCGTCTTTCGCTGTCAGCTGGTGAGAAGGAAAGTCTATTGTAGTAGAGAGAGAGAGAGAGAGAGAGAGAGAGAGAGAGAGAGAGAGAGAGAGAATGAGAAAAAGTCAATCCAGGCCATGGAGATAGAAAATGTATAAAGTGTACGTACTGTCTGTTAGCTCATGCCCCATACATAGTAGCAAGGGGCGTGACGCGCGCGGGCACCCCGAAAGGGGGGCGAATGGTCCGACGACCGCTCAGCTCGAGAGCTAAGTCGAAAAAGGAGGAAGCAGCTTATTGCTCTTGCTTTTATATTTGTTTCCGGTGGTCTTTTGCGCATGTGTGGATTTCCTTTGAAATGGAAGTGACGTTGTCCATGTGTGCGTACATGTGTGTACGTTAGCGTGTGTGTGTGTATACACGTGAATGTGAGTGTATGTACGCGAACGTGAATATATGTATGTGTGTGGACGTGCGCGCGTATGTTTGTGTGCGCGTATGTATATGACAAGTAATATAGCTTGAGATGTGAACGCATGTTTTTGTGTGAGACTAGAAAAGGCTCGCGCAAGGTTAACCGCGACGGGATAAAAATGCTGAGTCGCTTGATTGTATCCTCAGTAATTACTGCCTTCCATAGTTGTTGTTGTTGTCTCCCTATGTTTTTGTGTGAGACTAGAAAAGGCTCGCGCAGTCGCTATAATCAATCAGAAGAAAAGTGAGGAGTGAGGAAGTAGTCTCTGTCAATCCATTACTTGTTTTTAAATATTTTATGTTTGTTTTATTTCTTTAAAGGCAAACACTTATTATGTTATCTTTCTTATTCTTTCCTTCCTTCTTTTCTTCCTCTTCTTCCTCGTTATTGATGTTTTCTTTTTCTTTTACCGTTCGCACGATTAACTGATATCGTGGGATTAAACGGGACGATAAAGAATATAAATGAAAGGAAATAAATATTTGCATAAAATACACGTTTTTTTTTTTTTGCTTTTTTTTTTTTTGCTTTTTTTGCTTTTTTTTTTGCTTTTTTTTTTTTTGCTTTTTTTGCTTTTTTTGCTTTTTTTTGCTTTTTTTTGCTTTTTTTTTGCTTTTTTTTTTGCTTTTTTTTGCTTTTTTTTCTTGGATTTCGATTTGTACTTGCACTAGTGATTCATAAAAAAATGTTTGAAGATTTCTTTTTATGTTTCTTCTTTTTTTTCTCTCCCTCTTTTTCTTCATTTTTTATTATTCTTTAACTTTTTCTTTTTCACTTTTTCATTTCTTCTTATTCTTCTTATTCTTTTTCTTCTTTTCTTATTCTTTTTCTTCTTTTATTTTTTTATTTTTATTTAGGAAATAAAAGCAGATGAAAAACTATAACAAATATAAAAATAGTATCTGAATTTTTGAGATGAGGATTGGTTATTCGTATTATTTGGATTCATCGGACTACTGTTTTCATCTTGAGTGTTACACCTGGAAGAAGGTCAAAGGTTACATCGACCGAAACGTTGTGAAAATAACACTCAAGATGAGAACAG
The DNA here is from genome assembly GCF_053919585.1 of Euprymna scolopes. Taxonomy (NCBI): domain Eukaryota; kingdom Metazoa; phylum Mollusca; class Cephalopoda; order Sepiida; family Sepiolidae; genus Euprymna; species Euprymna scolopes. The sequence goes on along the minus strand of NC_136521.1, from coordinate 11,782,047 downwards.
TAGTCCGATGAATCCAAATGATACGAATAAAAAAATATTTGATTATTCCTTCTTTTTCTTCTTTTTCTTCTTCTTTATTTCTTTTTCTTTTCTTTTTATCTTTTTCTTCTTTTCTTTTTCTTTTCTTTTTATCTTTTTCTTCTTCATTTCTTTTTATCTTTTTCTTTCTCTTCTTTCTCTTTTTCCTGTTTTCTTCTTTTTTTTTTCGTTAGTTTCATGTTGAAAGTTGAACGTGACAAACGCACGGGACACAACTAGAATGATGAAAATCGATTGGCAAGACAAGATAACAGACACAAAGGTTTTAGCCCGGTCAAGCCGCCGACCAGCATTCAACATGCTGCAAATGTCAGGTTCGTTGTCTGGGTCGTATATACCGTATGCCAGATCCAAGACTCTCAAAAGAGCTTGTTTACGGCGAGCTGACCAAAAACAAAAGAACCGTAGAAAAACAGTGGAAATGGTTCAAGCACAACTTGAAGATATCCCTCAAATAGTTTGGGGTCCTGGATATGACCTAAAACTATATCCGATGGTGAGGGCCCCAGCTTGCGGGCCTTGGGGAGTGTGGAGCCACCCTCTAATTGCCATTGCTCCCAGGTCCACTCTTACCCGGAGTGGTAGAAGCTATACTTACGGACTCACCTACACAAGCTGTGCCAGGTAAGTATAGTTGGTATGCGAGGGTTATTCCAAAAGTAAAGCTTTTAACTCAAAAAAGTTGAAAAGCTACAAAAATGGGAGTGGTGCCATTAAAACGAACGACCTTTTGTGCGTCAGAATGTATTTTTCTACATAGTCACCACCATTCTTAGCGAACTATATTAGATATGTTTTGTACAGAAATTCATCTTATAAGTATTAAAAATCGAAAAAATTCGATCTTAAAAGTAGTCTTTCTTCTCTTATAGATAAAAAAAAAAAAAAAAAGAATTTTTACAGGGGAATATTTTACGTTACACCAGTGCAATCTTGGCCGGTGTAACGTAAAATAGTCCTCTGAAGAAAATTCTTCTTTTTTATCTATAAGCGAAGAAAGATTATTTTTTTAAGATCGTCAAGCCCAAATATCAGTTGACATGATATTGTAAACAAACACAGACGGAATTTGATGAACGACATTATCATTATTACTTTTATTTATTTATTTTATTTATTTTTTTTTTATTTATTTATTTATTTTTTTTTTTTTTTTTTGCGAATTAGTCCACTGGGAAAATTATTCCTTGCAATATATAATATTCAATAGAGGATTGATTCTATAATACATACGCAATCTGTATAAATTAAAATATCATGTGGTTAAGCATATTGTACGATCAGGCAATTGGTGTCAGCTGAGTCTTAGACGTCCACTGGTATCATGTAACCCAGTGCTAGCTGTCTCATGGTCGGGTCGTCGGCGACTAAACCGGCTCCCCCGCCCGGGGTAAACTGGGTGAGGAGGGTGTGGGGATACCCAGCAGGACCAAAAACAAGACCTATCAAAGGTCGGATGAGCTTCTTATGAGCCAACGGCCATCTCCTGCAGCCAGAGTCGGTACCAATGTATCGACCTTGTCTTTCCTTTGGTTCTACCGGCTCTGGTCAAGTTCCACTCGTGCCACTTGGGCAACGCACAAGTTTCTTCGCCCAGCCTCTCGCAATGGTGGAAGATAGTTACGAGTTAAAAGTCTGGTCAAATTGACATCGTGACCAGGTGCTTCGGATCCTCCGCAACGATGGGAGGGGCTATTTAGCCCCAGTGGGTGGCTACTGCCCGCCTCAAACCAGGCAATCCCTGGTCAGTAAGGTGCTACCCCGTCACGTCTGGTGCTTCGATGGGGTGTTCAGGCAATCACGGACGTAAATCATTCTTACGATCAGGCAACGCTGAGCGTCCAACTAGTATATATATATATATATATATATATATATATATATATATATATATATATATATATATATATATATATGTGTGTGCGTGTGCGTGTGCGCGCGCGTGTATGTGTGTGTGTGTGTGTGTGTGTGTGTGTGTGTGTGTGTGTGTGTGTGTGTGTGTAGTTCCAAGCTTTTTCCATGCAATTATACCTGTTTTTATATTATGTTAGTCTACTGTGCTGCATTCACCTATTATGTGATGCACTGTTTCATCGTCTTGTCCACAGAGGTTACATTCAGTGTTTTCCTAGCTTTTGTTTATTAGCTTTCATATAGTTAATTTTCGTTAGAAAATATATATTCCAGTGTTGTGGTGATCTATCCTATTTCATCATATGGAATCTTTCTAACTTTATTCAATGGATTCATCATGAATCAATCAGGATTCATCATGAATCAATCAGGATTCATCATGAATCAATCAGGAAAAGTAAGAAGAGAAGCAAAGTGAGGAAGCAGTTTCTGTCAACCCATTACTTCAGTACTTGCTGTTCATACAATGTCTTGTTAATTACTTTCTGTTCGTGTTATTTCTTCTGTATATTTAAAAGCAAAACTTATTATTTTCTCTTTCTTTCTTTTCTTCCGCTTCTTCGAAATTTGCAGACTGTCACAAACAGAGCCGGTATTATTAGAAACTAACTTTATCGCTAACGGGTGAGCCGCATCGCCCGAGAGTTACTCGTTACCCAACTGATGTAACAAAAAAGAAAAAGAAACTGTAGCAAGGTCAGTGAGTTTCGAGAGTTGTACGCAATTCTCAAGAGATTTGCTGGAAAAGACATTAAGCATTTTCACGGCAACTTCTCAAAACAATCCTGTCTCTGATGTCGCGAATTTTATTCCAAGAGTTTTGGCTCGGCACCAGAAACACATAACTTCTACAATTGAACCATTTTATGACTTCAGAGAAAGAAGAATTATTAATGGTGCGTTAATACATTGAATGTCATAAAGATCTATGTTTTGAGTTTTTTGTTTTTTTTTACAAGAACGTTACTGCTTATCAAGGTCCAAGGGCCACTTAAGGATAAAGATTAATGAGTCTCGGGTAGACTGTGGTACAGCGTTGTGATGATCGGTAATGGTGAAACTTGGGTAAGGTTTGATTAATCAGGAGGACGACCCGACAAGAACTTATTTACATTAGATTCAAACATGACTATGCTGTAGTCAGTTGGGAAGCAGTCCCTTGAAATTTTTAAAAAATCGGTGCAACCGTTTTGGAGTCTATAGAGAACGAAATCACACACACACACACACACGCGCGCGTGCGCGCACATGCACACACACAAAGTGCCTTTTGTATATAAGTAGAGGGAGATAGTTAAGTACTAACAGAAATAATAGTATAGCTTCGGCATCAGATAGATACCAACTTTCCATTAATAATAGATTACTACTACTACTACTACTACTACTACTACTACTAGTAGTAGTAGTAGTAGTAGTAGTAGTAGTAATATTATTTAGCTTTACAGCCAGACGGACAGTTCTAGAAAAGAAACTTTGCTCATGGAATTTTCGTTTAGTTTCAGGCCCTGATAGAGAGTAAGAGAAATTATTTTACAGTTGCTGTAGGTAGCCAAGTACTTGTTGTGAATATTTTTCATGGGGGAGACCGATAGATTGAAACTCGGTCGAGCACCTACTATAAAATTAACGATAGAATATAGAAAGACTTTTCTGTGAGAAAGAGGGAAGAGAAAAAGCCCTTACCTACTAGATTTCGAAGACGGGTTTTTATCCTATCAAGGCAGGAAAGAGTGTTCTGAGCAACAGCCTTTCACTTTAAGCCATTTATTAAAGTCTAGAGCACACTCGAGGATATGGGTTAATGAATGTACAGTGGTGACTGAGACAACAATTTCGTGATCGTTAGGGGGTGGAAATTGGGCATAATTTGATTATTTGAGGAGCCAGATCAACCAGAACTTGTTTACATTGGACTTGTAGACAACTATATTGTAGTCAGCTGCAAAGCACCCCAGAGGAACAGAGTTCCACAGGCAGGGAATTCTAAAACAAAAAAAAGCTTTGTTCATGGAATTTTTGTTTAGATTTAGGCACAGGCAGAGAGTAGGCGAAATTGTTGATAGTGGTTGTATCCAGACGTATGCTTTTTTGTGAAAATTTAACAGGCAAGACCATACATTGAAGCTCGGACGAGCACTTGCCATGAAAATAATGACAGAGCAGAGACAGGCTCATAAAGTCTCTTCTGTTGTTGCACATATAGAGAATTGCATCGAATGAGCCACTTCGTCTCAGGATTGCCTGTTACCCAACTGACATAAAATTGTAACGAGGTCAGTGAGTTTCGAGTGCCATGCATAATTCTCAAGAGATTTGGGGGAAAAGATATGAAGTGTTTTCATATCAACTTCTCAAAGCAACTCCGTCTTTGATGTCGCGAATTCTATTTTAAGAGCTTTGGCTCAGCACCAGAACTAGAGAATTTCTACAGTTGAACCATTTTATGATTTAAGTGAAAGGAGACGAAAATTCTGAATGGTACAAGGCGCCTTCAATAAGTTTCCAGACTTTTTTTTTTTTTGTACAAGCATTTAAAATTGTCGCAGACTCGTGAAAATTTAGTATGTCATTGTTATACATCTTATGAGATGACTGACCTATTTTATGATTCCAGATTCAAATTAGCAGCTTCAGCAGGAATTGGAATACACCCTACTAAACCCTGATTGTCACAGCTGGTGAATTTCAAAATTGCGTGAGGACAATTTAGAAGAACGATGTGCAATAAAATTTTGTTTTAAACTTGAAAAAAATGTCACAAGCACTTATGGAATGCTTCAGACTGTTTTTGGACTATCTTGTATGAATCGATCATTAGATTTTGAGTAGCATAAGAGATTCAAGGAAGGCAGGGAGTCTGTGACGGATAATGAGAAGTGTGGTAGGAGCAAGGAAGTCAGAACACCAGAATTGATTGGCCAAATAAAGAATTTCATGGATTGTGTGTCTATAGAGACAATAGGTGCACAACTTGATGTCAGTGTGGGAACTGTACACACAATTATTTACAAAGAACTGAAGATGTGGAAGATTTGCGCAAAGTTTATCCCAAGGGTGCTCAGAGAAAATCAGACAAGACAGTCCCCCCCCCATAATCCAGACCTGTCACCGTGTGACTTTTGGTTATTCCCTAAGCTCAAGGAAAACCTTAGAGGTTATCGTTATGAGACAATTGGGGAAATGAAAGAGGCTGTGACGAGGGTTATTGACACGCTCACACAAGAGGACTTCTATGGGGGTCTTCCAGAAATTGTTGGAATGGTTCAAGTGCATTGCAGTCGGAGGAGATTACTTTGAAGGGAACTAGAGTTTCGTGTGTGTGTTATCAATAAAAGTGCCCATACGAAAAAAAGTTTGGAAACTTACTGAAGGCATTTCGTACGTTAATAGACTGTGTGACACGAAGATTTTCGTTTGGATATAAAAAGTAAACACAACAATGATGTCTCTAAGTAGAAAATTCAGTTTTTTTTTTTGTTTTTGTTTTTTTTACCCAGGCATCACCACATTATCAAGGCCAAGAGGCCACTCAAGGATAAGGGCTAAAGAGTGTACAGTAGAAATTGGACAATATAGTAGTCATTAGTAATGAAAATTCGGTAAATTTGATAACTAATATGGAACGGCTCATCAAGAACTTGTTTACGTTAGACTTGAACACAACCATATTGTAGTCAGCTGGAAAGCAGGAAAACGGAAGACAATTCCACAGGCGTGCAGTTCTAAGAAAGAAGCTTTGTTCATGGAATCTACGTTTAGGTTTAGGCACAGATAAAGAGTGAGGGGAATTATTGATAGTGTTTACAGCTAGACGAGTGTTTCTTGTGAAAGTTAGGCGAGGGGGGACCATAGATTGAAGCTCAGTCGAACACTTTCCATGAAAATAACGATACATCAGAGACAAACTCGCAACATCTTTTCTGTGAGATAGAGGTTGCAGGGAAGAGAAAAGGACATCTCCTACGAGGCTACGAAGTCTATTTTCTTATCCGGATTTTCTCCTATATTAAAAAACAAAAAGGAAAAAAAAATCTCTCTCTCTCTCTCTCTCTCTCTCTCTCTCTCTCTCTCTCTCTCTCTCTCTCTCTCTCTCTTTCCTGACATTTCATATGACTTTTACACTAAACCAGCATAACCGATCGCATCTAAATTCTCTTCCCCCGCTCCTTTTTTTTTAATATATATATATATATTTCCTTTTTCTTTACTTTCCCCACTTCTTCTTCTTCTTCTTCTTCTTCTTCTTCTTCTTCTTCTTCTTCTTCTTTCCATCTTGTGCCTCTTCTTCCTCCTCCTTTTCTGATTCTCCTCTACGCTCTGAGTGCCATTCTGCCCACAGATTCTTGACATATTAAAAAACGCTTCCAATGCACACAACAAAAAATATCATATTCCAAAAATCACGTAAACTGATCAAGTAGTTTTATCATGAAACAGGCAAATCAAATTTTTTTACGAGTAACCGAAAAACGGTTGTCTTGTCCTCCATTAAAAAAATACAATGCCAACAAGTGAAGGGAGATACCTCAACAATAATTCAAACTTGCGGGATTCATGTTGTATCAATTTCGAAGAGCAATTCTGTCTCTAATGTCACCAATTTTTCCACAAGAGTTTTTGGCTTAGCAGCAGAAATACACAATGTCTACAGCTGAACCATTTAATAGGAGGAGTGGTGTTGTATAGGAGTCTTAGAGAGAGTGAGAGTCTTAGAGAGAGATTTATTAGAGGGATGTTGTTGTAAGAGAGATTGTTGAGAGATGTAAAGAGATTCATATTTATAAAAAATGTTAATACACAGAAGTGTAGATATGAGATGTAGAGTTCACATTGTACATATGAGATGTCGAGACGTGTATGTAAAGACATTTTAAACCACATGATATACAAGACATATAATAACAATTTTCACTTTACCTTTTGGTAGAATTACAACACAAAGACGACGTTTATAAAAACACATGATGAGTTTATTTCTTCACACGACCGGTCGTGGTTTTCATCATCAAGAATTCAAAGCTTCACATTCTAATTTCAAAAGTGACCGTCTCGCTTCTAGACGTTCGAATCCCAACTCCCGACTATCGTCTGTCGTCCTCAAACTCCCTTTCAGTTTTTCCCCCAGTTTCTCTCAAGTTTCTAACTATATCCAGAACTTCCCATTTTCCATGACGTCATACACATGTTAAAACATGTGTCTTCTTTCACGTGTTCTGGACATGCGTATCCAAAACTTTTTCCTTTGTTTACAAAAGGAATTTTAACCTATATTCCCAGTCACCTATATTTCCAATATGTTAAAAACATGTTTATTAAATTATCTTGTAGTTGCATTCCTCAATTGAATTTTTCATAACAGAATTGACAACGCATATTCTTTTCTTGAAACTATTTTATCTCTAAGCTAAACAATGGTTTGTTTTACATTCCATTTTCTAATTCTCTCTCATAATCTATTTCTAAACCTAATTTACGAGGTTCGAATTTCGTCTATTCTATTTCATTTTCATTTTAACTAAATCTCTCTATTTTTATACTTACATGAAAAGGGGACAGCCCTTATCATGTAACAGTGGCACAAACATCTACGTTTCAAATCGATATAAAAAGTAAGCTGAACGAAATGTTGTTAGGTTCCCTTTTTTGAGATGAGGATTGCCAATTCGGATTAATTTGACTACTGTTCTCATATTGAGTGTTATTTGCACAGCGTTTTGGCCGATGAAACCTCCGATCTTCTTCAGGTGTCTCTTGTCGAACTTGCAATAATGATCCGTGGCGTAACTATGAAGGGCAGTGTAGTATCGGTTCTGTGGTCATGATATACTCCTCCGATGCATCCTCTTTCTTTCTTTTTTTTTTTTGGCGGAAGCAGTGTAGTATATGTTCTGCTATAAAACTAAATAATCTATATATTAATACGGTAGCGTGTGCGTTATTTTCTATGCCACGATTACATCCGGGTCGTTTAATTGTTATGTACTTCTATTTCTTGTCATAAATGATTTTACCAAGAATTCTTCATAAATTTTGGTTTCGGTTTCGATAATAGCTGAAGGGGCTCAAGTTATATATATTCCTCTTGTTTCCGCTCTTCTCGCACCCATCCCCTGACATCATTCACTCTTTCATCCCATCATGACGAACATTTCTGTAAAAGTCTGAGGAAGCTACAGACGGCCAAAAAAAAAAACGGCCGGGTAGCTGAAACAATAATGTAACTTAACAAAAAGATACGGTAATAAAAATAAAACGTATATATATATATATATATATATATATATATATATATATATATATATATATATATATATTATTATTATTATTATTATTATTATTCATAAGTTTTGGTTTCGATTCAAACTGATGCACCCAAATCATATATTTTTTAATTTTTTAAATCACAACTTTAAAAATCAATAAAAAATTGACTCTATATATAGAGTATATATGCGGAATCTGCATACATTAAAATATCATATTTAAGCGTATTTTACGACTGGGCTACGTCGAGCGTCTCTGTAAGCTTAGACAAATACTTTTGCAATTTTAACAAAAGGGATACAATAATATCAGGGCGTCTCCATTTACGCTGAACATCCACAGAATACCAACATCAATATATGACATGTGAAAGTGTGGGTGTGTAGCCTAGTTTGTTCGTTGTGTACATCTACAACGTTTTTTGATATGTCAAGAATCTGTAGGCAGAATGACACTCGGGGCGTGGAGGGGAGTCAGAAAAGGAGGAGGAAGAGGCGAAAGATAGAAGAAGAAGAAGAAGAAGAAGAAGAAGAAGAAGAAGAAGAAGAAGAAGCAGAAGGGGAAGGAGGAGACGGAGGAGAAGAAGAAGAAGAAGAAGAAGAAGAAGAAGAAGAAGAAGAAGAAGAAGAAGTGGGTTAAGTAATGAAAAGGAAAATATATATTTAAAAAAAGAGGAGGGGAGAAGAGAATTTAGATGGGATCGGTGATGCTGGTTAACGAGTACAAAATTCATTTGTTATGAGAGAGAGGGAGAGAGAGAGAGAGAGAGAGAGAGAGAGAGAGAGAGAGAGAGAGAGAGAGGGGGGGGGGAAGATACCGACAGAATAGTTCATAGAGATAGAGACAAAGAGGTATATAAGAAAGAGAGAGAGGGGATGTACAATGTGTGTGAGAGAGAGAGAGAGAGAAAGAGAAAAAGAGAGATTGAAGAGTGAGATGGCGAGCGAAAGCCAGAGAGATGTCCAATGAGATGGGAGGAGCTAGTTAGTATTTCATGCTGCACCGTGAATGTGCATAGTTGTTCTGCAAAACAATGTGAATTGCGAACGAGCGAACTAATAACTGCAATTTGGCAACAGGTGTTCGGTATCTTAGCCGATCGAGGGGGTGGGACTCGAGAGAGAAAAAAAGCCAAACTCAACAAAAAATTAACCCCATTTTAACACAATTCCTGCTTTTGTTTCAAGTTTTTTAGTCATCAATATATAAATAGAAGTGAAAGCAACAGTTGGCGCTGGCGGTAACACAAAACTTCTCATCAAAACGAATAGAGCACTTTTCGGATGCTGATACTGCTTGTAGAAACACTAAAATTTTATTTCCTTGCTTGTGCCAATGGCGCAGTGGAAATGGAAAACTTGGATCATTCTATCGCTCCAGAAATGATAGGGAAGTAATTCTCAGAGCAGGCTGTCTTGATTTGACAAAGTACAAAATCGACTTTGCAACCTAGTGGAGATGAAAAAATGTGTGTGTGTGTATATATATATATTAGGGTTGGACGATTAATCGGAATCGGGAATCGGAAAAATCGGAAGATTTGGGGAGTATCGGAATCAATATCAAAATCTGAAAAATTGATGCCCATTTTCCGATGGCAATCGATTCTTTTGTCTTTTTTTTTTATTTGATTTTGTTTAAAGTAACATCTTTCATTGTTAGTCCTAATGATAAAATAATAAATATTTATTGATTTTTAAAATAATAGTAAAGCTAAAATCGATAGATCACTCTCTGCAAGTGTATTTTGACGTTTAGGAAAATATCTGCATTTTTAACATGAGTTTATACAAAATTCGGGGAAAATTACAATCTTATAGTTAAATAACGAGAGATTTATAAAGAATTGGAATCGGTGATTGTATCGGAATCGGGAATTTAGCATGGAATCGGTAATTGTATCGGAATCGGGGAAAATATCGGAATATACGTATATATAAACTCAAGTAACTAATGGGGGAAGTTTACTAGTCAAATGCCGTTGTAAGCTTGAGTCAAATATAAGTATAATAAATGTTTATATTTATCCCAACCAAAAATAAAAAAAAGCTCGATACTGCAATAAGAAGTAGGGCTTAATATCATAAACATAAACAAAGTCTGTAAACCGGAGATTTACATGCAAAAATTTATTTTTCAATAAAGAAGGGTGGTGAAATATCCTTATTCCGCAGAGTTTCAAAGAATGCAAGGTTCTTTTCATCAGAGGGGGAAAAAAAACTCAGGCCGGGATCAAAGTGTAGTACCTGTTCTGCAGATGCCGCACTTAAGGTAATTTGTCCCAGTCAATGGAGGGGGAACCCTCTATACTATATATCTATATATATTAAAAACGGCCTTGTGCCTAATTTGCTTTGGTGGGGAAAGCAAATAAATACAAATACGGAGCTAAAGATTTGCTGGTTTTAGCATTTCATGAAACCTCACTCCATGATGTTAGTCATAGAGTTTAAAATACAGTTTGTGTGGAGTAATGTCCTTATTTATTGGAGCTATTGTGTCGAAAAATAAATATATATATGATGAAAATAATGGAAATAGTATTCCGACAAAAATATACAATATACACTATTCCTTGCCATAATTGCCATCATAAATACGTTGGTGAAACTCAGCGTAAATTGGAAAAAAGGCTCAATGAACATAAAAGAGATATAAAAAAAATAGCAATTCTCTAAGTGCATTGTTCTCTCATTCATTGCAACATAACCACACCTTTGACTTTAAACAAGCAAAAGTAGTTAAATTTATTTCAAATAAACCGCGCCGGAGACTTCTTGAATCTGCGCTTATCGCATTTTCAAGCACTATTAAACAACGTGGAGGTTTCTATAACATAGCGCCATTAATAAGTAAACTTTTATTAAACGAACATTATTTAACTGTAGACACAGGTTAACTTTCTCACACCATTCAAACACCCCCTGTAATAATTAACACATAATCTCAATCAATAAATTACATAAAAAACACTCATTTCATTTCTGTTATAAACCTATATTTGAATTTCAACAGATATATCTTTTTTCCAATAAGAATATTAACTGCGTTTCATAGTTTTAAAATTACATTAACGACTATATGACGTCACTAAAATTTCCTTCTCTTTAACAGCGTCAGCCCTCCCCCCTCCTTTTTGAAGTTCCAACATCAATTTTCCGTTTCTCTGAAATAGAACTGCGTCACACTGTGCACGTGAAACATTTTCAAATATTTTGTACTGGTATTTTTTGTTTCTTAATCTCATTCATCCAGAGGAAGTTTCAAAATAAAGACGAAACGTTGATGAACACATAATACGGTTTGTTCCGTTTTATTCTCTCTCTCTCTCTCTCTCTCTCTCTCTCTCTCTCTCTCTCTCTCTATATATATATATATATATATATATATATATATATATATATATATATATATATATATATATATGGGTAGAGCACTGTCGTAAATAATCTCACCCGCTACTTAATTGGCTGAAAATGCGAAGCTCGTTGTTTGTTTGTTTACGAACAGGCGATTTGAGCACTATAAAAGTGGTGGCGGGTGTCTATTTAAATAGACATCCCAACGAGTTACTTACGGGCATCGATTCCATGGTCGAGTGGGAGAACTGCCGACTGTCAACACGACGGTTCTAGGTTCAATCCTTGGCTTGGGAGAGATGCTAGTCTAGCGGCACTGATGAGTTGTGATACAACGAAACAGGACTGTATGTCGATGACTACAAATATATATATATATATATATATATATATATATATATATATATATATATATATATACAGAGTGACGCGATAAAATTGTCGCCCTAGAAAAGATGATATGATTCCGTTTGATAAAAGCCGGTTTGCAGACCATCTATTATTTGACCAGTTGTGTACAAATCCCAAGAGGAATAGGAGCCTTCTATCATGTCTGTAACACTCTTCAGCACATTCAGGCATACTTTGGTGTTGACTTTCAAGCCAACTTCGAAGATGTGAGGTGGCATGATGTGGCCCTTACTTAAAACCACACCAAAGACCATAACCGTGACTAGAAACTTTGTTTTCATCTACCTGGCCATGTCTCTGTTATTCGTGGCAATCCAGCAATGCATTTTGTGGGCGCTGGCAATGATCCTGTTGTCATAACAATAAGATCGGAGATGCGCTGCTGTACAGCTCATGAACTCTACTGATCCACGGTAGAGAGCATGAGTTGTACAACAGCGCATCTCCGATCTCGCTTGTTGGACATTGTGTCACTTTCAGACATGATAGAAGGCTCCTATTGCTCTTGGGATTTGTACACAACTGGCTAACTAGTAGATGGTCTGAAATAAAAAAAAAATAAGAGAAAAAGAAAAGCGGGTTTCATCAAACGGAAATGGACTCATGTCGTCTTTTCTAGGGCGACAATTTTATCGTTCTACCCTGTTAATAGTCTAGAAAGTGTTAATCTGATTTATAAAACTCTAAGTCATTATGTCTGTCTCAATTTTTTCATCTCCTCCAAGATCAAGGTCGTAGAGCGACACAAGGCGGGTCAAACGATTGCATTTTTTGTAAACCATGCTTTTATGTGTCTTTAGCTGATAAAAATAGCCGCTAAAGGGTCAAAGTTTTTTTTTAAATGTGAACTTGGCAGGCATACTTAAAGTGTGCTTGTATGCATGCGCAAATATACATTTATGCGTTAAAGTTGGTTCAATTTTAGCTACTCCTTATCCATCTGACGATAGCTCAAGTGGTAACGACTAAGGTTGGAGTGCTAAATGTTTTGGTCTCGATTTTAGCTGATGGCACCTAAGTCATATTTGTTTTACTTTTGAAATCACTACAATATATTGGGTACAATATAATAAACAATAGCGAATTGACTCTATGATAAAAATATGAAATCTGCACACATGAAAATATCATATGTTGTAATATTTTTTATATAATGAAACGTATGATTAAAGAAAATAGAAGGTTCTATTTATAGACACTGGCGATAGGAACTAACCTATCAAATTGAGCCACGTTCTTCTAGAATGCAATTAGAAAATACTTGATCTGTAAAAATTCTTGCACATAATTTTTTTGTGTCTGCACCAGAAAGATCTTTGCTCTTTGTCTGCAAAATATTAAAGTTCAAGAGTGTTTCTCTTTGTCTGCAAAATTTTAAAGTTCAAGAGTGTTTCTCTTTGTCTGCAAAATATTAAAGTTCAAGAGTTTTTCTCTTTGTCTGCAAAATATTAATGTTCAAGAGTGTTTCTCTTTGTCTGCAAAATATTAATGTTCAAGAGTTTTTCTCTTTGTCTGCAAAATATTAAAGTTCAAGAGTTTTTCTCTTTGTCTGCAAAATATTAATGTTCAAGAGTGTTTCTCTTTGTCTGCAAAATTTTAAAGTTCAAGAGTTTTTCTCTTTGTCTGCAAAATATTAAAGTTCAAGAGTGTTTCTCTTTGTCTGCAAAATTTTAAAGTTCAAGAGTGTTTCTCTTTGTCTGCAAAATATTAAAGTTCAAGAGTTTTTCTCTTTGTCTGCAAAATATTAAAGTTCAAGAGTTTTTCTCTTTGTCTGCAAAATATTAATGTTCAAGAGTGTTTCTCTTTGTCTGCAAAATTTTAAAGTTCAAGAGTGTTTCTTTTTGTCTGCAAAATATTAATGTTCAAGAGTGTTTCTCTTTGTCTGCAAAATATTAATGTTCAAGAGTGTTTCTCTTTGTCTGCAAAATTTTAAAGTTCAAGAGTGTTTCTCTTTGTCTGCAAAATATTAATGTTCAAGAGTGTTTCTCTTTGTCTGCAAAATATTAATGTTCAAGAGTGTTTCTCTTTGTCTGCAAAATTTTAAAGTTCAAGAGTGTTTCTCTTTGTCTGCAAAATATTAATGTTCAAGAGTGTTTCTCTTTGTCTGCAAAATATTAATGTTCAAGAGTGTTTCTCTTTGTCTGCAAAATTTTAAAGTTCAAGAGTGTTTCTCTTTGTCTGCAAAATATTAAAGTTCAAGAGTGTTTCTCTTTGTCTGCAAAATTTTAAAGTTCAAGAGTTTTTCTCTTTGTCTGCAAAATTTTAAAGTTCAAGAGTGTTTCTCTTTGTCTGCAAAATATTAAAGTTCAAGAGTTTTTCTCTTTGTCTGCAAAATTTTAAAGTTCAAGAGTGTTTCTCTTTGTCTGCAAAATATTAAAGTTCAAGAGTTTTTCTCTTTGTCTGCAAAATTTTAAAGTTCAAGAGTTTTTCTCTTTGTCTGCAAAATATTAAAGTTCAAGAGTGTTTCTCTTTGTCTGCAAAATTTTAAAGTTCAAGAGTTTTTCTCTTTGTCTGCAAAATATTAAAGTTCAAGAGTGTTTCTCTTTGTCTGCAAAATATTAAAGTTCAAGAGTTTTTCTCTTTGTCTGCAAAATTTTAAAGTTCAAGAGTGTTTCTCTTTGTCTGCAAAATTTTAAAGTTCAAGAGTGTTTCTCTTTGTCTGCAAAATATTAAAGTTCAAGAGTGTTTCTCTTTGTCTGCAAAATATTAAAGTTCAAGAGTGTTTCTCTTTGTCTGCAAAATTTTAAAGTTCAAGAGTGTTTCTCTTTGTCTGCAAAATATTAAAGTTCAAGAGTTTTTCTCTTTGTCTGCAAAATTTTAAAGTTCAAGAGTGTTTCTCTTTGTCTGCAAAATATTAATGTTCAAGAGTGTTTCTCTTTGTCTGCAAAATTTTAAAGTTCAAGAGTGTTTCTCTTTGTCTGCAAAATATTAAAGTTCAAGAGTTTTTCTCTTTGTCTGCAAAATATTAAAGTTCAAGAGTGTTTCTCTTTGTCTGCAAAATTTTAAAGTTCAAGAGTGTTTCTCTTTGTCTGCAAAATATTAAAGTTCAAGAGTGTTTCTCTTTGTCTGCAAAATATTAAAGTTCAAGAGTTTTTCTCTTTGTCTGCAAAATTTTAAAGTTCAAGAGTGTTTCTCTTTGTCTGCAAAATATTAAAGTTCAAGAGTTTTTCTCTTTGTCTGCAAAATTTTAAAGTTCAAGAGTGTTTCTCTTTGTCTGCAAAATATTAAAGTTCAAGAGTTTTTCTCTTTGTCTGCAAAATTTTAAAGTTCAAGAGTGTTTCTCTTTGTCTTCAAAATATTAAAGTTCAAGAGTGTTTCTCTTTGTCTGCAAAATTTTAAAGTTCAAGAGTGTTTCTCTTTGTCTGCAAAATTTTAAAGTTCAAGAGTGTTTCTCTTTGTCTGCAAAATATTAAAGTTCAAGAGTGTTTCTCTTTGTCTGCAAAATATTAAAGTTCAAGAGTTTTTCTCTTTGTCTGCAAAATATTAAAGTTCAAGAGTGTTTCTCTTTGTCTGCAAAATATTAAAGTTCAAGAGTTTTTCTCTTTGTCTGCAAAATTTTAAAGTTCAAGAGTTTTTCTCTTTGTCTGCAAAATATTAAAGTTCAAGAGTTTTTCTCTTTGTCTGCAAAATTTTAAAGTTCAAGAGTGTTTCTCTTTGTCTGCAAAATTTTAAAGTTCAAGAGTGTTTCTCTTTGTCTGCAAAATATTAAAGTTCAAGAGTTTTTCTCTTTGTCTGCAAAATATTAAAGTTCAAGAGTGTTTCTCTTTGTCTGCAAAATATTAAAGTTCAAGAGTTTTTCTCTTTGTCTGCAAAATATTAAAGTTCAAGAGTGTTTCTCTTTGTCTGCAAAATTTTAAAGTTCAAGAGTTTTTCTCTTTGTCTGCAAAATATTAAAGTTCAAGAGTGTTTCTCTTTGTCTGCAAAATTTTAAAGTTCAAGAGTGTTTCTCTTTGTCTGCAAAATTTTAAAGTTCAAGAGTGTTTCTCTTTGTCTGCAAAATTTTAAAGTTCAAGAGTTTTTCTCTTTGTCTGCAAAATATTAAAGTTCAAGAGTGTTTCTCTTTGTCTGCAAAATTTTAAAGTTCAAGAGTTTTTCTCTTTGTCTGCAAAATATTAAAGTTCAAGAGTGTTTCTCTTTGTCTGCAAAATTTTAAAGTTCAAGAGTGTTTCTCTTTGTCTGCAAAATTTTAAAGTTCAAGAGTGTTTCTCTTTGTCTGCAAAATATTAAAGTTCAAGAGTTTTTCTCTTTGTCTGCAAAATTTTAAAGTTCAAGAGTTTTTCTCTTTGTCTGCAAAATATTAAAGTTCAAGAGTGTTTCTCTTTGTCTGCAAAATATTAAAGTTCAAGAGTTTTTCTCTTTGTCTGCAAAATTTTAAAGTTCAAGAGTGTTTCTCTTTGTCTGCAAAATATTAAAGTTCAAGAGTGTTTCTCTTTGTCTGCAAAATATTAAAGTTCAAGAGTTTTTCTCTTTGTCTGCAAAATATTAAAGTTCAAGAGTGTTTCTCTTTGTCTGCAAAATTTTAAAGTTCAAGAGTGTTTCTCTTTGTCTGCAAAATTTTAAAGTTCAAGAGTGTTTCTCTTTGTCTGCAAAATATTAAAGTTCAAGAGTTTTTCTCTTTGTCTGCAAAATTTTAAAGTTCAAGAGTTTTTCTCTTTGTCTGCAAAATATTAAAGTTCAAGAGTGTTTCTCTTTGTCTGCAAAATATTAAAGTTCAAGAGTTTTTCTCTTTGTCTGCAAAATATTAAAGTTCAAGAGTGTTTCTCTTTGTCTGCAAAATATTAAAGTTCAAGAGTTTTTCTCTTTGTCTGCAAAATTTTAAAGTTCAAGAGTTTTTCTCTTTGTCTGCAAAATTTTAAAGTTCAAGAGTGTTTCTCTTTGTCTGCAAAATTTTAAAGTTCAAGAGTGTTTCTCTTTGTCTGCAAAATATTAAAGTTCAAGAGTTTTTCTCTTTGTCTGCAAAATTTTAAAGTTCAAGAGTTTTTCTCTTTGTCTGCAAAATATTAAAGTTCAAGAGTGTTTCTCTTTGTCTGCAAAATTTTAAAGTTCAAGAGTTTTTCTCTTTGTCTGCAAAATTTTAAAGTTCAAGAGTTTTTCTCTTTGTCTGCAAAATATTAAAGTTCAAGAGTGTTTCTCTTTGTCTGCAAAATTTTAAAGTTCAAGAGTTTTTCTCTTTGTCTGCAAAATATTAAAGTTCAAGAGTTTTTCTCTTTGTCTGCAAAATTTTAAAGTTCAAGAGTGTTTCTCTTTGTCTGCAAAATATTAAAGTTCAAGAGTTTTTCTCTTTGTCTGCAAAATTTTAAAGTTCAAGAGTGTTTCTCTTTGTCTGCAAAATTTTAAAGTTCAAGAGTGTTTCTCTTTGTCTGCAAAATTTTAAAGTTCAAGAGTGTTTCTCTTTGTCTGCAAAATTTTAAAGTCCAAGAGTGTTTCTCTTTGTCTGCAAAATTTTAAAGTTCAAGAGTGTTTCTCTTTGTCTGCAAAATATTAAAGTTCAAGAGTGTTTCTCTTTGTCTGCAAAATTTTAAAGTTCAAGAGTGTTTCTCTTTGTCTGCAAAATTTTAAAGTTCAAGAGTGTTTCTCTTTGTCTGCAAAATTTTAAAGTCCAAGAGTGTTTCTCTTTGTCTGCAAAATATTAAAGTTCAAGAGTGTTTCTCTTTGTCTGCAAAATTTTAAAGTTCAAGAGTGTTTCTCTTTGTCTGCAAAATTTTAAAGTTCAAGAGTGTTTCTCTTTGTCTGCAAAATTTTAAAGTTCAAGAGTGTTTCTCTTTGTCTGCAAAATTTTAAAGTTCAAGAGTGTTTCTCTTTGTCTGCAAAATTTTAAAGTTCAAGAGTGTTTCTCTTTGTCTGCAAAATTTTAAAGTTCAAGAGTGTTTCTCTTTGTCTGCAAAATTTTAAAGTTCAAGAGTGTTTCTCTTTGTCTGCAAAATTTTAAAGTTCAAGAGTGTTTCTCTTTGTCTGCAAAATTTTAAAGTTCAAGAGTGTTTCTCTTTGTCTGCAAAATTTTAAAGTTCAAGAGTGTTTCTCTTTGTCTGCAAAATTTTAAAGTTCAAGAGTGTTTCTCTTTGTCTGCAAAATTTTAAAGTTCAAGAGTGTTTCTCTTTGTCTGCAAAATTTTAAAGTTCAAGAGTGTTTCTCTTTGTCTGCAAAATTTTAAAGTTCAAGAGTGTTTCTCTTTGTCTGCAAAATTTTAAAGTTCAAGAGTGTTTCTCTTTGTCTGCAAAATTTTAAAGTTCAAGAGTGTTTCTCTTTGTCTGCAAAATTTTAAAGTTCAAGAGTGTTTCTCTTTGTCTGCAAAATTTTAAAGTTCAAGAGTGTTTCTCTTTGTCTGCAAAATTTTAAAGTTCAAGAGTGTTTCTCTTTGTCTGCAAAATTTTAAAGTTCAAGAGTGTTTCTCTTTGTCTGCAAAATTTTAAAGTTCAAGAGTGTTTCTCTTTGTCTGCAAAATATTAAAGTTCAAGACTTTTAAAGATTAACTACTCACTGAAAATCCCCACTTTTCATCTCAGCACTGCTACAGATTTGCTATCTGTCAGAAACTCTTCTAAAATTAAATATGGCTTTCAATTCAAAATCATATTTAAACGTATTTTATTATCGGGCAACGCGGGATGGCCTGCTAGTACTTAAATAAAAAAAAAACACCTTCGTCTCGGTTATTCGTAAAAAAAAGACATGTGTAAATATAAATGAAATAAACTACTCATTAAGTGCGCTTGAAAGCCAAATCACAACGTAATATTATGAAAATAAACAAATATTTTACTTGTTTGAAATTTATCACAAATATATTTCAGAGGTATCCTCCATCTTCAGTGTGCTGTTTTTTTTTTTCTTCTTTTTTTTTATCCTTTTCTTCTTCCTTGCCATGTTGTAAATTTGGAGAAAGAAGTATGTTTGTAAAGAGCCGCGCATTGTTTCTAGTGGTTGTCTTTTGAAATGTTTGAACTGTGCGTAGGCAACGTGAGAATAACGTCAAGGATGAGAGTTCATATAATAATATTACGTTGTGATTTGGCTTTCAAGCGCACTAGATGCGTTTTTTATTTTATTCAAATTAAAACAACGTTTCTATATGAACTCTCATCCTTGACGTTATTCTCGCGTTGCCTACGCATAGTTCAAGCATTTCAAAATACAACCGCCAGATACAACGCGCGGCTCCTTACAAACATACTTCTTTCTCCAAATTTACAACATGGCAAGGAAGAAGAAAAGGAAAAAAAAAGAAACAAAACAGCACACTGAAGATGGAGTATACCTCTGAAATATATTTGTGATAAATTTCAAACAAGTAAAATATTTGTTTATTTAATATTACGTTGTGATTTGGCTTTCAAGCGCACTTGATGCGTATTTTATTTTATTCAAATTAAAACAACGTTTCTATCTCTCATCCTTGATGTGCAAATTTTTTTTTTTTTTAATTTTTTATTTGACTAAAAACCAACCAACCAAATCAATCATTTGATATAAACAGAAGTGGACTTTCTCTCTCTCTTTTTTTTTTTTTTTTTTTTGAAGATTGAAGTACCTCCCAGCTGTCAATAGTGACCATTGTTTTTCTTTCTGTAAACAATATATGAATTATTTATTTTGCGCGCGAATAGCAATGGCCAGTGTTGACAGATGAAATCTGCTTTTAACTTTTAAAAGATCGGGAACAAAAAATAAATAAAATAAAATAAATAAAAGTGCAGGACGTTAAAAAGCTTAGAAAAAGGAGGGAGAGTTTCATAGTAAAATGTTTGTTTACATTACATTTAAATTTCTGCATGTTGATACGGTCGAGGAAACAGGGAACAGAAAAGGAATACTAAAGACAAACGGTTCAATGAACAGACTAAAAAATCTTCTGGAATTTAAGAACATCTAAAATGAAAGGGTGGGATTTTGCTACTGAGTTGAAAGTAATTAAGAAAGGAATTGTCTTATCTTTCAGAATTTTTTAGATTTCGATTGGTAATTTTTATTATAGGCATTATTTGGACTGCTATTCTCATCTTGGTTGATATTTTGGCAACATTTCGGCCGATGTAAGCTCTGGCCTTTTTCAGGCACACCTTTGCAACATGCAAATCTTTATGTTCAACTTGGGAGCCTATATGGAATTTTAAACTGAACTCTTTATCTAAACCACAGAGGTAGATTATTCTTGTTCCATCAGTCATGACTGAGTAGAAGTTTTAATTATTTATCATGTTTGTTTTTTTTGTTGTTTTTTTTTAAATATATTATTCTGAGTTACTAGCGGAGTCTGTGGAAATTCCACAGCGGCATCTTTCATATGTGGGAGTATTCTGGTTCTGCGAACAAAAATAGCGCAGTCGGTATTTCGCAGTGAGGAGGCCTTAGACAATAGGCGATAAACTTGCTTCTCATGAAGATCAGGAGGCAAGGCATGGGAGGGTGAACCTCCTAGAACTACCAAGAATATTTGCATCAGTCTAACAGCAAAAAGGTCACCAAAATGGCCCAGTTTCTGTTGGACTCATTGTCGAGGCCAAAACCTCAGCTGACGTGTATTCTGAAATACACCCACATACCAACCCAAGAGTCGGAACCTCTCGGTCTATTTATACATTTTGGAAGAGTTCATACCTTGTGTATGGGTTAGTCCTCAACACGATAACCAAGCATACAACTAGTTTCCAAAAATTTAAAACTAACAGATCGATAAGATATTAAATTTTCCTTTGGTAACAATTATTTGTTGCCTATTTATTTTTTTTGGTACCCCCTCCCCCGACTAAAGGAGGGTGCACCTGTAAATTCACTCTTGTCCATTTGTCCGTTCGTCTGTATGCACTTTTCTCAATAACTATGCCTTGGAATATTCGAAAATTTTGCACAAACATTAAACATGATATGAGTAAAAAGTAACAGAACGGATTTTCCGGGAAAACTCCGGTCGCCCCTCCCCCTGGGGTTGCCTTTCTGGTTAAAATGGCTAAAATTGACACTTTTGTGTTTATTAAAAAAATTGATGCCTTGGATTTTTATAAAACTTTCTGAAAAGTTGTAACTAAATGATTTCTATATAATTTTGTTTGTCTGTACTTTGCGATAACTATTGGGTGTGCCCCAGGGGTTCTTTTACGGCTAATAAAAACACTCCATTTTTGGAACTATTTTACCATAGTTGTCCAAAATTTTCTATGTATGTCTATTTAGCAGTTTTGCATGTTGCCGAACTCAAATTTAAATATGTTAAGGCCTTAGGGTTTTTTGGGCTAAATGGGAGTGGGGGCAAATGATGGACTTAGTCATTTCTTTTTTTTTTTTTTTTTTTCATGGTGTAGAACTCAAATGTACATATATTAAGGCCTAAAACTACACCGATTGTTCATTTTTACCAGGATTTGACACTCTTTTGGGGACTTTTGGGGCTAAATAGGGGAAGTTAGTCATTTTCTATGCCTCGTTCACTACCCACTCACGGGGGACCATGCATGCTTGCTTTTTTTTTTTTTTTTTTTTTTTGTCTTGTTAACTATATTGCACAGTCGTCGGTGTAACGTTGAAAATCGGACAAAACAACTTTATATGTCAGATAATTGAATGCTGAGGATTATACCTATACCCGATATCCACCTAAAACGCGTGGCCGACACAGTGTCTTCATTCGAGAAAATATGTTTAAGAAAAAGAGAAAACAGTCCATTTGTGTAACAATTAAATTATATTTTTAAGGGATGGGTTTTTTTTGTTGTTGTTTTCCAAGTTTTTCAATTCGTATTTTCGACAATTCAACTCTCTTTGAACTTTTATATTAGTAGCGGCTGTTACTTTCTGATAAAGCACCAACCGCTCCTTAAGCATCACCAATGTGTGTGTGTGTGTGTGTGTGTGTGTGTGTGTGTGTGTGTGTGTGTGTGTGTGTGTGTGTGTGTGTGTATGTTTTAATTTTCTTCCTTTGAAGATTGTGATGCTGAGTATGGGGCAGCCAAACCAGCTGCCAACATTGCCCCGCTTTTTTATGTGAGATGATTAATTGGAATCTGAAATCAGAAAAAAAAAAAAAAAAATTGGGGACTTTTGGTGGTATCGGGAAAAAAATGTGTGCCTATTTTCCGATGCCAAAAACGATTCCTTTAAATTATCTTTTTTATTTGATTTGTTTTAACCAACCCCCTGCCCCGCTTGTAGTAATAATGAAATAGCAAATGTTTATTGATTTTAAACGACCAGTAAAACCCCACCCATAAAGTTGGTTTGAGAAAACATCTGCACATTTAACATGCGTTTTTACGGTAATCAGGAAAAATAACACTTTTATAGTTAAATATTTAGAGATTTATAAAGAATCGGAATCAGAATGGCTAATTGTATCGGAATCGGAAATTTATTTAGTACGGAATCGGTAATTGTATCAGAATATGGGAAAATATTGGAATCATCTCATCACTGGATCCTTCTATCGATCCAGTAGATATCTCACTGCTGATGCAATTCTCTATCTATATAAGAGCCAGATACGTCCAAGGATGGAATACTGTTGCCACATATGGGCAGGAGCTGCTAGAAAAGACTTGTCCTGCCTTGATAGGGTTCAAAATAGACTTCGTGGCCTGGTGGGAGATGTCCTTTTCTCTTCGCTGCAACCTCTATCTCACAGAAGAGATGTTGCGAGTTTGTCTCTGCTTTATCGTTATTTTCATGGAAAGTGGTCGACTGAGCTTCAATCTATGGTCCCCCCTCGCCAAACTTTAACAAGAAACACTAGACTAGCTGAAAACATTATCAATAATTTCCCCCACTCTTTATCTGTGCCTAAACCTAAACATAGATTCCATGATCAAAGTTTCTTCCTTAGAACTGCACGCCTGTGGAATTGTCTTCCGTTTTCCTGCTTTCCAGCTGTCTATAATATGGTTGTCTTCAAGTCCAACGTGAACAAGTTTCTGATGAGCCGTTCCACTTAAGTTAACAAATTAACCGAACTTCCATTACTATCGATTACTATATTGTCCTTTTGACTACTTTAAACTCTTTAACCCTTATCCTTGAGTGGCCTGTCGGCCTTGATAAGTGGTGACGCCTATGTAAAATGTATATATATATATATATGTATATATATTTCCCCCAGAACCTCTGGCCTTGATGGAGGGGAGACTAAAACTTGCTGCTATGGTTTGATCTGAAATAACAGCAATGGCAGAGTTGATTCCAAATAATTCTCATGTGTTATATTTTCCCTCTTTGGGGAATAAGCTACGATTATGAATACCTCCAGTCTCAAATAATCCTTATACACTGTGAAATTTAGTTGGTGGTATGTATGAAAACCAAAGAGGGGAGATATAACATATGAGAAATATTTGGAATCAACTCTGCCATTACTGTTATTTCAGATCATTTGAAAAAACCATAGCAGCAAGTTTTAGTCTCCCCTCCATCAAGGCCAGAGATTTTGGGGAAATATCAGATATTTTGTAATTCATATGCAAAACTAGGAAAAAAAATGACTATGATTGAAATATTTTGTGGCTGTAAAAAAAGTGCCAAAAAATAGGCTTTGATTGATGGATGATCCTCTTAATGTGTGACATTAAGGGCAAATGTCATATAGGCCACTACACAATTCAGGTCATTACCTTTCCAACGAGCCTTCATTTGTTAAATTCTGATCAATAGTTGCTGAGATTTGGAACTTATAAAATTGCCAAAAATGGTAGTATATATATATATATATATATATATATATATATATATATATATACTAGCATGGATACCTAGCGTTGCCAGGGTCGACATGGCGTTCGGTTTGGACACACCTGCTATACTAACGATAGTGAGCAGTTTTTCGTCATTATATGTCAACTCCATCATTACTCCAACAAAAAAATAAAAGGACTGATGAAAACACGAAAATGTAATCGCCCCTCAAAATGCAGTAGGTGACAAACTCCCCACCAGATATTTCAGCAGAAGGGATACGAGGAGAAGCTATTCTCCGGATATTTAGCACATTTTTATGACTATATTCCAGTTGAAGCGAATTTCTTTCATGTTGCCTCAGTCTAGAAAGATTTGTATAACGAAAAAAAAAACTGTAAATAATTCAGTTTCAAAAATATCAAAGTAGAATTTGTGTTAACCGAAATACACGTTTTTATGCTATAAAAATGATGAGTTATGACTTTTTGTGTTATTAAAAGAAAAAAAATTAGCAGTTACGATGTCAAAAAAATGTGATGAAAAAAAACAAACTGGCAAATAAATGTAAATGAAAGTTTTTTTTTGTTTTGGTTGTAAATAAAAAAATCGTAGTTGAATTGGATAGTTTATTTTAAAATAAAAATCCACTGGACCACAACGTTAATTGCAAAATCACGTTGGAAATTATTTTATTTAATCTAATTCCAAAAATAATGCTTGAAAGTTTGTGTGAATTATTTTTAGTTTGATTGTCCGAAGAAAAAGAAAACAAAACCCCCCAAAAGTTAGTTCCCAGGGGAAATAACTCAAATCGGTTTATAAAAAAAATCAATGTCGGTAAAAATAAATTGAATTAAATATGTTATCAATATAAATCAAATTTAAATAACAAACTTAAATAGAACACTTAAAACAATTCCTTCACTATAAACAATAATTAACACACCGCTATTTAATAAAATCGATTTTCCTTAATGTGATATGTAAATGAGGTCACCTCTTAATCGTATATTTTGCAAGAATCATATTATATATAAGAATGAATTAAATAATCGAGTAATCAACCGTTTGTATATATCAATCAAATTGTGAACAAATAAACAAACAAACAAACAGGACTACAAATTTATATATATTTTTTTAATTTTGTAGAGGGAATTAGACCTGGGGTCCAAAGAGCAAAGTTTATTTTAATGTGTCAATACTTTAAAATAATCATGCTCATAATACTATGGATATATAATAAGCTCAATAGGTATATTTCTCCTAGAGCTATATTAATATTAATTTTGATTTTGTTTGTTTTTCCTGTTGAAACTGATTCATAATTTATAATTATTAATCTTTATAATCAATATTATATATATATATATATACTACCATGGGTGCCCGGCGTTGC
>NC_136521.1:11749503-11754503 GCF_053919585.1 Euprymna scolopes | reverse complement strand
ATAATAATATTAATAATAATAATAATATTAATAATAATAATAATAATAATAAGAAGAAGAAGAAGAAGAAGAAGAAGAAGAAGAAGAAGAAGAAGAAGAAGAAGAAGAAGAAGAAAAAGAAGAAGAAGAAGGGATCTGGAAAATAAAGAAAGTCAAGATAACACCACTAATAGTAGGAACGCTAGGAAATATACTAAAAAAAAACTTTTAAAAAAACATATATATGTAAAATATATATATATATATATATATATATATATATATATATATATATATATATATATATTAAAAAAAAACATATATATATGTAAAAAAAAAAAATTCTCCTATTCTTTTGAATAGGAGAAAGTTTTTTTTTCTTTACAAAGGAGTCACCACTTATCAAGGCCCGGAAGCCACTCGGGGATAAGGATTAATGAGTGTTTAGTAGGCAATGGGACAATATTTTAGTAATCGTTAGTAGTGAAAATTTAGCAAATTGGATTACTTTAAGGGGAATTGCTAATCAAGAACTTGTTTGCATTCGACTTCTTTTCTTTTTTTACATGGAAGTCACCACTTATCAAGGCCCAGAAGCCACTCGGGGATAAGGGTTATTGTGTGTACAGTAATCAATGGGGTAGCGTTGTAGTATTCGTTAGTATTGGAGATTTGATAAAGTGTCATTACTTGAGGGGGGCGGTTCATCAGGAATTTGTTTATGTTGAACTTGAAGATATCCATGTTGAAGTCAGGAGGGAAACAGGCAAGCAGTAGAGAGTTCCACAGGCGTGCAGTTCTAAGAAAGAAGCTTTGATTGGAATTAGAGGGATGACTGAGAAGATACAGTGGATAACAATAATGGCCTTCGGGCCAAGATCAAAGTGTAGTATCTGTTCCGGAAGATGCTGCAAGCTATGACTAGCAAAGACCAGCTATGACTAGCAAAGACCAGATGTGGGGGCAACCCCACATGCCTGACCTTTAACCAGCTCCCATTTCCCACCTCTCGGGAGCTGGTCCCCTTTTTCCCTTCCCCCTCCCTTCACTCCTCACATTAAAAATCGGCCTTGTGCCTAATTTGCTCGGTGGGGGAGCAAATAAATACCATCTGTTCTTCAGATGCTGCACTTCAATTTCTTGTTCTCTCTCAGTGGAGGAGAGATCCTTCACAACTGAGACAATTTTTAATTTTTGTTCCTTTTCTCCACGTTAAAAAACGACCCTGGTGTCTAACTCTGTCCCGGGGGAGGCATTGTAAATAGGAACAATAATGAAAATGGCTGAAATATTAAAGAAAACCCTTGAAGGCACAAGCTGGGCATACAAAAACTGTTATGGATGTAGAATACAAAGGGACATCACATGAAAACTGAAACTTAATCAAGTGAATGCAGCCCAAAAAAGAATATAAAAATAGACACGATGAAGTGGGGAAGCAGTACACTGACAATTTTGCAGACGATTGCATCTTGAACACACAGACAAATGGTACAAACAAAAAACCGTCAGCAGTACTGGAAAATGAAAGTCACAGGATCCTATGGGATCCGGATATACAAACTGATAAGCCATCCAAGTAAGAAGACCGGATGTAATAATAGTTAACAAAAAGGGAAAGTCTTGCCAGATTGTAGATTTTTCTGTTTAAGCAGACCACAGGGTGAAAAATCAAGGAGACAGAGAAGCGGGACAAATCCACAGAACTGACCAGAGAGCTCAAAGGGATCTGGAAAATGAAGAACGTCAATATAACACCACTAATAGTAGGAGTGCTTGGAATAATACCGAAAACCTTTGAAATAAAGAATGGGAGAGATTGGAATCAGAGGGATGTCTGAGAAGCTACAATGGATAACAATGAGGAAAACGGTTGAAATATTAAGGAAAACTCTTGAATGGAGAGGCTAACACACATGAACTGGATATACAGAAACGGCTACAGATGTACCTATTTATAATGCCTCCCCACGGGACAGAATTAGACACCAGGGCCGTTTTTTAATGTGGAGAAAAGGTACAAAAATACAAAATTGTCTCAGTCGTGAAGGACTGTTCCTTCATCGAAAGAGAACAAGAAATGGAAGTGCAGCATCTGAAGAACAGGGTGTTTATTTGTTCCCCCACCGAGCAAATTAGGCACAAAGCCGATTTTTTAATGTGAGGAGTGAAGGGGAAATGGGGACCAACTCCCCAGGAAGTAGGGGAGCTGGATAGTGACAATTGGTATGAAGGGTTGCCCCTACATTGTCCAAGATCTTGTCTGTGGGGTCGCCCCCACATAGGGTCTTTGTTTGCAGTATCTGCCGGAACAGATACTACACGGTATTTATTTGCTCCCTCACCGAGCAAATTAGGCACAAAGCCGATTTTTAATGTGAGGAGTGAAGGGGAAATGGGGACCAACTCCCCGGGGAGTAGGGGAGCTGGATAGTGACAATTGGTATGAAGGGTTGCCCCTACATTGACCAAGGTCTTATCTGTGGGGTCGCCCCCACATAGGGTCTTTGCTTGCAGTATCTGCCGGAACAGATTGTATTTATTTGCTCCCCCACCGAGCAAATTAGGCACAAGGCTAATTTTTAATATGAGGAGTGAAGGGAGGGGGAAGGGAAAAAGGGGACCAGCTCCCGAGAGGTGGGAAATGGGAGCTGGTTAAAGGTCAGGCATGTGGGGTTGCCCCCACATCTGGTCTTTGCTAGTCATAGCTAGTCATAGCTTGCAGTATCTGCCGGAACAGATGGTATTTATTTGCTCCCCCACCGAGCAAATTAGGCACAAGGCCGATTTTTAATGTGAGGAGTGAAGGGAGGGGGAAGGGAAAAGGGGACCAGCTCCCAAAAGGTGGGAAATGGGAGCTGGTTAAAGGTCAGGCATGTGGGGTTGCCCCCACATCTGGTCTTTGCTAGTCATAGCTAGTCATAGCTTGCAGTATCTGCCGGAACAGATGGTATTTATTTGCTCCCCCACTGAGCAAATTAGGCACAAGGCCGTTTTTAATGTGAGGTAAAAACCAGCTCCCCTAAAAGTAGGCAAAAAGGGGGCACTCTGGTTACCAAAAATAATAATTGTCCCAGTATAGAGGGTTTCCCCTCCATTGACTGGTACAAATTATCTTAAGTGCAGCATCTGCCGGAACAGATACTACACTTTGATCTCAGCCAAAAGACCAGATAAATAGCTACAGATGCAAAAGCACAAAGAAACATCACATAGAATCATGAAAACTGAAACTGCATAATTGTAAGTTTTTTCTTTTTGTGTGTGTGTGTGTGTGTGTGTGTGTGTGTGTGTGTGTGTGTGTGTGTGTGTGTGACCATAAAGTGGCACCACACCAAATAAGTGAGGATGGTCAAGGAGGATGGAAAGACTGAGGAGAGAAAGCAGATTTCCACTGGTTGAGTTCAAAGAGGACTGGGACCTTGGGGAGGCTTACTGCCATCCAAATTCCAGTGAAGACTAATGGTTGCTTCCCTACGAGAAATCAATGATAAGCGGCTGTTGCGATAACGCTATTCGTCTGCAATGGTTATCGAAAGAAGTGGAGAGTATTGGAAAACTGGAGAGACTTGTTGTCACTCAGATTCCAGAAAACTCCACAAGTTGTTCTTAAAGAGAAATATTTAATGATGGCTTACGACTTGCGACTACTCCTAGTGAGTAAATACTACTACTACTACTGCTGCTACTACTACTACTACTACTACTAATAATAATAATAATAATAATAATAATAATCGTATTTTTTCGATTTTGTCTTTCGTAAAACTTATATTATGACTAGCAGGGCAACCATGTATTGCCCAGGAGTCCTAATTTTGTTAAATTACATAGATTACAGAAGAAAATGAAAACTAAAATAAATGCTCTGCTTAATATTGCAATTTGAAATGTCAAAATTAGGTACTTATTCAGATTGGCACTTATATTGGAAATTAAAAATAAAGAAAATACAGAAAAGTTTGTATGATGTACGTACTCGATACAGTACGAAGATGTCATATTCCCCAAATCACATAAATCGATAGAGTAGTTTTATTTAAAAATAACAAAATAAAAATTTACGATTTTTAGCGATATTGCTACTAAACTGCATTGCACTCAAGGCTGATTTTTAACCCCGACACTTCGATTTGAGTTGCACTCCCTTTTTTATTTCATCGGATTTAATCATGGCCGACGAAAACACAGCGATTCGCTTAGAAAAATACATTACTAAATTTTTTTTTTTAGAGTAATTTACTTTTTTTAATCACCTGAATTAGACGTTATTTTTATTGAGTTAATTTCATTAGTTTTACTTTTTTTAATCACCTGAATTAAACGTTATTTTTATTGAGTTAATTTCATTAGTTTTACTTTTTTTAATCACCTGAATTAGACGTTATTTTTATTGAGTTAATTTCATTAGTTTTACTTTTTTTAATCACCTGAATTAGACGTTATTTTTATTGAGTTAATTTCATTAGTTTTACTTTTTTTAATCACCTGAATTAAACGTTATTTTTATTGAGTTAATTTCATTAGTTTTACTTTTTTTAATCATCTGAATTAAACGTTATTTTTATTGAGTTAATTTCATTAGTTTTACTTTTTTTAATCACCTGAATTAAACGTTATTTTTATTGAGTTAATTTCATTAGTTTTACTTTTTTTAATCATCTGAATTAAACGTTATTTTTATTGAGTTAATTTCATTAGTTTTACTTTTTTTAATCACCTGAATTAGACGTTATTTTTATTGAGTTAATTTCATTAGTTTTACTTTTTTTAATCATCTGAATTAAACGTTATTTTTATTGAGTTAATTTCATTAGTTTTACTTTTTTTAATCACCTGAATTAAACGTTATTTTTATTGAGTTAATTTCATTAGTTTTACTTTTTTTAATCATCTGAATTAAACGTTATTTTTATTGAGTTAATTTCATTAGTTTTACTTTTTTTAATCACCTGAATTAAACGTTATTTTTATTGAGTTAATTTCATTAGTTTTACTTTTTTTAATCACCTGAATTAGAC
>NC_136521.1:11737003-11747003 GCF_053919585.1 Euprymna scolopes | reverse complement strand
AAAATTGCATGACGTCACTGAGGTTTCTCCCTCTCTTTAACAGCGCAAGCCCCCCCCTTCTTTTTGAATTTCCAACGTCTTTTTCCGTTTTTCTGAAATAGAACAGCGTCACACTTTGCACGTGAAACATTTTCAAATATTTTGTACTGGTGTTTTTTGTTTCTTAATCTCATTCATCCAGAGGAAGTCTCGAAATAAAGAGGAAACGTTGATGAACACATAATAAGGTTTGTTCCTTTTTATTTCTCTATTTTGTCGGAATACTATTTCCATTATTTTCAACTATTTCATTTACTCACATAAAATTAATATATGGAAGTATAAATTTATGCGTAAACTTTAAGTATTTACTTCAAAAGTGCTAAATACGTAGGTAGAGTTAGTAAGTTATAAAATATATATGGCGATTAAGCTACACTGAATATTCCGCGTTTCATCCACTCTAGGACTCCTCAGGCTTATGCGGAGTCCTAGAATGGATGAAACGCAGAATATTCAGTGTAGCTTAATCGCCATATATATTTTATAGCTTACTATATATATATATATATATATATATATATATATATATATATATATATATATATATATATATATATATATATACAACCATATATAACAGCATGTTTTTTATTATACGATGTAGTTCTTTGCTGTTACAATCGTTTAATAAGCATTTGGACAAGCTTCAACATTATTTCGTTAAAAGATATTCTGAAATAGCAAGTCTTCAGACATAAAATACAACTGTAATACATTTATAAAAGCATACACCATTTCTTATTTACAAATACAAGCAGCGAAGCTCTCCTCTCCACCCTTCATTTTCTCGCTATACGGGAGCGTCCAAAACCAAGGGACACAATTTTAAAACCTGGTATTTATTAGAAATAACAACTGTGAAAAGCTGCAATTTTGACAACTGGTAGTCGTCATCATCCACAATAACATGCTAAAATTTGAATCATTTGCAAAGGATAGAAAAAGAATTATAACAATTATTTATTTATTTTCAAAATAGGAACGTCCAAAAGTAAGGGACAGAAACGCTCGTTTCGAACACGCTCCTGTTATATCAAAGAACCTACTCTTGATTTACGCTTGTGTGGTAATAAAACTTCTCAAATGCACTTGTGATGTTAGGCTGCATAAGGGTGTTAACTTTGGTCAAAATTGCTTTTCACGTCTTTTATAAGATTTTTCTCAATTTATCGATAATCATAAACATTCTGATATAAACCCTATCTAAAAAATTGCCAGATACATAATGTACATTTGTGTGAAATTTCATAAAAATCAGCCCACCTGATTTCGACTCCCTAGGGAATGAACTCACACATACACACATTGTAGCTTCCTTCAGTCTTGACAAATAATGGATACCCACTTTAAAAGTGTCTGCACGTGGAATTTTTGTGGCAAGAGTTGTGCAATTTAAAACCACACCTCTCCTGAGTCGGCGTTGTTAAACGCGAGTGGCAAGTGAAGGTTCGGGACGACTGGAAACAATGCCGGGATAAGCGGAGAGCACATACAGCGTCTAGAATTCCCAAATCGTCCACCATCTGGTACTAGCCAGGCTCAACGTTGCTTAACATCGGTGATGAGAATCGCTCTGTCAACGTGATTATGCCGTACACACATACACATGCACACACACATACACATACACACACATACACATGCACACATACACACACACATACACACACATATACACATGCACACACATACACACATACACACACATACACACACATACACATACATACACACATACACGCACATGCAAACATACACACATACACATGCACACATGCACACACATACACATATATACACACACATGCACCCACACATACACCCACATACACATGCACACACACATACACACACATGCACACACATACACACACATACACATATATACACACACATGCACACATACATGCACACATACACACATACACACACATGCACACACACATACACACAGAGACACACACATACACACACATGCACACACACATACACACACACGTACACACACATACATACACACACATACATACACACACATGCACACACATACACACACATACACATATACACACACATGCACACACACATACACATACATGCACACATACACACATACACACACATACACACAGAGACACACACATACACATACACATACACACACATACACACACACATACACACGCATACACACATACATACACACACATACACACACACATACATACACACACATACACACACATACACACACATACACACATTCACACACATACACACACATACACACATACATACACACACATACACACACACATACACACACACATACATACACACACATACACACACATACACACATACATACACACACACATACACACACACATACACACACATACACACACATACACACACACACAGGGTCCCTTTTATATAATAGTAGAGATCTGTGTTGGGTTGATTTATCGGAATTGTGAATCGAAAAAATCAGGACTTTTGGGATGTACGTCTCGGAATCGGAAAAATTGGAGACTATTTTTTTTTTTTTTTTAATTTTTAAAAAATTCTTGTCTTCAGACCCAAATCCACAAATTGGATACGTAAAATCTTTTCTGTCTCTAAAACTAAAACAAAAGATTAAAAAAGAAAAATACTTTTAAAATGTGTCATATACAGGCATTTTCGCATGCGTATAAAAACGTAGTTAAACGTGTTGCCAAAGCAAACATGTGACTCTTTGTTATTTTGCCGTAATTATTAGCGTGTAATAAAAAGGTCACAAACTATTTGTATTTGTTTGTGTGTACGGGGGGGGGGATACCAAAATTATTTCATATTAAAAACATGAAATATTTCTTGTGTTGCAAAGTGACCCAAATTAAATTTTACCCGTCCATGAAATCAGTAATTAAAAAAACATTAACAACAAATTAGTATAAATATATTCTACAACATATACAAATGGAATAATAATAATAATAATAATAATAATAATAATAATAATAATAATAATAATAATAATAATAATAATACAAGAACAGGCACGACCAAGTAGGAAGAGCAGTACACTGGAAATTGTGCAAACAACTGCGTCTCGAACGCGCAGACAAATGATACAAGCATAAACCAGCAACAGTAATTGAAAATGAGAATCACAAAATTCTATGGGCATGGACATACAAACGGATAAACCCATCCAAGCAAGAAGACCGGGTGTCGTAATAATTAACAAGAAGAAAAAGTCCTGCCAAATCGTAGACTTTGCTGTTCCAGCTGACCACAGGACAAACAGCAAAGAAGAGGAGAAATGGAACAAATACACTGAGCTAGCCAGAGAACTGAAAGGGATATGGATGATAAAAATCAAGATAAAAAATCAAAATAGTACCTATAATAGTAGGAGCACTAGGAACAATTCCGAAAAACTTTGACAAAAGAATGGGAGAAATTGGAATCAGGGGAATGACTGGACAGATACAACGAATAACAATAATTAAAACAGCTGAAATATTAAGAAAATCCTTGAATTCGGGGACTAATACCCATGAGCTACACGTGCGGATCAGACAAACTGCTGCAGAGACAAAATATGAAGAGTTACATGAAACCAAGAACACTGAAGATACATATCCATAAGTTCTCTATCCTTCCCCCATCCCCTCCCATTACCCAATCACCGCCCTCCTCTACAAAAGAATGGGGCCAAATAGCCGAGAAGGGTCAAGGAGGATGGAAAGACCGAGGAGAGAGCACTGACCAGACTTCCACTGGACAAGGGCAAAGAGACTTTGGGGAGGCTTATTGCTAGTCAAATTCCAGTGGAGACCAATGGCTGCTGCTAACGAGAGATCAATGGTGGGCGGCTGTTGCGATAATGCAACTTCATTTGCAAATGTTATCAGAAGAGCTAGAGATCACTGAAAAACTGTGGAAACTTGTTGTTACTCAGCTTCCAGGGAACACCACATGCTGTTTTCAAGGAGAGATCCTTTATGACCTGTGTGAAAGCTCCTTGTGAGATACAACGGATAACAATAATGAAAACGGCTGAAATATTAAGGAAAGCCCTTGAATGCGGAGACCAACACACATGAGCTGCAGGCACAAGCCGGGCATACAGAAACTGCTACAGATGTAAAACACAAAGGGACAACACATTGAACCATGGCACAGGAGCTGCCCTCCTGTGCCTTAGCCCCCCCCCCCACTCCCCTTTTTCATATTTGTGTCATCAAAAACTGACGCTACACGAAATAAGTGAGGAGGGTCAAGGAGAATGGAAAGACCGAGGAGAGAAAGCACTATCCAGACCTCTGTTGGATGGGTGCCAAGACAACTGAGGCCTTGGGAAGTCTTATTTCCACCCAAATTCCCGTGAAGACCAATGATTGCTGCCAATGAGAAATCAGTGGTAAGCGGCTGTTGCGATCACACAAATTCATCTACAAAGATTATCAAAAGAGGTAGAGAGTACTGAAAATCTGGGGAGACTTGTTGTCACTCCGACTCCAGAGAACGCCACAAGTTGTTCTCAAAGAGAAATCTTTGATGATGACCTGTGTGACTACTGCTAGTGAGTAAATGGTTATGATGATAATAATAAGCCTTTTATAATGGTACTACTCCCGTCTTCATAGCTCTTCTACTTTTTGAGTTAAAAAAATAAGAGGCTTTACTTATGGAACGATCCTTGTATGACAGAGCGTGCCCTGGACGTCCATGCACATTCATTATTTGCAAAAGTGCATTGAGAATGGTGGTGACTATGTAGAAAATAAATACTGGAGCAGAATACGTCGCTCGTTTTAAAGTTACCACTCTCATCTTCGTAGATCTTCAACTTTTTAGTTAAAAACAAAATCAGGGGACAATAATAAAAACAGCTGAAATCTTAATGAAAAATCGTACAAACACTAACCAACCGCCAGGAACATCTGTAACATTGTTGCATGTACCGGGCAGTATCAAATGACCTTGCTTACAGGCTAAGGGTAAGGTGGGTGTTGATACTTGGCCAAAGATGTCCCTTATGGTCAGAGGAATGATAGGATGTGTTCTTATTGTGATAATGTAGGAGAAAAAGTAATTTCCGAACGAAGTAAAGTAGACATTTGGCACCTTGGAGTCTGGCTTCATATGTTTAGAGATGTCACAATAAACCATGTTGCTTAAATAAAGCCAGAGAACTACATCCCAGGAATATATGCTGTGATAATAAAATTTCTCTAGAATAAAAGATTAAGAGAAAGAGAGGAAAAGGGACTTCGGAGGAAAGAAAGAAAAAGGAAAAAGAGAATTAAAGACGGATATGGATTGAGAGAAAGAGAATAGAGAGAGAAAGCATAGTTTACCAGGCCACAATATTTGCGAAAGAAAACCCGAATAACAAGAAATATTACGTAGGTATGACTTCCTTAGATTTCAAAACTCGATATTATGACCACAAAAGTACATTCAGCAATAAAAAAAAAACACCGTATGAAAACAACGCTAGCAAATAAATACTGGGAACTCAAGGAAAGCGGCCGTTCACCGGTAGTCGAATGGAAAATAGAAAGACAAGCAAACACCTGTAGAGACCTACAAAACCCATGTAGATTATGCCTTCGTGAAAAATTTGCTATCCTGTACTTTAAAGAACCCCAACATCTATTAAACTGTAGGAGAGAAATAGCGAACAACTGTGTTCACAGAATAAAATTTACTCTAGGATGGAGATACAAAATAACTTTAAAACTAACAAAAACAATAGAAAATAGACAAATAAATAAATAAATAAAAATTAAACATGCATATACATAAACTATCATACATATATATATATATATATATATATATATATATATATATATATATATATAAAACTAACATAAAAATTTAAAAAAAAAAACCTAACCTAGACTTAAAACAGGTTAAGATACTAGATATCCAGGCTAAATAGAACACGCACAAAGAATCAGATCAACCAGAGGTCAAATGGGCCTTTGTCCTATAAGTGCATGTTCATTGGCTGATAGGAAGGGCATGGTGGATACTAGAAAGTTGATTGGCTAACTAAAATCTTAATAGAAGGTGCGTATATAAAAACGACAGACAACCACAAAGTTTGCGCATAAGCCTGAAGAATCCTAGAGTGAATGAAATGCAGAATATTCAGTGTAGCTTGATCGCCATATATATTTTATAAATTACTAACTAGCTCTACCTATGTATTCAGCACTTTTGAAGTAAATACTAAAAGTTTACGCATAAATTTATACTTTTGTATATTAATTTTATGTGAGTAAATGATGTAGCTATATATATATATATATATATATATAGCTACATCATTTACTCACATAATAATAATAATTAAAAAAAGTCATGGCATTAACTGATATCACACAAAATAATCGAGAAGTGTCAAGAAGGATGGAAAGATCAAAAAGAGAAAGCGTTAACCAGACCTCCACTGGATGTGTGCGAAGTGAACTGGAACATTGGAAAGACTTATTACAACTTAAATTCCAGTGAAGACCAATGATTGCTACTAACGGTAAATCAATGGTAAGCGGCTGTTGTAATAACTCAAAAAAACATTGCAAATGTTATCGAAAGAGAAGGAGAGCACTGGAAATCTGGAGAGACGTTGCCATTAAGACTTCAGGGAACATCATAAGTTGTTCTCAAAAATAAAGCTTTGATGTTGCCCTGTGTGAAGACTCCTAGTGAGTGAATAATAATGGTGATGATGATGATGATGATGATGATGATGATGATGATGATGATGATGTGTCGCTAAAATAATTGACAATCCCGTTAGTAAAATCAAACAAAATAATATAGTCTCTTCTATTTTTCCCCAAAACTCTTTTCCTTTTTTTTTTTTTTTTTTTTTTGCCACAAATTCAGCCATTGTTTCCTCAAAGAACCAGGAAAACAAAGAACCCATTAAACAAAGAACCACGAAAACAAAGAACCCATTAAACACTTCCATACTATTTTCATCCTCTCGTCTGTTCTTCGTTTTGTTTATAAGAGATAAAACATTTTGGGTGGAAAATTTATCACAATAAACACAATAAAACAACAGAGCAATTATGTGATGATAAGCCTATTTGACATCTATGCGTAGCAGCCACAACAAAAGGATGTTAAAAATCATTAGCACAACACAACAAACACAATGAGAGAATAATTAAGCATAGAAAATTTTGTTTTAAATTCAAACAGACAAAACAAAATTCGTTTTCAAACGTAAATTACAGAGTAACATCGCAATAAAAATTATAATCTTAAAAAATCAAAGAAACTTCTATTTCAAACTTAAGTATTACAGATCAAAGCAAATGCTATTTCAAGCTTAAGCATAGCAAATCAACAACAATGCTATTTCTGACTTAAGCATAACAAAACTAAGAAAATTCCATTGCAAACTAAAGCGTATAACAGACCTAAGAAAATACTATTTTAAACTTAAATTTAACAGACCAAAAATACTATTTAAAATTGAAATTTAACAGACCAAAAATACTATTTAAAATTGAAATTTAACAGACCAAAAATACTATTTCAATTTTAAAAAACTAAAAATACTATTTCAATTTTAAAAAACTAAAAATACTATTTCAATTTTAAAAAACTAAAAATACTATTTCAATTTTAAAAATACTATTTCAATTTTAAAAAACTAAAAATACTATTTCAAATTTAAGTAGTACAAACCAAAAATACTATTTAAAATTTAAGTTTAACAGACAAAAATCTATCCATCCATAAAAGTGAAATTGTGTGTGTGTGTGTGTGTGTGTGTGTGTGTGTGTGCGTGTATCTGTGTGTGTACATGTCCCTAACAAAATTACTCTATCAATTTTCAATCTACAAACTCGAGATTTGACATTAAGGTTATTGGGATTTGGGAAAATCTTTTTAATCGGTTTTCGCCCAGAAATTTTGCTATCAGGGGGTCAAAGTTCAACGATTTGCCCTTTGCAAACTCTACCAAACTCCTCCACTAATTTGGGGTCTGAAAATCTGAAATTTTAGATGTTGGTTATGTGAACATGGATCAAACTTTTTAACTTGATTTGAGCCCAAAACAATAAATGTTAAGGGGTCAAAATCATTATCAAAGTTAAAAAAAAAAAAATGATCTCTTAGCCAATTTTTGGTCTAAACATTTGAAATTTTGTATAAAGTGTATTCAGACATAGGGCAAGTTTTATAATCGGTTTTTGGTCGAAAATTTGGCTACCAAGAGATCAAAGTTCAAAAGATTTTACCTTTGTGGTCTCTAGCAAACTATTCAGTTAATTTTGTGTTTAAACATTTGAAATTTTACATAAAAATTTTTAATCACTTTTTATCCGAAAATTTGGCTGCCAAGAGGTCAAAGTTGAAAGAGTTGACATTTACAGACTCTACCAAACTCCTCCGCTAATTTTGGGTCTAAACACTTGAATATCTGGATATGAGTCAAACTTTTTAATAGATATATATACATATGCACATAAAGTTATGAACAGTACATCGGACAGGAGCAAAACCGGCCTGAATTGCTGATACTATTTTAAATTTAGGTTTAACAGCCCAAAGACTACTGTTCTTATCTTGCGTGTTATTCCAAGAAGTTAACAGCTCTAATAGAATCCATGGCTACTGTAAATTAAACAAAGAACAAATGAATTTACTGGAAGCCTGAAAAAATCATGGATTACAATAGAAAAATGCGAGCATGAAAAGTAATATGGTTACGCTTAAACATGGAAAAGTAAAGGATTAGTTGTTAAAACTGGAAAAGAAAAGGACAAGATATTCTAGTAAAAAATATAATAAATTTATAACTTAAAATATTGCAACATTAAGACTTTTTTTTTATAAATTCAACTTTTAACATTACATAATCAATTCTTGAATTGTAAGTAAATCTAATGGTGTCTACTTAACTGTTATGTCGCAATAATGGACATATCCAAATATGTATGTAAGCCGTGGTGAAGGCAACCTTTCTAGGAGAAGCAAATCTCTGATTTAAAAAACCATAAAGCGGAAGACCAGTACCCGCATTAAGCTGGTCTGCAGTTTAATTTGTTGCTGGCTATCTTGCTCTTGCTTGTTGCTGGATTTCAACATTTTGAACCTAGAGAGAGACTTAGCTGTCGTACAAAGCTAAGACTCTGTAACATCATATTTGTATAGATACTCCCTCAGACATTTGGGCTCATGGATTTTAAATGTCTAAGGGAGTGGCACTCGTCTGACAAGACGTTGCAATCATCATGTATGTATGTATGTATATATATCTTTTGGGGTGGAGAGGGCTCCTGTAAGCCGTGGTGAAGGCAACCTTTCTAGAAACAAATCTCTGATTTAAAACACCATAAAACGGGAGACCAGTACCCGCATTAAGCTGGTCTGCAGTTTAACTTGTTGCTGGCTATCTTGCTCTTGCTTGTTGCTGGATCTCGACATTTTGAACCGAGAGAGAGAGTTAGCTGTCGTACAAAGCTAAGACTCTGTAACATCATCTGTTTATAGATACTCCCTCAGGGATTTGTCTATAAAAATGGTCCGGTGGCGAGAGAAGTCATTTTTGGGCTCATGGACTTTAAGTGTCTGAGAGAGTGGCACTCGTCTGACAAGACTTTGCAATCATCATGAATGTATACACATCTACAAAGACAAAATAATTATGAAACATTAGATGGCGAAATGTATGCATGTATGTACATCGGGTTTGCGGTCCACAACGGACTGTTGTCCTCATTCTTAATGTCTATTTTACAGCCCGTGATTCGTCTCATCTAGAGGTGTTGCTACGTGCATGTCAGAATATATAACAATCTGTTCTGCTATTGTTTCTTCTGTGAGGGCCATCAACCGTACTTGGGGGAACTGGAATCTGTTAGAAAGAACCACTCAAAACAGAACCCAAGATGATATGAGATTTTATGTATTTATTTCATTCCCAGGT
>NC_136521.1:11732003-11734503 GCF_053919585.1 Euprymna scolopes | reverse complement strand
GTTCTCTACATGTCTAAGTATCCTGTTTACCAAATTTCAAGACTAGATAAAAAAAAAAATTGTAGAGTATATAGATAAAATATTCGTTGAGTATATAGGTTGAAAAGTGTCCCCCCACACACATTCTCACTTTTATAGATATATAGGTAGATTTTAAAAAAATAAAAGAAATTCCCGCTTCTGACATAGTCGTGAGAAACACACAAACACACGCCAAGCTGTTGTTTTCATTTTATTAATATAGAAACTAGGAAAAGAAAATCTGTCACTAACAATCGTAGTTTAATTGTTTTTTTGTTTGTTTGTTTGTTTATAAAGCGGAGGGAATACTTCCACCGGGCAACGCCGGTACACGAGTTTTGCTAGTATACAATAAAGTTTGTTTGTTTTTTAAATTGCCAGATCTATTTAAGCTCAATTAAAATAGATTGCACTTTTAGAGCATATATATATATATATATATATATATATATATATATATATATATACATATATATATATGTATATGTATATATACATATATATATATACATATATATATGTGTGTGTGTGTGTGTGTGTATATATATATATATAAATGTATTATATATATATATATAATTTGTAAACAATTCAAATGCACACAATTCTCACGTTATATATATATATAGAGAGATTTTAAAAAATGTTCCGTTTCTGATATAGTCACGAGAATCACACAAACACACCCCAAGTTGTTTTAATTTTATTAATATAAAAACTAGAACGAAAAAAAAACCCGCGAAAAC
The DNA here is from genome assembly GCF_053919585.1 of Euprymna scolopes. Lineage (NCBI taxonomy): Eukaryota > Metazoa > Mollusca > Cephalopoda > Sepiida > Sepiolidae > Euprymna > Euprymna scolopes. The sequence goes on along the minus strand of NC_136521.1, from coordinate 11,733,736 downwards.
AGTTTCATTTCTAAGATAAAATCTCACGACCTTGTTTTAGTTTTTAGCTTTCTTATCGGTGAATTTTAAATGGCAAAATAAATAGCCGGCCTATTTTGAAGACGTTCGTAGATGAGGCTACGTTGGTCTGGTCTGGTGACGTGCAGAAAAAAATTTTCAGGGCAGGTCCTTAAGTAAAAAAAAAAAAGTAAAAAAAAAAAAAAAAACGGTGTCTCGGTGGTACACAGACCTATAATACATTGGTTTATAAAGGACACTGAAAACAGGAGTAAAAGGTACAGGTGCCTCCTCCTCCTTCTGCATGCCCTGCTATGAACCGTGCTTTTTTTTTTTTTAAGTTATGATTAAATAAAAGTTTCTGTTCCAATTTCCGTACCCGCTTTACAGATAACAATGAACCCTCCCACTTTTTTTTTCACTCATCTTCACCCCGAACAAGGCATGTTGCATTTATTTGCTTCCCCACCAAAGCAAATTAGGCACAAGGCCGTTTTTAATGTGGGGTAAAAACCAGCTCCCCTAAAAGTAGACAAAAAAGGGTCATTGGTTATCAAAAATAATAATTGCCACAGTATAGAGAGTTTCCCCTCCATTGACTGGTACAAATTATCTTAAGTGCAGCATTTGCAGAACAGATACTACACTTTGATCCCGGCCCGAAGGTCAAGAACAACAGGTAGTATTTATTTGTTCCCCCACTGAGCAAATTAGGCACAAGGCCGATTTTTAAAGTGAGGAGTGAAGGGTAAGTGGGGACCAACTCCCCAGGGAGTAGGGGAGCTGGATAGTGACAATTGGTATGAAGGGTTTCCCCTACATTGACCAAGGTCTTATATGTGGGGTTGCCCCCACATATGGTCTTTGCTAGCAGTATCTGCCGGAACAGATGCTACACTTTGATCCCGGCCCGAAGGCCAAGAACAACAGAAAAAAGGCAAGCCTAAGGGGCTACTAATTGGGACCATGCCTAAGAAAGATCAAGATGTTGGTTTACGTTACATTTAAACTTCTGCATATCAGTACCGTTTGGGAAGCAGGTAGCAGGAAGGGAATTCCAGAGTATAACTGTTCTAGGGGAGAAGTTATTAGATTAGAATGTTTTCTGGAATTTAGGAACTATCACCAGTGAAGGGATGAGATTTTGCTGCCAGGCAAGTTTGTCCGGGGTATGTACATCGAGGAGGCAGAAGTGCAATGGGCTCATCAGAGCATATTTCATTAAAATATTTGTAAATCTAGCACAGAGATGCAACATTGCGGCGGTGGGACAGGGTTTGGAGCCTAGCACAGAATAATCATAGCAGATAATCAAATCGCCATGTTAAGAATGGGTTTATATATACTAACGTTGTTACTTTAGCACGGTGCATTCATTTTGCCCACGGGCGCCAGTGCATACTATTTTACTGGACCGGCAGTGACTCCCACTAACAATCGTAGTTTAACTGTTTTTTTTTTTCTTTTTTAAGGGGAGGGCATACTTCCACCGGGCAACGCCGGTACACGAGTCATGCTAGTATACATTTAAAGCTGAGTTAAAAAAGATTTAAGCTGAGTTAAAAAAAGATTGCACATTCAGAGCATATATATATATATATATATATATATATATATATATATATATATATATATATATATATATATAGTTTGTAAACAATTCAAATACCACAAGTTTATTTAAATCACATTCGTATCAGTTTATTCGATATATGGAACGTCTTACACGTGTTTCG
>NC_136521.1:11712003-11724503 GCF_053919585.1 Euprymna scolopes | reverse complement strand
ATTATAGGTATTATTATTGTTGTTGTTGTTGTTCTTGTTATTATTATTATTATTATTATTATTGTTCTTGTTATTATTATTATTATTATTATTATTATTATTATTATTATTGTTCTTGTTATTATTATTATTATTATTATTATTATTATTATTATTGTTGCTGTTGTTATTATTGTTATTGTTATTATTATTATTATTATTGTTGTTGTTGTTATTATTATTATTATTATTATTATTATTATTATTATTATTATTATTGTTGTTGTTGTTATTATTATTGTTATTATTTTTATTATTATTATTATTATTATTGTTGTTGTTGTTATTATTATTGTTGTTATTATTATTATTATTATTATTGTTATTATTATTATTATTATTATTATTATTATTGTCGGTGTTGTTATTATTATTATTATTATTATTATTGTTGTTATTATTATTGTTCTTCTTCTTCTTATTATTATTATTATTATTGTCGGTGTTGTTGTTGTTATTATTATTATTATTATTATTATTATTATTATTATTATTATTATTATTGTCGGTGTTGTTGTTATTATTATTATTATTATTATTATTATTATTATTGTTGTTATTATTGTTCTTCTTATTATTATTATTATTATTATTATTATTATTATTATTATTGTCGGTGTTGTTATTATTATTATTATTATTATTATTATTATTATTATTGTCGGTGTTGTTATTATTATTATTATTATTATTATTGTTGTTGTTGTTATTATTATTGTTCTTCTTCTTCTTCTTCTTCTTCTTATTATTATTATTATTATTATTATTATTGTCGGTGTTGTTATTATTATTATTATTATTATTATTATTATTGTCGGTGTTGTTATTATTATTATTATTATTATTATTATTATTATTATTGTCGGTGTTGTTATTATTATTATTATTATTATTATTATTATTATTATTATTATTGTCGGTGTTGTTATTATTATTATTATTATTATTGCTATTATTATTATTATTGTTCTTGTTATTATTATTATTATTATTATTATTATTATTGTCGGTGTTGTTGTTATTATTATTATTATTATTATTATTATTATTATTATTATTATTATTATTATTATTATTATTATTGTTCTTGTTATTATTATTATTATTATTATTATTATTGTCGGTGTTGTTATTATTATTATTATTATTATTGTCGGTGTTGTTGTTGTTGTTGTTGTTGTTATTATTATTATTATTATTATTATTATTATTATTATTATTATTGTCGGTGTTATTATTATTATTATTATTATTATTATTGTCGGTGTTGTTATTATTATTATTATTATTATTATTATTGTCGGTGTTGTTGTTGTTGTTGTTGTTGTTGTTGTTGTTGTTGTTGTTGTTGTTGTTATTATTATTATTATTATTATTATTGTCGGTGTTATTATTATTATTATTATTATTATTATTGTCGGTGTTATTATTATTATTATTATTATTATTATTATTATTATTATTATTATTAAATGAAAGATTATGAATAAACACTATATATAACTTTATTATATCATCCGAACAATAAGCAAAAGTTAAGGGGAAATTTAAGAAAAAAAAACTCTTTAGGGCATAGCATTTTGAAGCTAAATGCTTCTCATCAGAAGAGAAGGCCAGAATTATACAAATACAAATCTAGAAAAAAAAACTGGCTTAATGCCGTTTAGAGATGCGAATGAAGGAATAAGATAAAATGCTAATTAGGAATTAAAAGTTGGTACAACATATAAGGGTTAGGGTTAGGGTTAGGTTATATAAGGGTTGGTGGGGAGGGTAGTATATATTATGGCTCTACGGACAAATGTATCTTTTAGTTGAACTTTGATAACTAAATAGTTTTGTTTATTACCAAAATAGAATAGTTATGAGCCAAACCAATATGATTTTTGGAATATGACATCTTCATTCCGTGAAGAATATGTACATCATAATGATATTTCTGTATTATTTTTTAAATAAGTGTAATTCTAAAAATGCACCCAATTTTATGTTGAGACGTGCAGGTATAAACATTTGAATTTCTTCAGATGTTTTTTTGTTTTTTTTTAAACGGCCTTTATTAAAAAAAAATTATTGTGTAAATAATTTGACGTTATTCGTTTTATTAAATTAAAAAATAAGACTGAAAAGACATTTTTCACTCAGTAATGAGCTTTTGAAGATTCAGTGAAAAAACACAATCACCAAAAGATAAGCGTTTTATTATTTCTAGTCGCTCCCTTGGAAAAATCACTCGCAAATGCGACGGTTTCACTCGCAATGTAAACCACTGTATGTTTTTTTTTTTGGGGGGGGGGTTGCAGTTTTTGTACTATTAATTAAAGGAGGTACAATATGTAACATTTTGTTTCCCTTTTCTTTTCTTGATAAGTTTTGCTTTGTTAAAGATTTACTTTTCGATAACATTATTATTATTATTATTATTATTATTATTATTATTATTATTATTATTATTATTATTATTATTGGCTCACAAGGAGCTTTCACACAGGTCATCAAAGATCTCTATTTGAAAATAGCCTCTGGTGTTTCCTGGAAGCTGAGTGACAATAAGTCTCCCCATATTTCCATTAATCTCCATCTTTTTAGCTAACATTTGCAAATAAATTTGCATTATCGCAACACCTGCTCGCCATTGATTTCTCGTTGGCAGCGGCTATTGGTCTTCATTGGAATTTGAGTGGCAATAAACCTCCCCAGGGCCCCAGTTCTCTTCACACTTATTCAACGGAGGTCTGGTCAGTTGCTCAGTCTTTCCTTGACTCTACTTGGCTATTTCGTCTCACTCTTTTTTATTGGGGGGGGGGCAGTTATATGGCAATGGGGGTGGGGGTTAGAGAACCTATAGATATGCGGCTTCGGTGTTCTTGGTTCCATTTAGCGCTTCATGTTTTGTCTCTATAGCAGTTTGTTTGGCCAACGCTTGTAGTTCGTCTGTGTTGGTTTCCACATTCAAGGGGGTTTCTTAATATTTCAACTGTTTTCATTATTGTTGTTCGTTGTAATTTTCCAGCCATTCCTTTGATTTCAATTTCTCCCATTCTTTTTTCAATGTTTTTCAGGATCGTTCCTAGTGCTCCTACTATTATAGGTATTATTTTGATTTTCTTCATCTTCCATATCCCTTTCAGCTCTCTGGCTAGCTCTGTATTTGCTCCATTTCTCTTTTCTTTGATATTCACCCTGTTGTCACCTGGAACAGCAACGTCTACGATTTGACATGACTTTTCTTTCTTGTTAATTATTACAACATCCGGGCTTCTTGCTTGGATGGGTTTATCAGTTTGTATGTCAATGTCCCACAGAATTTTGTGATTCTCGTTTTCAAGTACTGTTGCCGGCTTATGTTTGTACCATGTGTCTGTGCGTCCGAGATGCAGTTGTTTGCATAATTCCCAGTGTATTACCCTTCCCACTTGGTCGTGTCTGTTCTTTATTCTTTTTAGGGTAGTTTGTTGCATTCACTTATTATATGGTTTATCGTCTCGTCTCTTTGTCCACAGAGTCTGCATCTGTTGTTTTATTGTGTTCTGTCGATCTTTGTTTTGATGTGGTTGGTTTTTATCGAGTTATCTTGTGCTGCAGTTATTAGGGATTCGGTTTCTCGCCCTATATGTCCTTTTCACATCCATGTTCAAGTGTTTTCGTTATTTTCATCTTTTGTTATCCTTACGAATCTTCCGTGTAGTTGTTTCTCTTCCTATTTTTCATTTTTCTTTCTCTTTGTTTTCTGTTTTATTTATTTTTGTAGTGTCTCTCGCTGCCATGATTATTCTTTCGGTGTTTTCTTAATAATCTCGGTCGTAGTTGGTACACTAGGAGTAGTATCAAGTCGTTTGGAAGGACAATTGAAAAAACTACAAATCCCCGATGTTTTAGGCTGCCTTCAGACCTCTGCTATTGTAGGTACCACCAATATCCTTAGGAAAACCCTTGATCTTTGAAGCTCCTGGTTTGAAGCCGGGATTGAGGGAAATTCTGTGGACATGAATCTCATCCCTTTCCAGAGAGACGTTGATAAACGAAATCACAATTATTATTATTATTATTATTATTATTATTATTATTATTATTATTATTATTATTGTTATTATTATTACTATGATTACTACTACTACTACTACTACTACTATAAATCAGTGATTGAAGATACAAAAATCTTGAAGAATAAAACCTTCTACAAAATAATTGGGTGCAACAAGAATACTATTTCCAAAATAACTGGATTCGGCATTAAATAACCCGAAAAGGGATGATATGCCGTAAAACCACCAAACCAAACCAAACCTTTTCTTTCTTATTTGCATATGTGCTTTAACGGCTGCTGCTGCTGCTAATATTTTTGCTAGCCAGCTATCCTTCGGCTCCTGCTGATTTTCTCACACGCGTCCATACGTTCTCTGTTACACGGTAGATTTACATAGATAATATTTGAATTACTATGACTTACAGAGACGTTCTTTTTTAATTCAACAGAGTGACTTTGAGTCTCGCACCATGGATTTTTAGTCACTGGTAACTGCTAAAGTTCAACGTTGTAACTACGAACTTTATTCCAGAAGTAAAACCTCCTATTTTTGACTCCAAAAATTGAAGAGCTACAAAAACACGAGTAATACCATTAAAACGAGCGACATATAGCCAGAATTTATATTTTTGCAAACGTAGTCGCCATTTTTGCCAGGAATTCAATGACGTATCACTGCTTCTGGTGCACGTCCACGACGAGGTTTTCTTTCTTAGAGTCTAATACCGTCAATATCTGCAAGAGAGAGAGAGATAAAGCTTTCGGGTCATGGATGCTCAGTGATCATAACAAATTCAATTTACAATCCCTTCTGTTTCATTCGGGCGGAAAAATAGGAGGCATTACTTTGGGAACGTCCTCGTGTATCACCTAATTTGCTAGCTGTCATAAGGCAGGAGAAACATAGCACGTTCATTATTATTTTAGAGGATTCAATTTAGTTCAGGTAAGAATCTTGTCTATTATCTAAATCGATACCTGAACAGACAAGAACGCTATGACCACCCAACTGTGCATAGCAATTCTTGTCCGGTAATCGCCGGGCATATAGATATGTTTTGACACGGCTACTACGCACTACCTTCGCAGCTGGTGTCAATAATGGATTATGGCCCTAATTAGCAGTGACGTGCAGAGAGGGGTGTCAGGGGTACCCAAACATCTTCCCCTTTTATACCTGTTTTAAAAGTGCTGTTGTATAGTCGGGGTGGGGGGGGTCATACCGGAGACACATAATACAGAAGATGATGAGATTTATATACTGATTACATCACGAGAACGATTGTAACGATTCCTGGGGATTTCATATTATTATCATTATTATTATTATTATTATTATTATTACGGAGCAACAGTTTTTGTTGACCCATATAGAGGGGAGATACATTATTGATGATGGCGGAGGGGACACAATACTTGGAAGGCAATTATGCAAAGTTCGTTTACAAGATGGTAGACAAACACACATTTACCTTTTCCTTTTTGTGGAATGACGACAAACGAAGACAACAGTTTACAAATATAGATGATACTTTATTCATGCCAGCTGGATGATTGATGATTGTCACGGATTCAAGCGTTCTCAATGACGGGGACTCAGAACAAAGATGGATGATAATTATATTTATATATTTTACACACACAGTTCATCTTTATAACACATAGGAAATGCGAATTCATTATTGAAGGAGAGGAATGTGTAATACAGTTCTTTTAAATAAGAGGGGGAGAATCATTACTGATGATGGTGGAGGGGGCACATAATACCTTGAGGGAATTATACAAACTTCGTTTACTTTTTCCTTTTGGTGGAATGACGACAGACGAAGACAACAGTTTACAAATATAGATGATACTTTATTCATACCAGCCGGATGATTGATGATTGTCAGGGATTCAAGCCTTTACTACGACATGGTCTCCTCTTCCCCTTTCGCTTCCCAGGGGCATGAGCTCTCACTAAGTCTCTATCCGACTCTCGTCTCTAACTGACTCGAACCCATCTCAATATATTGGGAATCTCCTTTCTTGATGACATCGGAGGCGACAAACGAAGACAATAGTTTACAAATATAGATGATTCTTTATTCATGCCATCTGGTGATGATGATGGTCAGGAATTCAAGCCTTTATGACTACATGGTCTCTTCTTCCCCCACTCTTCGCCTCCCAGATTATGGCCCTAATTAGCAGAGACATGCAGACAGGGGTGCCACAAACATCTGCCCCTTTTATATCTGTTTTAAAAGTGTTGTTGTATAGTCGGGGTGGGGGTCATATCGGAGACACATAATACATTTATAGACTGTTTATATCACCACGACGACTGTGACGATTCATGGAGATTTCATATTATTAAAACGGAGCTGAGACATTTATTGAACAGTTCTTGTTAACGCAGATAGGACACATAATACTTGAAGGGGTTTATGCAAAGTTCGTTTACAAGATGATAGACACATACCTCTTCTTTTTGGTGGAATGACGACAGACGAAGACAGCAGTTTACAAATATAGATGATTCTTTATTCATAACAGCTGGTGATGATGATGATGGGCAGGGATTCAAGCCTTTACGACGACATTGTCTCCTCTTCCCTCCCTCGCTTCCCAGGTGCATCAGCTCTCACTAAGTCGCTCTCTGACTCTCGTCTGCTCTGACCCTGACTCTTCTGACTGTGACTCTGACTCGAACCCTGTCTCAATATACTGGGAATCTCCTTCTTGATGACGTCAGAGGCGTGACCAAACAATGTGACTCCTTCAAATTACACGTGTGCTTTGTAAATACATCTACATGGCTCTGGTAAACAAAGAAATTCCTAAATTGAATTGTATCGTTTTTAATTTACTTTGTTAATTATTATTTCTAAACTCGTATTGTCCATTCTTTTAACTGACATATTTAATATCCAGTTATTTCTAACAGAATGAAAAATCGACTGCATTCCTAAATTAAATGTCTGTTATCTTTTAACACTAGCCTATTGGGTTCGATTCTAACCTTTTCCAAATATAATTTTCAAACTTATCTAGTTTGCTCTTTTACTTACTGGGGTCTCTCCCTTTTTACATAACAGTGCCCTTTTCAGATGAATGTATTATAGGCATGTACCCCATCGAGGCGGTATTCATTGCTATATTTTTGCCGATTTTTTTCACCTGAGCACCTGCCCTGTAAAAGTTATTTGCACGTCACTGTTAATTAGACGATCACAGGCGCCGTTCAGAGCACTCTTCATTAACTTCTAACCTCTTTTTCACAGAAGGGATGTTGCGAGCCTGTCCCTGCTCTATCATTATTTTCATGGCACGTGCTCGTCTGAGCTTCAATCTATGGTCCCCCCTTGTCAAACTCTCATAATAAACACTTGTCCAGCTACAACCATTATCAACAATTCCTTTCACTGTTTTTCTGCACCTAAATATGGACGCAAATTTCATGTACAAAGCTTATTTTCTAGAACTGCATGCCTGTAGAACTCTGTTACGCTGGCCTGCTTTCCAGCTGACTACAATATGATCGTCTTCAAGTTCAATGTAAACAAGTTCTTGTTGAGTCGCCTCCTTAAACAACTATATTATAGCCACTTTTCGCCACTTGACTTCAGAAGAAGTGCTACGACTTTGTACCTTTCTCTCGCTGGGCCTCTTCCTCCCTCAACCTGAACCCACTTCGAGAACATCACCATTATGACCACCAAAGCTAGCCTGATCACCGAGTATTCGCTGGCGCTTGTGAAAAACCCATGTTCCCATCTCTGGACCCGTATCGAAGCGGTGATTGAAGCTGAAGGCGGCTACATTGAATAGATGTCAGCTCTACTACATAATCAAATTACCTGATCTTTTAAATAAAAGTTTTGAAATAAAGCTGTAGTGTTGTTTCGTTTAGGGCGACAGTTTATTATGAATCAGAAATATTTTAATTTTCAAAATGGTAAGTTGTGCCGCATGAGTAGAGACACCAACAATGTGTATGGTGCTATGGGATGCGTCAAGGTCTGGTGTAATGTAGTTGAATGCAGGGGAGGGGCACTGTACGGCAGGCATGGTAGCTCAATAGGAATTCGGTTGTCTTGTTCATAGATGAGGGGTTCTGAAGGGTCAACTAAGATGGAAAGACCAAGGAGGGAGAGCACTAACCAGACCTCCACTTGAAACGTGCTGTGAGTACTGAAGCCCTGGGAAAACTTATTGTCACCTAAACTCCAGGGAAGATCAATGGTTGGATGTTATTTTCACAGAGTTTCAACCGATTTAACCTTTAACCTTCTTAGATACAAGTGTACTCTTGTTTTTCCAGCAGATGTTTGTTGTCTACTGACAATGAACAAGACTTGAAAGAGGTGAAAATAAAACAGAATTACACAATAATAATCCTCTGCTTAAAATCCTTTAAAATACTCCAAAAGAATCGGTAATTTGTGGAACATACATTAATTGGTATCTAGTATCAAATGTTAAGACAAAAAGTTTGATGAAGGATTCCTACCCATTTTTCACCCCCTTTGAATAAGACTATATTAAACAAAATACGACCAGCAGTTGGGTTCCAAATTTCATAATGATCAGCTATTTAGATTATGAATGAAATGAATCCTATACATACAAATATATAACCATACAAGCCCTTGTGCCCCCTCGACGTAAATACCCCCGACAAACCCGACAAGTAGCAAAATCTCACCCCTACACAGTAGAGATCCCTAGATATAAGAAAGCCTTTTACTCTAATAGTTTCTTCCCCAGAACTGCTAGACTTTGGAACTCCCTTTCGAGTTCTTACTTTCCCAACGGTACTGACATGCTGAAGTTCAAGTGTAATGTGAACAGACATCTAGCTGCTCAACTCCCTACATAGTACCCCTACAACTTATGTCCCCGATAGTAGCTCTCTACATCAAAGTGGCACTGTGCCTTGTTTGAGGTAAAATTATATATTTTTTTTAACATATATAAACATATAAACATACCTAAACTTTATAAAGATAGGAATAGTTTTCCCTTCAAACCTCTATCAGACATCGAATTTAAAAATGCATGGATCCTTAATATCCTTATAGTTAGGTGTCCATACAAAGATTACAAAGATTACTAGATATCTCTTATTGACAGCATGATGCAAACTAAGTTCATCTTCCCATCTTAATGCGGACTTCATAAAGTCTTGTTTGTCAGCTAACACTAATCATCGTGACGTCAGCGAATAAATAAGACATGATAGACAGGCTTTTGATTTACGATCGCCACGTCCAGGCTATCTCACGACCTGATTTAATGTCCGTTTCTAAGCGATGGCTATCAATCAAAATACCTGAAATGCCAACGAAATGTTTTTATGCGCCCCTAAAATAACAAATGGAAGCTACTCGTCTCTTAAAGATTCGGGTTAAACGAGGTGGAGAGGTATCGGCAAAAGGGTTTCCAAAGTCACCCACAAACAATTTCGTTATAACAGCTTTTTAGTCCGCCTTCGTCACAATAAGTTTTCCCAGGGCTTCAGTACTCACAGCACGTTTCAAGTGGAGGTCTGGTTAGTGCTCTCCCTCCTTGGTCTTTCCATCTTATATCTAGAATCTTTAAGCATAGATTTGATAGTCGTCCTCAGTTTTAACCATGAGGCCAATGGCAGAAGAGCCAATAATGACATCTTAACTAATCTATATATATAAAAATGTAACTCTTGGTTCGTTCGCAATTAATAGTCTAAAAAACCACTGGACGGATGGCTTCCATATTTTGGTATAATATGTTTACTATATCCATGTGTGTTTTTATATATTTCTTTTTAATTATAACATTATACTTAATTGTTCTATGATAAATAGGTGGTTTTCTTTGTACCGATAGTCCATTTTTTTATTTAGGGACAATTATTTATTACCGCTTCCTGTCATGTTACCAGTGTTTCCAATTTAGCGGTTTTCCTGCTAGATCTGGAGATTTCGTTTGCAATCTGGCGGGGATTTCTAGAAAATCTGGAGATATTTGGCACCCACACACCCGCAATTTTAGATTAAAAAATAAAGAAAAGCGCTTGAAAATACTTTAAAACATAAAATAAACTCATTCATGTAAGTAAAAAAGTGCATTTATTGCCTTTGGTAACAATTATTTATTGATTATTTGTTTTGCTTTTCACCTTTTTTTCGGCTAACCATTCTTAAATCTCGCTATAAAATCGATTTTTCCAAGTACATTTTAGGTGGGGGTGGGGGGCATTCCAACCTCCGAAGTTTAGTTTAAAATACGATCTAAGCAACCCTGCTTAATTTAAAAGTATTTAGTCGAAAATTGTAAAAAGCAAGAAACAACAGCAAAAAAAACAAAAAAAACTTATACTAATAAACTAGAATTTAATTATCTACCAACCTAAATACTTTTAACATGCTAAAACAAAGTGTTTTTGTTTTTTTATTTTTCTAATTTCAAAATATGTTGCACCATTATTGTCATGTTTAATTTGCAGTATATTTCAATTTAACTTTTATTATAAAAAGTTTGAGTTTATGATTTGTTTCCTGCAAAAAAAAAAAAAAATACCCTCTCTGAAAAAACAAGTAAAACAACTGATAAAATATGTAAGCCTTCTGGGGAGCTAACCGCTTCAATATAATACAGTGAGAAAACACGGAACATTTTATATATTGAATATACTATATAATTTTTTTATGGCAGGAAGTTAAAATATGGAGTTGGGGGGATGAGCGGGGGGGATGAGCGGGGGGGGGGTAGCGATTTTTGAAAATTTCAGACGATAAAAGTTAAAAATCTAACGATTTTCTGGAGATTTCTTTCTCCTGATCTCGCAGGTTTTTTTAAATCTCAGTTGCCAACACTGCACCACTAAAAGGGTATTTTGGTCTCAGCACTACAGATAATGTAAACAAAATGTGTTTACAATATCGGTAAATTTTCAATGGGTTTAATCACATGATTATTGATAATGTAACTATGTGATTGAAATTTAATTTAAATTAACCACACGTGGTCGCTTTCCTATTAAATATTCATCGAAAAATGGTAGGTACAGATAAAATGAATGCCGACGCTCAAAGTGTATACACATTTTGACCCCTCCCTTTACTTAAAAATTCACCAAAAATCAGGAAATTAACGAATTTTAATGAAAATTACAGTATTTATCAAATAATGATCGCAGAATATAATGAACTAATTATTTTTACTTAACTCTTAGTGAAAATGTTTTATTTTGTTTAAACAAAAAATACCTTTACTAAAGTTATGGTTTTCAGTAGTAAATAAAAAACGCAAGAATTTATTTTTGCTTTTTTTTATATAAATAAAGCATCGTCATTTGTAACAATAAAAAATAATTTTTACAGTAACATAACGAAAAAAGCCACTAAAGTCTGTATTAATGAATTCGATATAACTCGAAGAAAGATTCAATTAGATTCCTATTTCAGTCACCTAAATTATTTAGGGTGAAATGAGTGTAGGAATTTATAGCCAAACCTAAATATTTTTTTTTTTTTGCTTAAAAAAAATAGCATTAATACAGTAAGTTAGGTAAAATTTGCAAAGAATGCTCTGCTTTACGGTTGTTGTAAAAATGGAACGGAAATTTGAATTTCGTTCCCTTTTTACATTATGTCCAACACATCGTTCACATTCGACAAGTCAACTTTTATAGTTTTCGGGTATGCTGGCAAGGTTAGGGGTGTCTATTCCGAAAGCCATTCTTAACAAGGGTGGATTGTTAGGTGTGTCAGAAATTTCGTGAAAAATAGTGAATAATTCCACCCCGTCTTTCCAAGCTCATAACTCCTCGAAAAATGTAATTCAAGCCGTAATTTTTTTCAATTAAAGGAGAAAGGACCAAAGTTTCATTAAAAAAAGAACAACTTGTTTTTTTAAAAAAAGGTTTTAAACTTCGGACTTTAAAGGTAAATTTCTAAAAAACACTACTTTTTTGTTTTAAATTTGAATATATTATTTATTTACCTTTTCTCTTCAATTTGTGATATATAACACTTTGGTGAGTAAATTATTTACTTTTTAATAGACATTTCAAAATGGGAGGCGTGAATTATTCGATCCCCTGTCTTTCCAAGCTTATAACTACTCGAAAAATGTAATTCGAGCCCTAATTTGTTTTTCAATTAAAGGAGCAAGAACCAAGGTTTCATAAAAAAAAAAAAGAAAAAACAAAACGTGGTTTAAAAAAAAAAGGCTTTAAACTTCGAACTTTACAGATAAATTTCTAAAAAACACTACTTTTTTTGTTTTAAATTTGAATATATTATTTATTGACCTTTTCTCTTGAATTTGTAATATATAAAACTTTGGTGAGTAAATTAATTATTTACTTTTTAATAGACACTTGAAAATGGGGGGGGCATAAATTAAAAAAAACGTTTGTATAAAATATTATATTCGGTTTATTGGAAAGAGCATAAAATTTCAG
>NC_136521.1:11642003-11707003 GCF_053919585.1 Euprymna scolopes | reverse complement strand
ACTATGTGAAAATTAGAGAAAACGGTCAATATAGGTATGATCGTTTAAAAGAAGGGAGGGTCACAAAAAATCGTTCCTTTTTAACCGATTTTGGCAAACACGCATGCGCGTCTAGCATTCTTTCTTGAATTGGTTTAAATAGAAAAAAATGCAGCATCCCAAAAAATCCCATATATATATATATATATATATATATATATATATATATACACACACACACACACACACACACATATATATATATATACATATATATATATATATATATATATATATATGTATATATATATATATGTGTGTGTGTGTGTGTGTGTGTATATACATATATATATATATATATATATATATATATATATATATATATATATATATATATATATATATATATACACGCTTAATCTCTAAAATGCACTTATTCCTTCGCATGTAGGCCATATCTTTTTCTCAATAACTTTTCTCTAATATGTCTTTTTATCTATAACCTATATTCATCTGCTGCCAACCCTAACCCTAACCCCTAAACTTCGTTTGCGATATTTTAATCTCTTCGTCTTTCACGCTTAACTGAAAGGTAGGAGGGATTAAACTTGATGTTGATAAGAATTGACTTCATATCGCCGTATTTTTCGATCAGAATCCAATTTGCCTTTTTGACCCAAACGATATTTCCCTCTTCATAATCACTTGCTTTTTCCTTTGTTCGTCGTAATGGCTGACTTCGATTTGGGATCTGACAAAAAAATTAAAAAATTTTAAAAATAACGTAATTAAACTGGCTGTGGAAAAATAGGCAGGAAGATAAGAGATATTAAAAATAGACAGAAAGAAGAGGTGGATAAAGGCTAGAAAGGATAGGAGTATAGGGTTGGTTGGTTGTTTTTGTTTTACGGCATATTAACCTTTTTCAGGTTATTTAATGCCGAATATAGTTATTTTGAAGAACGATTTTTAATGGAGTATATTTGTTTTTTTAGTCGGATTCTATTTAACCCATAGAGAAGAGAGAGAGAGAGAGACAGACAGACAGACAGACAGACAGACAGTCAGAGAAAGAGAGAGAAGGAGTAGATAGCCAGTAGGAAAAAAGGGAGAAGTGTACAGAGAGTAGGAGATAGAGGGAAGTAGGAAGTGAGTAGGAGAGTGTGTGAGGAAGAGAGAGGAATGGGAAGAGATATTAAAAATAGAAAGAGGAAGAGGTGGGTAAAAGATAGGAAAAAGAGAGAGGAGAAGATAATAGGGAGAGGGAATTGATCATGAGAGAGTAGCAGTTACTGGAGGGTAGAGTAGGAAGAGAGTGGAAGAGTGTATTAGGAAAAGAATGGGATAGGAAGAGGGTATGATAAGCTATCATGGAGAGGAAAATAGGGCGAAGGAATAGAGAGTATTAGAAAGGAGTGCAGGAAGGAGTTGGTTTTTAGTCTGAAGAAATAACTGCTAATGGGTCAATATTAAAAAAAAATACCGTGGCAAGATAAGCATGCGTGCATATATATTTTTAGCTTAAGATGTTTATTTTATGGTTATAAATATGAAATCTGCATAAATTAACATTTTTTTTTTTTTTTTTTTTTTTTGCTTATCTGGGGTCTGGGGTCATTTCAGTACAAGGGTAAAATCAGTGTTCCAATATAATCAGTAATGGCGGAATTTGGGTAAGGCTTGGTTATTTAAGAGGATGGCTCATCAGAAGCTTACATTAGATTGGAAAATAATAGATTTCGACGAGTGATTTTTTTCCTAATAGCAAGAAATTTACGAATTGATTTCCTACTACAAACTTTTGGGGGGGGGATATTTTCATGATTTTTTTTTTTGTTTTTGATTGCTAAATTATTAACTGATTTTTTGGAAATAACTCTGATGCGTTCATCTCTCTGATTGCAGATTCTTTCTTTCGGCATGGGATCATTATCCCGGGCCCCCAAAATCAACAAAGATAGACCATTCCTGTATTCCCACAAAATCAACAAAGATTAGAATATTCCCGAATTCCCCCAAAATCAACAAAGATTAGACCATTCCACTATTTCCCCAAAATCAACATAGATTAGAATATTCCTGTATTCCCCCTAAATAAACAAAAACGAGAATATTCCTGCATTTCCCAAAAAAAAACAAAAGATTAGAATATTCCTGCATTCCCCCCAAATCAACAAAGATTAGACCATTCCACAATTCCCCCAAAATCAAAAAACATTAGACCATTCCTGTATTCCCCCAAAATCAACAAATATTAGAATATTCCTGTATTCCCCCAAAATCAACAAAGATTAGACCATTCTTGTATTCCCCAAAATCAACATAGATTAAAATATTCCTGTATTCCCTCAAAATAAACAAAGATTAGAATATTCCTGCATTCCCCCAAAATCAGCAAAGATTAGACCATTCCTGTAGTCCCCCAAAATTAACAAAGATTCGACCATTCCACTATTCCCCAAAATCTACAAAGATTAGAACATTTCTGTATTCCCCCAAAATCAACAAAGATTAGACCATTCCTGTATTCCCCCAAAATCAACAAAGATTAGACCATTTCTGTATTCCCCCAAAATCAACAAAGATTAGAATATTCCTGTATTCCCCCAAAATCAACAAAGATTAGACCATTAATGTATTCCCTATTAATTTTGTGGTGGGTCTTAAGTTCTGCACAGTTTCAACCTCTAAGCATTCTCTGTTTGAGAAAGAGGTTAGTTTATTGATAATTGCCAGAGGTACTTACTGATGAAAGTCAACGGGGCTGTTCAGGTAGTTTTTTTAGGCCAGAGTGCTTCTCCTCTGGGGCGATGCCATCTTAATCTCACTTTCCGACTCTGGTGTTTAAGTTCTTGCAGTGAGAGAGAACTAAACATTATAATAGCTTACATTAGATTAGAGAAGGTTGGTTGATTGTTTTACAGCATATCAACCCTTTTCGGGTTATTTAATGCCGAATTCAAAGATTTTGAAGAAAAATTTTTTCAATAGAATATATTTGTTGTTTTCACGTCGGTTTCTATTTAACCCATAGTTGGGACCCTAACAGGTACTACCACTCCGGATCAGAGTGGACCTGGGAGCAATGGTAATTAAAGGGTGGCTCCACACTTCCCAAAACCCACAAGCTGGGGCCTCACCACTGGATATAGTTTAAGGTCATATCTAGGACCCCCATTGAGGGACTTTTACCCTCTGCAGGGGGGCAGTCGGCGTATTCTAACGCCCCACCAACAGGGCCAAGATTAGAGAAGGACAGACAAGCGTAAGTGCTGTTTCAAACTGGAGCATGAAAGACGAACGAAAATAGTATTTCAGACTTGTTTATGACAGACCAGCAAAGATGCTGTTTTAAACTGGGGTATGACAGACCAATGAAAATACTATTTCACAGTGGAGCAGGACAGACCAACGTAAATGCTATTTCAGACTTGGGTATGACAGACCAGCAAAGATACTGTTTTAAACTGGTGTATGACAGACTAATTAAAATACTATTTCACACTGTAGCAGGACAGACCAACGTAAATGCTATTTCAGACTTGGGTATGACAGACCAGCAAAGATACTGTTTTAAACTGGTGTATGACAGACCAATGAAAATACTATTTCACACTGGAGCAGGACAGACCAACGTAAATGCTATTTCAGACTTGGGTATGACAGACCAGCAAAGATGTTGTTTTTAGCTGGGGTATGACAGACCAACGAAAATGCTTTTTCAAACTGAGGCAAGCTTTTTCTAACTTAAGTGTAATGGAACAACAATGAGGCATCTTATAGAAATTCTTGAACTGTTTATTAAATTCGTTCTTTTTTATTTCCATTTTTATTTATGCTCGCAGACAATGGAATTTACAATAATGGCGAATTTATGTTGAGTATATTTTGCAAATGGCAGACATCCTGTCTTGAGTAAAATTTAATTTAAAACCAATAAAGTTGGCCAAGTATCATAAGCCATAATTCTTCGATGGTGTTGAATTGTCTTGGAATGCTAATAGTCTCATAGGTGAGTAGGAACAAGTGCTTGATCCTACCGTGCCATTCTGTAATATATTGGTAAATAGATGCATAGATAAAGAAAGAGAGCAAGAGAGTGAGTTAGAGAGAGAGAGAGAGAGAGAGAGAGAGAGAGAGAGAGAGAGAAAGAGAGAGAGAGAAGGAGATTCAAATAGTGAGAAATATATAAATATACCGGGTGAAAAGATAAAATTGTTGCCCTAGAAAAGACGACATGATTCCATTTCCATTTGATGAAAACCAGTTTTCTTTCTTTGTTTTTTTTTGTTTTTTGTTTTTTATAAACCATCTACTAGTTGGCCAGTTGTGTCAAATCCTAAAAGCGATAAGAGCCTTCTATTATGTTTGAAAATGACACAATGTTCAACGAGCAAGTTTGGAGATTGCCACTATACAACTCGTATTCTCTACCGATTCTAGTTATGATAACAGGACCATTGCCAGCACCCTCCAAATTCAAATCAAGATTGTCCAATGCTTGGGGGCACAGCCTAACAAAGTTTCTGGCTACAGTTATGGTCTTTGGTGGGGTTTCAAGTGATGGTCACATCATGCCACCTCACACCTTCGAAGTCAGCTTAAAAGTAAACATCTGTACCTGGATTTGCTGAAGAGTGTGATGATACTCTGGTGTAATCAGGTGGCCGCTGGCAGACCCTGAGTGTGGCAGCAGGACTCTGCTGGCCCACAAGTCCACAGACATCAAGGCTTTGCTTCAGAAATAGTGCTATGACTTTGTACCCTTTCTCTTACTACTCCCCCTTCTTCCCCGACTTGAATCGGCTGGACTACTTCGTTTGTCATACATCGAGAACATCACCAACATGACCTCCCACAAAAATAAAGCCAACCTGATCATCACCATCTGCCGAGTATTTGCTGAGCTCCTGCCAGCACTTGTGGAAAAGGCATACTCCCAGTTCTAGACCTGTATCGAGGCGGTGATTGAGGCTGAAGGCGGCTACATTTAATAAATATCAGCTGTACTACATAATCTAGTTAACTTAATTGATTTTTTTTCAATAAAAGTTTTAAAATAAAGCTATAGTGTTGCTTTCTTTAGGGCGGCAAATTTATCATTCCACCTTTTATAAAAACGTGGTTCCACCTCTTATAAAAACCGGTGTTCGTTCGTAATTGTCTTCTGTGAACGGTCACAGATGGTGTAAATGAGTGGCGGTGGAAGTATGAATTTATTAGAGAGAGAAGACTTTACTACTTCCATTGATCGTAACCGGTTTTGGCAGTGGACTCTCACCAGATAAAATATAGGAAGCTCGGATCAGCGAGGTAGTGGATAGATAATCTGCCTATAACACACCTCAGATATCGTGATTCAGTTTGTGCATAGTATATCTGCATAAAATGTCTAGATTTTCAATCCTATTAAGGTCAAACTTGGAGGGGAAAAATGAGTTCATTTTATATATATATATTTAATTATTTACTATAATAATTATTAAATACCTACAGACACTAGTGTTTCCTCCATTTGGGAATCATCAGTGCAAGGTGTCACGGTTAACACCGGTAGATAGATTCGAACCTGACAACAGCAAGGACCCAATCCATTTGGCCACCGTTAACTGCAAGAAATATTGTTGAAATTTAAACATTTATTATGTTTTTATTTTATTTCTGTCAGAGTGATCTAATCATTATATGATGATCTGCGCATAATATATGTAATTTTATATATAATATATGTTGTGGAGACGCCCACTAATTAGCATACGTGGGTGAACAAGATATAGATAAAGGTATCAAGTCAGCAAGACCGGGGAGCTGTGTTCAAACGCCGGATAGGCAAGACGCATGTGCCGGTTGCTCCATGAAAGACTTTAACACGCCCTCTGCCGGACGATCTTCCAACTGCAGTACAACTGCACCTTTGTAAATATGTATTATCTTTTCGTCTTAATATATTTGTTTTACCTTTACTTTCCGCGTTCGTGTTGTTATTGATACAGACACAACAATATATATATATATATATATATATATATATATATATATATATATATATATATATATCCAGGATATTTCAGTCAGCCTGGACGAATAATAATCCCGGAAATAATTGAACTCGTCTTAACGTTGGATTGTCCAGGCTGTATGATATCCTTTATCTACGACTTTCAAATATATTCGCACTAAAAGAATTAATGAGAAGTAGTTAAGAAGGAAAGATTTTTAATTGCAAGAATGTTGATCAGACAAAGTTAAGAAATGCGACAAATAAAGCGAACCAGGTAATGAAGAAAATGGCACTGCAGAGCATAAAAAATGTCAGAGACATTTTGCAGACAGGAGTTGCTTGGTTGGTGAGATGGTATGGGTGAAAGAATCAAAAATGAAAAAGAAAAAAAAGAACCATATTGGAGAAGGAGAATAAAAGATGACCTGAAGCCTGGAGCTCAGGCGAGCACTCGAAACTTCCACATGTTCTGACATTTTTGTGCATTAGTATCTCGCTCAAACTGCCCATGAAGTTCAAGAAAGATCAAGGTCGAATTCAGGCATGGTTTAAAGGTCAGTGCACAAAAAGCAGACACGGAGAGAAAGTTCCCACCTGACTACAACTTGGATGTCTTCAAGTCAAACATAAACAAATTCCTGACAAACCGCCTCCTTAAGTAAGACACTTTATCAAATCTCCAATACTAATGATTACTACAATAAATCAGTCAAGGTTCTTTAGAAATCTGGAAGCAGGTGAAACCAAAACAGTCGATCATCACTTTCAAGAAGCTGCGAAGTTTTGGTCAAATAAATGGTCAAGAGAAACTTCCCACAAGGTTGGTGCTGACTTCCCACAAGGTTGATGCTGACTTCCCACAAGGTTGATGTGACTTCCCACAAGGTTGATGCTGACTTCCCACAAGGTTGATGCTGACTTCCCACAAGGTTGATGCTGACTTCCCACAAGGTTGATGTGACTTCCCACAAGGTTGATGCTGACTTCCCACAAGGTTGATGTGACTTCCCACAAGGTTGATGCTGACTTCCCACAAGGTTGATACTGACTTCCCACAAGGTTGATGTGACTTCCCACAAGGTTGATGCTGACTTCCCACAAGGTTGATGTGACTTCCCACAAGGTTGATGTTGACTTCCCACAAGGTTGATGCTGACTTCCCACAAGGTTGATGCTGACTTCCCACAAGGTTGATGTGACTTCCCACAAGGTTGATGCTGACTTCCCACAAGGTTGATGCTGACTTCCCACAAGGTTGATGCTGACTTCCCACAAGGTTGATGCTGACTGGGTCGCTAGAGTAAGTGAAAGACTGGAAGGGCACAAACAAGAAGATATCCACATTTCTGTTGAAGATTTGAGAAAAAAAATGAAGTGCATGCTTAAGTGAAAAGGACCTGATGGAATCCATCGGTACCGGCTGCGATCTTTCACAGGAATCTGTCTTGTTGTTTCCCTGGATGATTGTTTTAGATTGTGTCAGATACCAGAATGGCTTATAATGGGAAGAACTATTTCAATAATGAAAGTTTCTGCTAAAGGGCCAGATGTTGAAAATTATAGTCAGCTTGCTTGCTTGAACTTGCTTTGGCAGACACTGACAGGGATAATCAGTTCAGAAGTATATGACCATCTTGAAGTAAATGGTTCACTACAAGTGGAACAAAAAGGTGTGTAGGAAGAAAAGACCAACTATCGATTGATAAACGTATTTTAAAGAACGGCAAAAAGAGAAAAAAACAAACTTAGATAAAGATCCATTGGAAGATAAGCAGAAGTACAAAGAAAGAATCGAAGCAGAAAAGTTGACTGTGTTGGTAAGAATGAAAATTCATGGTCAGTTTGAGCAAGATACTAAGGCACAAAAATGTCAGAACATGTGGAATTTTCAAGTGCTCGCCTGAGCTCCAATCTCTGCTTCCCCCTCGCCAATCTTTCACGAAAAACACCCATCTAGATGAAACCACTGTCAATAATTTCCCCATTCTTTATCTGTGCCTAAATCAAAACGTAGATTCCATGAACAAAGCTTCTTTCTTAGAAGTGCACGCTTGTGGAACTCTCTTCTGTTTGCCTGTTTCCGACCTGACTACAACTTGGACGTCTTCAAGTCCAACATAAACAAATTCCTGATGAACCGCCCCCTTAAGTAAGACACTTTATCAAATCTCCATTACTAACGATTACTACGATATTATCCCATTGATTACTGTACACGCAATAACCTTTATCTCTGTCTGGCTTCCGGGCCTTGATAAGTGGTGACTACCATGAAAAAAATAAAAAAAGTATGAGGAAAGAATCGAAGCAGAAAAGTTGACTGAGTTGGTAACAATGAAACTTCATTGTCAGTTTGAGTGAGATACTAATGCACAAAAATGTCAGAACATGTGAAATTTTCTGTGTAAAGGTGACTTGAAAAGAGAAACAGAAAATCTTATATTTGCTACTGAAGAACAGGCACTAAATACAAATGCAATAAATAAAAACATGGATGGGAAGGACTGTTCTGATAAGTGCAGGCTGTGTGGTGTATATCTCTTGAAACAGTGTCACATATTGTTAGTGCGTGTTCTATACTTGCTCAGAAACAGTACAAACGTTGCCATGACAAAGTTTGTACAAATCTGCATTGGAGTTTGTGACAAAAGTTTGGAATCCAAGTGACGGATAAATGGTACCAACATCATCCAGAAGGGGTAGTGGAAAATGAGGATGTTCAGATTCTCTGGGATTTCATAGTTCAATGTGACCGAGAGATAACTCACAGGAAACTGGATATTGTAGTTTTGAACAAAAAGACGAATGAATGCCAAATTATTGATTTGGTTTGCCAAAATGACATCAGCTTAGCAGGCGAGAAGAATGAGCAAATACGGAACTATCAGAAACTGGAGGTGGAGATTGCTAGATTGTGGAATAAGAAAACTTCCATCGTGCCGATAATCATAGGTGCGCTTGGTTCAATTCCGGATGATCTAATGAAACAGCTGAACTTCTTGGGAATCAGATACAACATCACTGTACTCCAGAAGTCAGTTCTGCTTGGCTCAGCAAACATTCTACGTCAGGTGCTTTCCACCTAATTGACACTTTAACTATCCTCACCAGCTTTGGTGTAAAAGCCCATTCTTAAGGGAAAAAAAAACAGTGTAAAACGTCACAACATTGTGAAGTTAATGGAATAAATAATAATAATAATAATAATAATAATAATAATAATAATAATAATAATAATAATATTTTGTATGTGTGTGTGTGTGTCGCCAAAAACTGACACCACACCAAAGCGAGGAGGGTCAAGGAGGATGTAAAGACTAAGGAGAGAAAGCACTAGCCAGACCTCCGCTGGATGAATGCAAAGAGGACTGGGATCTTGAGGAGTCTTGTTCCCACCCAAATTCCAGTGAAGACCAATGGTCGCCGCCAATGAGAAATCAATAGTAAGGGGCTGCTACGATAATGCAAATTCATCTGCAATGGTTATCGACAGAGGTGGAAAGTACTGGAAATCTGGGGAGACTTGTTGTCACTCAGATTTCAGGGAATGCCACGAGTTGTTCTCAAAGAGAAATCTTTGGGGATGGCCTGTGTGACTTCTCTTAGTGAGTGAATAATAATAATACTAAAGTGAAGATAAAATAAGCAAAGTTGTGAATTGACAAATGGATATCAGGGATACAAAGATGGTGATATCGCTAGTAGAAATTATTATAGCAAAATATTTTGAATACAAGTAAAAAATTAAGTAAAAACTAGTAAATCAACAAGTGGATGCACAGTGAACGAGGCATAAAAAAATTGACTAAGTTCAGTATTACCCCCCCCCCAACCCTTTTAGCCTCCAAACTCCCCAGAGGACGTCAAATCCTGGTGAAAATGAATAAACGGTGCAGTTTTAGGACTTAACATATGTAAATTAAAGTTTCGCACCATACAAAAAAAGAAATGACTAAGTCTGTCATTTGCACCCCTCCCCCCCATTTAGCCACAAAAAGTCCCCAAGGCCTTAACATATGTAAATTATAGTTCAACATCATGCAAAAAAAGAAATGACTAAGTCCATAATTTGATCCCCCATCCCCATTTAGCTCCAAAAGTCCCCAAGGCTTTAACATATTTAATTTTGAGTTCAGCACCATGCAAAACTGCTAAATAGATATATGCAGAAAATTTTGGACAAATATGGTAAAATAGTCCCAAAAATGGAGGGGTTTTATTAGCCCTAAAAAGAGCACAACCAAGAGTTATCGCGAATGGTTCTCAACCTTTCTTTAATCATGACTTTCTTTTCTTTTTAATGTATTTTGGTGAACCCTTATAGCTTATTTTATTTTTCAGTAATGTAAAGAAAACCAAAGAACATATATCAACAGTTTATCTTGAAGGAAGACTGAATCGATATTAACGTTACACGTACCATGGCGGTCCACATGGACCCTGGTTGAGAACCATTGAGACAAACAAAATTATATAGAACTAAGTTAGTTACAACTTTTCGGAAAAGCCAAAGCATCAATTTTTTTAATGAGCACAAAAATGTTAATTTATAACCATTTTAACCTGAAAGGCACCCTTAGGGGGGCAACTGGAGTTTTCCCGGAAAATATGTCCTGTTACTTTTTTAGACCTATCATGTTTAATGTTTGTGAAAAATTTCAAAAAATTCCGAAGCGTAGTTATTCAGAAAAGAGCAGACAAACGAATGGACGAACAGACAAGGGTGAATTTACAGGTTCACCCTCCTTTTGTCGATATGGGGGGGGGACAAACAACATAAAACTATAGAGGAATAGCATGATCAACACTAAAATATTAAATGTTAATGTGGAATTCATGCAAATCGCTAAGAGGATATGATTTATGATGTTTCGTGTCTACCTCTGTCCTGTCTATTAATATTATAATAATATTATAATATAATGATATCTATTAATATTATAATAATATTATAATATAATTATATCTATTAATATTATAATAATATTATAATATAATGATATCTATTAATATTATAATAATATTATAATATAATGATATCTATTAATATTATAATAATATTACAATATAATTATATCTATTAATATTATAATAATATTATAATATAATTATATCTATTAATATTATAATAATATTATAATATAATTATATCTATTAATATTATAATAATATTATAATATAATGATATCTATTAATATTATAATATTATAATATAATTATATCTATTAATATTATAATAATATTATAATATAATTATATCTATTAATATTATAATATTATTATAATATATCTATTAATATTATAATAATATTATAATATAATGATATCTATTAATATTATAATATAATTATATCTATTAATATTATAATAATATTATAATATAATTATATCTATTAATATTATAATAATATTATTATATAATTATATCTATTAATATTATAATAATATTATAATATAATTATATCTATTAATATTATAATAATATTATAATATAATTATATCTATTAATATTATAATAATATTATAATATAATGATATCTATTAATATTATAATATTATAATATAATTATATTTATTAATATTATAATAATATTATAATATAATTATATCTATTAATCTATATATATAAAAATGTAAAGTTGGTTCGTTCTAAACAAATAAAACCCTATTTCTAAGTTACCAATTTATTTGAAATTTTCAGACAACCCATCTTTAGAGTCGAGGTATGTTTTTATGTTATTGAAATAAATTTACCTCGCGATTTATTAAAATTAAAATATTAAATAAAATAAATATATTTTTTTTACTGCGAATCTGTTCTGTTGATAAAACTGAACTTCCGGTTCGATTCATTTCACAGCCACGAATTGACGAAAGATTTCATTTTCTGTTAACTCGATAAGTAAAAAAAAAAAAAAAAAAAAACTTACTCATGCAGAGAGTGATCCGTGCTGAAATAATAATGTTATTATTTAAAAAGCCATTCTTAACATGGGGAAGGGAGGGTGTTTTGTACCTATTCTGTACTTTAACCTTACAATTGAATAAAAACATATCATAAAACTTTAAACGTGGAAAACGATTTTAAAAAAATAGCGCGGATCACTCTCTGCATTAACACACACACACACACACACAAATAATAATAATCCCATATTTTAAAACTTTAAATTCATTTATGTACTTATGTTTTTTAAATTTTATTTATGTTAAGGCTTCACTCATGAAACATTACGTTTTAATTGTTTAGTTTATTTTCACGGCATTGTTTACATAAAAAAAGTTTGTTTTAACTTTTTCTAAACTGTTTCATTTTTACGACATGCCTCAACGTATTATAAACACCCTAACCTCCCCCCCATGTTAAAAAAAACAAAAAAAAACGCCCGTCCAT
Organism: Euprymna scolopes; assembly: GCF_053919585.1. Classification (NCBI taxonomy): domain Eukaryota; kingdom Metazoa; phylum Mollusca; class Cephalopoda; order Sepiida; family Sepiolidae; genus Euprymna; species Euprymna scolopes. The sequence continues at coordinate 11,694,629 of NC_136521.1, read as the reverse complement.
AAACCTCGAAAGCCGTTCTTAACATGGAGAAGTTAGGGTGTTTATAATATGCTGGGGCGAGTCGTAAAATTAACGAAGTTGCTATCTACTATTTATTGCAAAAATTGCTTGAAATTTATTTATTTGACAAAAAAATTAAATTTTGGTACTCCTTGGGCGTTGAGTTCCATGGCGACCAGTAGAAAAAAATAATAGTCGCTCCCTTAGTCTCCCACCTCACCCCGCGCGTAACATATTTTATTTACTGACGTTGCCGTAACTAAACGATTATCTGTCACATTTACAAACATTTATTTATTTATTTATTTTGAAAAAAGTTTTACTTTTTATAAATATTAAAAGAAAAATGGGTACTCATGCAGAGAGTGATCCATGCTGAAATAATAACGTTATTATTTAAAAAGCCATTCTTAACATGGGGAGGGTGTTTTGTACCTATTCTGTACTTTAACCTTGCAATTGATTAAAAAAAAAAACACGATTTAAAAAATAGCGCAGATCACTCTCTGCATTAGCACCGAAAAATGTTGCTAAACATTTATTAATAATTTCTCACTTTTTACAAACATTTGATTTTAAATTTCTTTTTAAATGACGACTTTTATCGACTTTTTTTTAAATATCCCCCCCCCCCAATGGTGTTTATTCCGAAATCCGTTGTTAACATGGAGAGGTTGAGGGTGTTTATTCTGAAAGCCGTTCTTAACATTTGTGGAGGTGGATCTAATGTAAAAAAAATAAATAAATAAATAAATTAAAAAAAAAGCTAAATCATTTACTGATAACTTCTCACTTTTACAAATATTTTTTAATTTACATGCGCAGATGAACAAATTGTTGAATAGTGAGAAAACAAAACATTTAGGTCCACCTCCACAATTTTCTTTTTTAAATGACGACTTTTATTGATAAATAAATTTACTTCTCCGCAACTTTTATTGATAAATAAATCTACTTCTCTGCCACGGGCACTGAACCCCCCCTTTTTTTTTTTAATAGTATTTTCGGGTGGGTATGCTGACACCAAATATCAGTTAAATTTTGCAAATAGCCCCCCCCTCCTAAAGTGGTGTTTATTCCGGAAGCTGTTCTTAAAACTCTGAAACTAAACCTAGGGGAGGGAGGTCTCTTCAGTCCTGGACGACAACCTTCCTAGAGCTGGTGACTCAAACAAATCACCGGTTGGCAAACCTAAACTGCTTAAGGAGGAGATAGACTCTGTCTATCGCTCGGCTTTCATACTCCTTCTTTGCCTATTGGCCAGGCGTAGAGGTACTATCACAGGGACTCGCTTGAATCACCCAGTGGTTGACCTTGTTTCCTGACTAGGGTAATGAACGCCGCTTTTCCCCACTCCTGCCACATCCCATCCCCCTAAACTGGACACAGTGGGGTGCTTCAGTGCCATATATGTCAGTGCAGTTGGACTGGGCTGGCTTTGCCTAATGGATTGAGGGTACCGGATTGACAGTTCCTGGCTGCTGTTTCCGACTGATAGTACAGGAGCCCTAACTCTTTGGTAGCGCTTAGAGCGGCTGCACCATCAACAGTTGTAAAATATCGGGATGTTTGTAGTGCCATGTCGCGCATGGAAAGGGACCCTGCACTCATCCCCGGTGGGCTTTCCTGAGGCCACAATCCTGTGGGTGAGGACAGCTGATGGTCTACTTGTATTGCATGTCTGGTATTCTGCACAACTACTTGTCCAGCACCCCCTCACTCATCCACCCTAACTGAAACTTTTAAATAAAATAAAATGAAATGACAGCTCAAGCAAAAGTTACGTTTAAACCAGGACCAAACTCAAAGAAAACCAACCTGCCTCCTCCCTTGAGGCTTGCATTTACTAATATTTGCGGGCTTAGAACTAACTTAGATGATGTTGAGTCATTTCTCCTTGTAAACACCCCGGATATCTTAGCATTAAGTGAAACTAACCTTCACTCCTCCATACCCTCTAACCACTTTAACATGCCTGGTTATCTCCCACTCTACCGTAAGGACTCGGACAGACATATGCATGGACTTGGAGTCTATATTCGAAACACCCTCCCCCTAACTAGAGAAATAAAACTAGAATCAGAGGGCCAGGCCTTTATGTGCTTCAGACTAAATATGCAACACAATATTAGCTACTTATATTTTCTCTACCGCTCTCCCTCAAACCAAGACTGTACCCTAATAAACAAAGTCTCAGACAGCATAGATATAGCACTCTCCCTCGATACTAGCGCACAAATACATGTATTTGGTGACTTCAATGTCCACCACAGTAACTGGCTAGGATTCTCAAATCACACAGATGTAGCTGGTAGCGCCACATATAGCTTCTCTATATCTCATTCCCTATCTCAGATGGTTACATTTCCGACACGTTTCCCAGACCAGCACGATCAACATGCCTCACTTCTAGATCTCTTTCTGACAACAGTTCCCAATGACTGTACAACAAATGCCCATAGCCCACTCGGGAATGCTGATCACGCTGTGATAATGGTAGAAATCAGCCTAAATTCTCGCCCTAAAACTGAAGACCCACTACTCAAAACAACGAGGTATTACAAAAAGGCTGATTGGGAAGCCATCAGGGAGCTCATCAGAGATGCCCCATGGCAAAATATCTTTACTCTTCCAGCGGAACAGTGTGCAAATGAGACAACTGAATGGTTCAAAACTGCTATTGAAGCACATGTTCCCGCACGGAAATACTATAGCAAGCCCCACTCCCCCCAATGGTTTACTTCTGCTTGTGCAGCTGCCATTTGTCAAAGGCAGCATGCGTTCCGCAGATTCAACCGACATAAGTCCAGCTCAAATAAACAGAAGTTTATAGAAGCTAGAAATAATTGTAAGAGAGTGATAGACACAGCTAAGTCAGATTACTCTGAAACCACCAGAAAGCGCATCGAAGCACAGAAATTAGGAACCCGGGATTTTTGGAAAATCTACAACAGCGTAGTTAATAATGGACAGTCAATTATTCCCCCACTAACAAACAATCATGAGGTTGCTTGCACGGCAACTGACAAGGCTAATCTGCTTGCCAGTCGGTTTGCCTCAAACTCCACACTGAACTCGGTACACCACTCACTCCCTGATTTTCCTCTGCGAACAGACGCCACACTTGACGACTTGAAAATCACCCCTTCTCAGGTACATGCTATTATAAAAAACCTAGACACCTCTAAAGCATGTGGACCAGATCTCATCCCGGCTGTGCTATTAAAAAAATGCTCTGCCGAGGTTGCTCCAGTTCTGTCCAAACTTTACAATAAATGCCTTAACGAATCTTGTTTTCCCGACTGCTGGAAAACCGCCTCTGTGGTACCAGTCTTCAAGAATTCTGGTGAAAGAACTGACCCACTAAATTATCGCCCCATTAGCCTCCTCCCGCTTTTCGCCAAAATATTTGAGTCCTTAGTTAATAAAGCCCTAGTCCAGCACCTAACAGCTGCTAAACTCTTGACTGACAAACAATATGGATTCAGGCAAGCCCGTTCAACAGCAGATATCTTAACTGTAGTTTCTGAACGTATATACCGTTCATTGGATAAAACAGGGGAGGGTAGAGCGGTGGCCCTTGATATATCTAAGGCTTTTGACAGGGTATGGCACGATGGTCTTCTAAGGAAAATTAGATCATATGGAATCACTGGAAGAATTCATAACGTAATTAAATCCTTCTTAAGTAATAGAAAAATCAAAGTTGTCCTCGACGGACGTACATCCAAACAATATGACATAAATGCGGGAGTGCCTCAGGGGTCTATCCTTGGACCTCTATTGTTCCTGATATTTATAAACGACCTCCCTGATAATATTGTTTCGGAGATGGGTATATTTGCCGATGACACCACTCTCTATAACAGATATGAGGGGAAAACAAATGAACACATATCCAAGAAAATGGCAGAAACACTAGAGGATGACCTCCAATCCGTAGTGGAATGGGGACAAAAATGGTTGGTCTCATTCAATGCTGCTAAGACTAAGCTTGTTTCCTTCAATAACTACAAGAAACCTTCTCTACCACCAATAGCAATGGCCAAGAACACATTGCCTGAAAGTACTTCTTTTAAACTCCTCGGCCTAACGTTTACAGGGAATATGAACTGGAATAGATACATTGAGAGCATTGCCAAGGCTGCTGCAAGGAAGGTTGGCTCCCTCTACCGTGCTAGAAAACTACTTACGCCTGCCAGTATCCTATACCTCTATAAGGCAACCATTCGCCCATGTATGGAGTACTGTTGTCACATCTGGGCTGGTGCATCTGCTGCTTGTCTCTCGCTCCTGGACAGGGTTCAAAAAAGAGTCGCAAACCTGATAGGTCCTGAACTGTCATCTGGGCTTCAACCTCTGTCCCATCGACGAGATGTTGCATCCCTCTGCCTGTTCTACAAATACTTTAATGGTGAATGCTCTGACGAACTGCAAACACTTGTACCTCCCCGACGTAACTACCCCCGACAAACCCGACAAGCTACTAAGTCTCATCCCTTTACAGTGGAGATCCCTAGGTGCAAGAAAGCCTTTTACTCCAATAGTTTCTTCCCCAGAACTGCGGGTCTTTGGAACTCCCTTCCGGGATTCTGCTTTCCCAACTGCAATGATATGCAGAAGTTCAAGTGTAATGTTAACAAACATCTTTCTACTCTTCTCCCTTCATAATGACCCCGCTAATTAATTCCCTAATAGTAGCCCCCTGCTTCAAAGTGGCACTGTGCCTTGTTTGGGGTGAAAATTGAATAAAAAAAAAAAATAAAAAAAAGGTTGGGGAGGGGGGTGATTATAAGGTGGACCTAATCTAAAAAAAAAAAAACAAGTTGTTTATGCGCAAATAAGCAACTGTTTTTTATTAACTTTTTTTTTAAATTTTTAATTTAAAAATTAGTAAATTTCAATTAATAGAATAATAAATCATTTATCATTAATATGTGTTTTTGGTTTTGTGTTGAATGAAACTTTTTTTTTTCATTACAACAATAATGAACCAATTTAAATCTTCCGGCATGCGTTTAAGGGTTACGAAATTATCAATAAATCGTTTAGTTACTAAGCCAACGTCAGTAAATACAAAAAATGTTACATGCGCATGCATTAGCCTTGACTGGGAGGGGGGGGCTAAGGGAGCGACCATTAAATAATTATGCTGGTCGCCATGGAACTCAACGCCCAAGGAGTACCTAAAGTGGCACATGCACTTATGTTACCGTGCTATTTTTTAAAATAGTATTTTCCTGTTAAATTCAAATTTTACAATATGTTTTTCTTTTATTAATTTGTTAAGTGAAAGTACAGATAACCCGGTCGGTTTCTAATGCGAGGAAAATCTAGCCCCCCCCCAAAAAAAAAGGGGTACTCTGGATAATAACAAAACATTAAAATTGCCTTAGTCTCGAAAGATTTCTTCTCTACTGAACGAGGAAAAACACGGTGAAGTGTAGTTCACCTTCTGTTTCTCTCCCACTCTCTCAATCTCTCTCTCTATCCATCTCTCCCTTTCCCTGTCTCAATCTATCTTTCTCTCTATATCACCCTCTCCATCTCTCTTTGAGCCCCTTTCTCTCTCTAACTCCCTCTATCTCTCTCCTTTCCTCTGTTTCATCCCTCTCTGTTTCTAACACTCCACCTCTCTCTCTGTTTATCTATCAATCCCTTTATCTCTCTATCTCTATCTCCTTCTCTTTCTCTATTTTCTTCTCACTGTCTCTTTTCTATCTATATATCTTCCTCTCTATCTGTCCATCTCTAATCCCTCATCCTATTTTAGTCTCCTAAATTAATTACAGTGAATAAGGCATTGTAAAAACATGGATAAATCCTATTTTAGTCACCTAATTTACTGACTGTGAGAATAGAAGTTATTTGGAAATTACTGCTACCTTGAACAGCACCAGAAGTAACTGGTAAAACCTTTCTAATTAAATTGATTTTGGCAGCCATTTGGTAACAAAATGACATAGCCTTAGCCCTTGCTGCATGAGGAATACCTGCGACCTTGCTGCCAAGTAGAAGAATTATTTATTCTACTTTAAAACATTCAACTTTTCAAAAATCTCATCTTCGACATCTCCAAAACATCCAATATGGGGAAAAATATTGCAGAAATGCGAACTTATTGTTTAGGATGAATGCACAATGGTACGCAAAAAATCACTTGAGGCTCTTGGTCGATCCTTGCAAGATTTGCGTGGCAATGTCAAACCATTTGGGAATGCAGTAATATTGCTTGCAGGAGATTTCAGACAAATGTTACCTGTTATTCTTCAATCAACACCAGCAGATGAAATAAATGCTTGCCTCAAATACTCTACTTTTTTGTTCCATGTGAAGACATTAAACTTAACTCAAAATATGCATGTACAGTTGCAGACTGTTCGATCCGCACAAAAACTTTTGCATCACTTGTGGGAAATTGGGTACGAAAAAGTGCCAGCTGATCAGAGTTAAGGGCAAAATTCTTTGACTTTTAACTTCTGTAATTTCTGTAATTTTATTTCATCAAAAGAATAGTTAGTTTAAAAGGTTTTTGCAGATATTCAAAATATAAGAATTCCATTTGACTGAGTGAATGAGCTATTCTTGCAGGTCAATACAAAGATGCCCATGAACTTAACGCTATAATTAAATGTAAAATTCCAAGTGAGGTAGTCAAATACAAATCCATCGACACTGTTGTGAAAGCAGATAAAGTGGTTAATTATCCAACAGTTATATTTGCCAGGGATGCCACCGCATGTATTGTAACTGAAATTTGATGTACTAATTATCATGTTGTGAAATATAAACCAATCCAAGCTTTGCAATGGCACATAGCTTGCAGTAAAAAAAAAAAAATAACAAACAATATCATAGAAACAGCAATCTTAACAGGACCTTTCACAGATGAATATATCTTCATTCCACGCATTCCTATGATTCCACCGGATACATCATTACACTTTAGCAAATTGCACTTTCCAATTTTATTGTCATTTGCTATAACCATCAACAAAGCACAGGGAACAATCTTTACAATTGTGGGCCTTACAGTTACACACTGACTGTTTTTTCACATGGACAATTTATGTTACATATTCAAGAGTCACCAAACCGGAAAATCTCTATATCAGCTAAGAAAATGGAACAACAAAAACTGTGTACCCATGCAAAATGTAAATTTAAACCTATAAGAAACATGATTTTTCTCATTTTGGAACTTTTTCCATTGCGCTAATTTGAGCCACAGAAACGCGTGGCAGGGTACAGCTAGTATTATAATAATATTATAATATAATACATATTATTATCTATAATTATTATAATAATATTATAATATAATGATAATAGTGTAATATTATAATATAATGATATCTATTAATATTATAATAATATTATAATATAATATATATTAATATCTATTAATATTATAATAATATAATAATATAATGTTAATAATGTAATATTATCATGTAATGATATCTGTAAATATTACAAACTTATTATAATATAATATATATTAATATTATAATAATATAATAATATATCTATTAATATTATAATAATATCATAATATAATGATATCTGTTAATATTATAATAATATTATAATATAATGATGTCTATTAATATGATAATAATATTATAATATAATGATATCTATTAATATTATAATAATATTATCATATAATGATACCTATTAATATTATAATAATATTATACTATAATGATATCTGTTAATATGATAATAATATTATGATATAATGATATCTATTAATATTATAATAATATTATAATATAATGATATATATTAATATTATAATAATATTATAATATAATGATATCTATTAATATTATAATAATAATATAATAATATAATGATATCTATTAATATTATAATAATATTATGATATAATGATATCTGTTTGTATTATAATAATATTATAATATAATCAAACCTTTTTATATTATAATAATATCATAATATAATCATATCTGTTTATATTATAATAATATTATAATATAATGATATCTATTAATAGTATAATAATATTATAATATAATGATATCTATTAATATTATAATAATATTATAATATAATGATATCTATTAATATTATAATAATATTATAATATAATGATATCAATTAATATTATAATAATATTATAATATAATGATATCTGTTAATATTGAAATAATATTATAATATAATGATATCAATTAATATTATAATAATATTATAATATAATGATATCTGTTTATATTATAATAATATTATAATATAAACACATCTGTTTATATTATAATAATATCATAATATAATCATATCTGTTCATATTATATAAATATTATAATATAATGATATCTATTAATAGTATAATAATATTATTATATAATGATATCTATTAATATTATAATACTATTATTATATAATGATATCTATTAATATTATAATAATATTATAATATAATGATATCTATTTATATTATAATATTATAATATAATGATATCTATTAATATTATAATAATATTATAATATAATGATATCTTTTAATATTGTAATAATATTATAATATAATAATATCTATCAATATTATAATAATATTATAATATAATGATATATGTTTATATTATAATAATATTATAATATAATCATATCCGTTTATATTATAATAATATTATGATATAAGGATATCTATTAATATTATAATAATATTATAATATTATGATATCTATTAATATTATAATATTATAATATAATGATATCTATTAATATTATAATATTAATATAATATGATGATATCTGTTAATATTATAATATTATGATATAAGGATATCTATTAATATTATAATAATATTATAATATAATGATATATATTAATAATATAATAATATTATAATATAATGATATCTATTAATATTATAATAATATTATAATATAATGATATCTATTAATATTATGATATAATAATATCTATTAATATTATAATAATATTATAATATTATGATATCTATTAATATTATAATATTATAATATAATGATATCTATTAATATTATAATATTAATATAATATGATGATATCTGTTAATATTATAATATTATAATATAATGATATCTATTAATATTATAATAATATTATAATAATATTATAATATAATAATATCTAGTAATATTATAATAATATCATAATATAATGATATCTATTAATATTATAATAATATTATAATATAATGATATCTATTAATATTATAATAATATTATAATATAATGATATCTATTAATATTATTATAATATTATTATATAATGATATCTATTAATATTATAATAATATTATAATATAATAATATCTGTTAATATTATAATAATATTTTAATATAATGATACCTATTTATATTGTAATTATATTATAATTTAATGATATCTATTAATATTATAATAATATTATAATATCATTATATCTTTTAATATTATAATAATATTATAATATAATGATATCTTTTAATATTATAATAATATTATGATATAATGATATCTGTTAATATTATAATAATATTATAATATAATGATATCTATTAATATTATAATAATATTATAATATAATGATATCTATATTATAATAATATAATATAATGATATCTATATTATAATAATATTATAATATAATGATATCTATTAATATTATAATAATATTATAATATAATGATATCTATATTATAATAATATAATATAATGATATCTATTAATACATAATTTTTAATTGAAAAGAATATTAGATATATTTTTTCTACCTTTATATTTTTATGAGTCAATATAATCCATGGTTTCCTTACAGAGTCCGTGCCGCTCACTAGGATTCGTTACGAGTTTTCAGGCGGGCAGTGACCAAATTTATCGTATAGAGTGTCCTCGGGATCCTTTAGGGGGGCGATGAAAGACTTCTTGTTACATTACTAGGTTTTCTTGGCCTTTTGACCAAGATCAAAGTGTAGTATCTGTTCCGGCAGATACTGCACTTAAGATAATTTGTACCAGTCAATGGAGGGGAAACCCTCTATACTGGGACAATTATTATTTTTGGTAACCAGAGTGACCCCTTTTAGGGGAGCTGGTTTTTACCTCACATTAAAAACGGCCTTGTGCCTAATTTACTCAGTGGGGGAGCAAATAAACACCATCTGTACTTCAGTAAATAGGTACATTACTAGGTTTTCTCAACCCATTTTCTTTGGGATTTGCAATTCATGTGGAAATTGATTTTACGCTTTTCCAAAACACGCAGTGCAACGCAAATTTCGATTTTCATCAATTTCTTTAAATGCATCATGAATGTAATGTTTTAATTCATTCATTGTTTTTTTTTGTTTTGTTTTGTTTATTTTTGTTTTGTTTTTTTACATGGAGGTCACCACTTATCAAGGCCCGGAGGCCACTCAGGGATAAGGGGTATGGCGTGTCCAGTAATCAATGAGATAGTATTGTACCTATTTACAATGCCTCCCCACGGGACAGAGTTAGACACTAGGGTCGTTTTTTTATGTGGAGAAAAGGTACAAACCGACTTCTAAGATGTGAGGAGGCATGATGTATTTCTCACTTGAGACCACACCAAAGACCATAATCATCGCCAGAAACTTTGTTGAGCTGTCTCCTCCAATGTTGAACCATCTGGATTTGCATTTTAAGGGTGCTGGCAATGGTTCTCTTTGGTAGAGAGCATGAGTTGTACAGCGGCGCATCTCCAATCTTGTTCACTGAACATTGTGTCATTTTCAGACATGATTGAAGGCTCCTATCGCTCTTGAAATTTGTACACAACTGGCTAACTAGTACATGGTCTACAACAAAAATAGAAAATCGGTCTTTATCAAACGGAAATGGAATCATATAGTCTTTTCTAGGGCAACAATTTTATCATTCCACCCTGCATTTGTTTACCAGTAATGCTTCAATCAAAATATGTGTTGTTGAGGCCGTCAGATGGGCGACTATAATTTATGGAACATTCAATCTTAGCTATTATTTATGTTGACAAATATTGCTTATCGCTTATTTTTATGTTTTGTATGTGTCATTTATTATATTTTAATCAGCTGTAAATACGACGGCATTGTTATGTGGACACATACGTTCTTGTTTAATCATCGAAGTTAACCGATATTGTGCCAGGATTCAGGAATATAATAGCCGTCACTAACTCTAAGCCTAAGGACGGGCAGTCACTAGCACTAAGTCTGTAGCAGTATTCACAAATCTTAAGTCTGGAACTACCTGTCAGTAACCCTAAATCCAATATGTAATGATCTGGCCCCTGTTGATTTTGCGATGGGAGTTTAGTTCTGTACCGTTCTAGGAGGTCCACCCTTCTAGGTCTGGCCTTCTCTCTTTGAGAAGGGGTTACAACCCCACTTTTCAACCGTGGTGTCTAAATTCTTGCAGTGGGAGTTAACTAAAAACCCTAAATCTTATATGGTGCTCACTAACCGTAAATAACTTTGGGAGAAAATCGTGTAAACAAAAGATTTATCGTTTTAGAATTCTTTTGAAGTTTTTACTAAAGGGTCACCATTTATCAGGGCCCGGGAGCCACTCAGGGAGAAGGGATAAAAAGATTATCGGTTGGACGATGATCGCCACTGTGAGAAATAGGATGGAATTGTCAGATTATTTAAGATAATTGATTATACAAGGATATTGTTTAACAAGTATTTGTTTACATTAGACTTGAAGACAACTATGTTGTAGTTAGTTGGGAAGCAGCCTCGTGGTATTTTATTACAGGAATGGGATGCTTTTGAAAATAAATTTTGTTCATGGAAGTTCCATTAGTTGTGTGTGTGTGTGTGTGTGTGTGTGTGTGTGTGTGTGTGTGTGTGTGTGTGCAGAGAAAGACAGGCAGAGACAGAGGCAGAGAAACAGAGGGCGAGAGGGGCAGAAAAGTTCTTTGTTGTGGTTGTATTTGGCGAGTTTGAATGTGAATGTTTTAAATAGGGATGGAGCTCAGTCGAGCATGTACCGTGAACATGACGATGTGGTGAAGCAGTGTTTTGCAAACTTTATGTTACCTCCACGGAACTTTTCCAATAACAGTGATGCAATTAGATTTTTTTTAAATGTCACAATCTTACTATTGATAATGAAAGCAATATTTTTCTTTTTATAACCGATTTAGGGGAATAACAAGGCCGATAGCCATTAGTCGCATGCTCTCGTGTAATGAATGCATGCGTGAATGTAGGATTTACATGAAATTCTTAAAGATAAACTAAAATGACCGAAAAATGGACTGAAATGACTTAAATAAATAAAAATTTCAGGAAAAACTAATGGACGGTTATCCGTCAATCATCCGAAGTAACGGACAGACGGACCCATTGAAAACATAGGTCCCTCTTTGATAAATCGGGGGACAAAAATGTTACTCCATAATCCTTGCTTAAAAAAAAAATAAAATGTAAATATGTTACAGACCGACCGATGTAGTGACTTGCATGCAACTAAAAATGCTTTAGCATGGAAGAGTTTCCTTCCATTGTCAAGGAAAAGTTACAAATGTAAGTGCAACATCTGCTAAAAATATATACTACACTTTGATCTTAGCCATGTGGCTAAGGAAAAGTTACAAACGTAAGTACAGCATGTAGTAAGAATAGATACTACACTTTGATCTTGGCCAAAAGGACAAGAAAAGGGTATTTATTTGCTTCCCCACCGAGCAAATAAGATACAAGGCCGATTTTTAATATGAGGAGTGAAGGGGAAATGGGGACCCACTCCCCGGGGAGTAGGGGGAGTTGGATAGTGACAATTTGTATGAAGGGTTGCCCCTACATTAATAGATAACTTATATGTGGGATTGCCCCCACATATGGTCTTTGCTTGCAGTATCTGCCGGAACAAATACTACACTTTGATCTTGGCCAAAAGGCCAAGAAAAGGGTATTTATTTGCTCCCCCACCGAGCAAATTAAGCACAAGGCCGAATTTTAATGTGAGGAGTGAAGGGGAAACGGGGACCGACTCTCTGGGGAGAAGGAGAACTGGATAGTGACAATTGGTATGAAGGGTTGGTATTTATTTGCTCCCCCACCGAGCAAATTAAGCACAAGGCCGATTTTTAATATGAGGAGTGAAAGGAAAATGGGGACCAACTCCCCGGGGAGCTGGATAGTGACAATTGGTATGAAGGGTTGCCCCTACATTGACCAAGGTTTTATATGTGGGGTTGCCCCCACATATGGTCTTTGCTTGCAGTATCTGCCAGAAGAAAAGCATCTATTAACAACAGATCTTTGATCTTAACCAAAAAGGCCAAGCACAAAAGTATTATGGACAGACAGACAGACCAACCGACCGACAGGACCGACGGAGTGACTTATAGAGTCGCTTGCACGCGACTAAAAATTATCTTTCTCAAAATTATTGACAATTTTGAGAAAAAAATCAGCTTTTTTTTTTGTTTACTGTTTCTTTACCCCAAGCAAAGCACAGTGCCACTAAGTCGTAAAGCGCTACTGTTGGTGACCAAAATTTCAGGGATACTATGTGGGGAGTTGGGCAGCAAAATGTCTGTTCACATTACATTTGAACTTCTGCATGTCAGTGTAGTCAGGAAAGCAGAAGCAGTTCAAGGGAAAAAGCTATTTGAGTGGAAGGCTATATTGCATCTAGCGATCTCTAAAGTGTAGGGTGGGATTTTGTTGATTGTCTGGTTTGTCGGAGGTATCGACGTTGAGGGGGTACTAGTGTTTTGTGTTCATCCGAGCACTTACCATTAAAGTACTTGTAAGACGGGCACATTTCAGTGATGGGGCAGAGGTTAGAGTTTGGCTGACAGTGTGCGACCTATTGGGTTAGCAACTCTTTTTTTAACCCTATTTAGGAACGAGAGACTGGTAGTTGATGCACTAGCCCAGATGTGACAACAATATTCCATGCATGGGCGAATAGTGGCTTGGTACAGTTACAGGACTCTCAGGTGTGAATAAGCTTCTAGATGACACCTAGTTTAATCACATAATAATTGGTCCATTTTTTTTTTCAGTTGATTCACAATTCAAAAATTATTTAAGGAATCCTCATCATATAGTATGAATCCAAAGATGGTATTGTTGGCATTGGTTTCCCTGAAATTGTTCTGCTCAGAAAGACTTTTTCTACTAGAAAGACATCAGATACTTTCAGGAAAGGTTCACGAAAAGGTAGCCAACATCACAAGTGATTTTTGTGAAGCGAACTGGGCTTGAACTTGGAACAGTCAGATCGTCAGTTTGTGTCGGTAACCACTGAACCACTGCCATCTTCCACTAAATTTCTCTGAGGCCTAAATCTTCTTCTATCATTTTGCTGTAAAGGTCCATGTTTGATATCCTTACCTGTTCTCCGCATGTTTGACAGCCTCGCTGAACTTCAATCCTGTCAATTCTGTCATGTTGTCTTTCCATCTCCTCTTCTATTTTCCTCTCTTTCTTCCTCCTCTGATTATTCCCTGGAGCACTGTCTTGGCAAGCCTCTCTCCTCTTGTTACGTGGCCCGAACCATTTTAGTTTGCGCCTCCTGATTGTGATGAGAAGATCTTTATAAGGTTTGCCTTATTCTGTTTTTGACTTCCTAGTTGGTTATGTGGTCTTTGTAAGAGATGCCAAGCAGTCTTCTGACGCATCTCATTTCTGAAGGCTTAGAATCCCCATCTCTAATTCTGCTGTAAGGGTCCATATTTCACTAGCATACAGGAAAACTGAGTGGACAAATGAACGCATGGGTCTTATTTTTGAGTTGAGCTTGATTGCCTTGTCCTTCCAAATGAAGTTCAACTTAGTCCACGTTGCAGCTACCATTGCAGTTCTGGTTAACACTTCATCTTTTGATCCTTCATCTGAAACTATTGTTCCAAAGTATTTGAAATTCTTCATTGTTCCAAGCTTTTATCTGCTGGCAATGATGTCAATTTGCATTCTATTGTCATTAATTTTGTTTTGGTTGCTTTGATTTCTATGCTGTAAGCCATGCAGGATCTGTTTAGTTGCTTGTCTAGGTTCTACAATTCTTGTTCTGAGTCCGTCTATATCATCAACAAAATGCAGGTTTGTGATTGTTCTACCATCGATGCCGACTGTTTCTTAGTGGTCTTCAAGTTCATCTGTCATAATTCTTTCAAGGAAAACATTAGAACACCCAGGTTGTCAGTTTGTGCTGGTAACCACTGAACCACTGGCAGGCCGCAACTCCCACATTTACCAAAGGTGAAATATTAATCAAAATAATACGAACAAAAATATATTGGCTCACAATGAAAAGAGCTTTATCAATATAACGCTCAGCGAATTTATCAATATCAACATTCCTTCTGTGCGAAAAAAGGCTGCAGGGACGAGGAGAAGTTTATGTTTCTTTTCCATTCTACCATTTCAAAATATTTTTGTAGAATTTTTTTATGGTGGCCGCATTGAAATTAGGACTATTAAATAGAATGTGTGACCCCCCCCCCCAACCCCATCATCCGCGTTCCAGGGTTGGTAATGCTGTTGGAGGTATTTAGTTCTCTTGCACTGCAAGAACTTTGACACCAGTGTCAGAAAGTGGGATTGAGAAGTCTGCTCCCCAAAGGAGGGGCGTTCTTACCTGCAAAAAAAGAAAAAAAAAATGCCTGGGCAGCACCGTCGGCATTTTTCGGTAAGGGCGCCTCAGGTGATTAGCAATAAACTTTCTCTAAGACAGAAGGGAAAGTCTGGGAGGGTGGACCTCCTAGAACTACACAGGAACAGCATTACACCGCAATCAACAGAGACCAGGTGGGGCTTATCTAGGGTTTCCCAACCTTTTTCGGCAAACGCCCCTCTAGAACACTCGAATACATGCTACCGCCCCTCCTTACATGCATCCTTACATAATAATGTCAATATTAGTGGTCGTACATAATTAAAGTGAAAATAAATAATTGAATATTCATAAAGTTTCAGACTTGTTGGAAATGTAACTTAGAAATTAATCAGGAAACACTTAAAAAGTTTTGTTAACATTACATTACATTACAGAGTATGATTCTTGATTTGGTTGGTTGTTTTTTGTTTTACGGCATATCAACCCTTTTCAGGTTATTTAATGCCGAATCCAGTGATTTTGAAGAAAAGATTTTTAATAAAATATATTTGTTATTTTCAAGTCGGTTTCTATTTAACCCATAGTTGAGACCCTAACAGGTACTACCACTCCGGGTCAGAGTGGACCTAGGAGCAATGGCAACTAAAGGGTGGCTCCACACTCCCCAAAGTCCGCAAGTTGGGGCCTCACCATCGGATATAGTTTAAGGTCATATCCAGGACCATGATTCTTGAATTAATGTTTCCCATTAATTTCCACATGAACTGGGAATCCCAAAGAAAACGAGTTGAGAAACATCTAATAATGTTACTAGAAGCTCTCAATCTTTTACCGCCCCCCCCCCTCCCTAAAGGATCTCAGGAACCCCCTATAACATAAATTTGGCCACCGCCAACTTGAAGTCTCGTAACGTCCTCCTGATGAGCGGTACATATCCCGTTGGGAAATCCGGGTCTAATCTGGAACTCCGTGTGCTGGTTTTCAGTACTGGACGCAAAGACATCCCGTTGAACGTATTTTGTAAAGAGACCGATCGACCTTCCTTAGCAACGGCAATAGTTTCACGAGTTTGGTGGCGAGGGCCGGGATGTGGGAGGATTGGTCGGTGTCTGAAAGAGAAGTCGTACATTTGTGGGCAAAATGCTGGAGAAACCGGCCAACAATGATTTAATGACGTAACCATGACAACTCGTGGCCGGTTGGGTGTGGGGTGCGATAGAGGAAGAACAGGGAGGGGAGAAAAGGATGGTGGGGCGAATAATTAGAACAATTGAAATATTAAAAGCGGAATCATCAAAAAGACACAATGGCGACAATTCTCAACAGAAGATTGATGAGAAGACCGTGACTGCTGCTGCTGCTGCTTCTGTTACTACTACTACTACTACTACTACTACTACTACTACTACTACTACTTATTAAATCTTTAAACATTTATCTAAAATAAAAGGTATGGTAAAAACTCTCGAAAACAACCTGTAGTGAAATAGGTGGGGGTCATAAATGGGGGTATTTAGTCCTGTCCCGTCCCACTGCAAGAACTGTGACACCAAGGACAGAAAGTGGGATTGAGAAGTCAGTGCCCCCCTTCCCGACGGCATTCCCTAGTAAGGGCGCCTCAGGCAATTAGCATTAAACTAACACCCTTTCTCAAGGCCCGGGAAGGTGGGCCGCCTAGAATTGCACAAGAACAGCACTACACCGCAATCAACAGGGACCGAGTCATTACAGGAATGATCTAATCTCTGTTGATTTTAGAGAGTGATGATAAGAATTCCCGGGCTTGGGTCATAAAAGGATAGTAACGTTCAATGCTACTAAGACTGCGCTTCTTTCCTTTAACAATTACAAAAAAAAAAAAAATTCTAAGCCACCGATTGCCATAACGAATAACACTCTACCTGAGAGCCCATCGTGCAAACTCCTCGGCTTACCATTCACAGGAAACTTGAATTTGAACATTGAACATTGAAGACATTGCAAAGACTGCTGCAAATAAAGTAGGTTCCCTTTACCATGCTAGAAAATTTCTCTGACTAGAGAGTATCCTAACTATTTACAAAGCCACAATTCGCTCGTGCATGGAGTATTGTTGTAACATCTGGTCTGGTGCATCTACGACTATTCTCCCACTCTTAGACAAGGTCAAAAAAATGTCTCAAATCTAATAGGTCTCGTACTATCGGCCAAGCTCCAACGTTTGCCCCATCGCCGAAATATTGCATCCCTGTGCCTGTTTTACAAGTACATTAATGGGATGTGCTGTGAAAAACTCATCAATACAATCCGAAAAGCATCAAAATCATACCCCTACACTGTTGAGGTCTCTAGATGCCAGAAACCCTTCTACTCTAATAGTTTCTTCTCTCGGACTGCTAAACTTTGTAATTTCCTTCCTGTTTCCTGCTTCCCTGAATGTAATAACCTGCAAAAGTTTTAATCTAATGTGAACAGACATCTTGTTGCTCAACTCCCCACAGCCCCTCGTTAGACATGATAGCAAGTAGTAGTTTCCAAGTGGCAATATGCATTGTTTGGAGTAAGAAAGCGTAAAAATAGTAAGGTATATATATATATATATATATATATATATATATATATATATATATATATATATATATATATACATATACTAGCAGACCGCCCGGCATTACCCGGTCATAAAATACGCTTAAATACAATATTTTAATTAATGCATATTTCGTATCTATTATTATATTATATTGGACACAATATATAGCACTGATTTAAAAGGTTTAAAAAAAAAGTGTCTCGTGTGCCACCACTGAGAATCGAAACCAAAATGTTATGATTTACTTTTTCCTTTGTTAATGCCTGAGCTGTGAAGACATGTTTGCTGTAAGGCTAAAAATTAAAACATGCACTAGTAGCTATTACGTTATGCATGCATATTAGTAATGCCGCCGTTCGACCTTTACTTGGCAAATTCCATTTCTTTAATTTTCACATTTTCGCACCGATTTTCCCTGGCTAAAACCCAAATATAAAGTTTTGCATGGGTTCAAATATCTTATATATGAAGTTTCATGTCTGTAGACCAATAAACTGACAGAGGAGTTTGATAGGTAACTTTTTAAACACACACACACACACACACACACACACACATATATATATATATATATATATATATATATATATATATATATATATATATATATATATATACATACATAAATATATATAGACAGAGGTTTTGTTTACTATAACCTTTTTACGGAAATATTATGCAAGTATAAATCATGTAGAATGTCTGTATGAATATAATTACACGTAATAGTTAACTAAAGATGATCATCCCATAAGAAAACCGCAAAAAAAAAAAACTAATATGGAATTGATTAAAATGAATGTTTAAAAGAATATGCAAATTAGCTAGATCTGTTGCAGATGAATGCAATTCCACGAACCATATATAAGAAAATTGTATTTTCTTTTAAATAAATAAAAAGATGGTTTTGGTATGAATATCAATACAAAAAAGAAATTATAGCAGTATAGAAGATATATAACAATAAATTCTTATATATATATATATATATATATAAGAATTTATTGTTTGACAGGATACTCAGCAAAAAATGTTTCCTTAATCCACGGAATTTGAATGAATCGTAACAGAACACAATTAAAGACTGTAAATTACAATTTACAAGAATTTATTGTTTGACTTGAAAAGAAATATTAAGATTTCCTTAATCTTCGGATTTTTCTCTCATTTTTTTTAAATCAAAGATGGTGTAAATATCATAAAATTAATTTAATTCTCTTCGGAATTTTTCGGATTAAAGTAATCATGCCCAAATTCTTTTTCTTTTCTTTTTGAAGTTCACCATTCAATATTCACCGGTTGCCGTTGGGACGCCTCAGATGACCAGTCAACCCCTCCTCTCCATCCTTACCTGTTCTCCGCACGTTTGACATCCTTACCTGTTCTCCGCACGTTTGACATCCTCGCTGAACTTCAATCCTGTCCATTCTGTCATGTTGTCTTTCCATCTCCTCTTCTGTTTTCCTCTCTTTCTTCCTCCTCTGATTATTCCCTGGAGCACTGTCTTGGCAAGCCTCTCTCCTCTTGTTACGTGGCCCGAACCATTTTAGTTTGCGCCTCCTGATTGTGATGAGAAGATCTTTATAAGGTTTGCCTTATTCTGTTTTTGACTTCCTAATTGGTTATGTGGTCTTTGTAAGAGATGCCAAGCAGTCTTCTGACGCATCTTATTTCTGAGGCTTAGAATCCTCATCTCTAATTCTACTGTAAGGATCCAGGTTTCACAAGCATACAGGAAAACTGAGTGGACAAATGAACGCATGAGTCTTATTTTTGGAGTTGAGTTTGATTGCCTTGTCCTTCCAAATGAAGTTCAACTTAGTCCACGTTGCAGCTACCATTGCAATTCTGGTTAACACTTCATCTTTTGATCCTTCATCCTGAAACTATTGCTCAAAAGTATTTGAAATTCTTTACTGTTTCAAGCTTTTATCTGTTGGTAATGATGTCAATTTGGATTCCATTGTCATTATTTGTCATTAATTTTGTTTTGTTTGCTTTCATTTCTATGCCGTAAGCCATGCAGGATCTGTTTAATTGCTGACTAGGTTCTCTAGTTCATGTTTTGAACCTGCGAATCCATCTAGATCATCAGTAAAATGCAAATTTTTTATTGTTCTGCCATCGATGCTGACTGTTCCTTGGGTGTCTTTAAGTGCATCCGTCATAATTCTTTCAAGGAAAACGTTAAAGAGTGTCGGTAAGAGTATACATCTCTGTCTTACTCCAACTGTGTTTTGGAATCAGTCTCCAATGTCCCCGTTGAGATAAACGGCACTGCTGGTCTTGTCATAGAGGTTCTGTATGACACAGATGAGGTTAATGTTGGTGTAATAATTCATGGTCGCTTACAGTGCCACATACCACACCCTGTCGAATGCCTTCTTGAAGTCTACAAATATGTGGTAGTGTTCTCGTTGGTATTGGAAGTATCTCTCACATAGAATCGTGAGGTTGAAGATCTGCTCAGTTATGTTGAATCCTGAATCCTGCCTGCTCTTCAGCTATAATTGCTTCCTCCTGGGGTCTTAACTTATTCAATATGATGCTGGGGTCTTAACTTATTCAATATGATGCTGGGGTCTTAACTTATTCAATATGATGCTGGGGTCTTTACTTATTCAATATGATGCTGGGGTCTTTACTTATTCAATATGATGCTGAACATCACTTCGCTGGGATGGCATATCAGGTTGATGGTGCAGTAGTTGTTGCACTGTTTTCAGTTGTCTTTCTTAGTTAGGGTATCATTAAAGGCTGGGTCCAGTGTGTTGGCCATTCTTCTGTCTCCCAGATCTTCTGGCAGATTGCATGTAGCGCAACAAACATGGCTCCACCCCCTGCATGCACTAGTTCTCTCGGGATGTTATCAATGCTTGCTGATTTTCTTTCTTCAGGAACCTCACTATTTCCTTCACTTCTCTGAGGATGGGGAAACTGTCCGGACCATTGAAGTTAAGCAATGTTGAACCTGGTCAGTAACTAAATGAGTGATAATTTGATACTTCTAAGTGCTGTATGTTTTTTTTTTTACAAGGTGGTCACCACTTATCAAGGCCCGGAAGCCACTCATGGATAAGGGTTATTGTAAGTACAATATTTTAGTGTGGAGATTTTAGAGTGTCTACTTAAAGGGGCGGTTCATCAGGAATTTGTTTACATTGGACTTGAAGACATCCAAGCTGTAGTCAGGAGGGAAGCAGGCAGACGGAACATATGTATGTGCTCTCCGCTTATCTCAGCATTGTTTCCAGTCGTCCTGGACTTTTCCTTGCCACGTAAAAATCTTCGCGCGTAACAAAGATGGCCGCCAAAGAATACAATGCATAAAACAACTATCTATATCTCGATAACTACTTATTTCTGCAAAATTTTAATGCGATTTCTGTATTCAGCATAGTCGGAAACCTTTCCAAGTCGTCATTTAAAAGAAAATTGTGGAGGTGGACCTAATCTAAAAAAATTACCAAAAAAACATAAAACTTTAATTAAGCTTGGAAATACGATTTAAAAAAATAGCGCGGATCAGTAAGCACATTAGTATCCATTAATCGATTCACGTGACCTTATTAAAAAATATTATCAAAGGCAAGATATGTTACTTTATTACCGAAATGGATAATTTTTTTTGTTTTTTAATGCAAAATTTTTATTCGGCTCAAAAAACACAGCATTTACTGTTATATTTGAAAATTACAAATGGCGGCAGACTGTGTTAACACATTAGGTTTGGGAAAATGAGTTAAAACTAAAAAAACTATACAAAATACTGTTAAAAAACACTGAATACATGTCTGCCTATGTCACAGTAACATAAATTGTTTGAGTTCCTGACAGTATTTTGTATAGTTTTTTTAGTTTTAACTCATTTTCCCAAAGTTAATGTGTTCAACAGTCTGCCGCCATTTGTATTTTTCAAATATACAGATAAACACTACATTTTTTCAAACCAATTAAACATTTTACGCTAAATAAAAACACTAAAATCTTATCCAGTTAGGTAGAAAAGTAACTTATCTTGCCTTTGATAACATTTATTTGTTATATTTATTTTTCAACAACTTTTTCGTTTCTGTGTTTAGTAATACAAACCCGTTTTATTTACTATAACGTTTAGTCGGCTCGAAGAACAGTGTTTATCAGTGTATTTGAAAAATACAAACGGTGATGGACACTGTTGATGATGTTAAGTTTGAGAAAATGATTTAAAACTAAAAAACTATACAAAATACTATCAGAAACCCACCGAATATGTCAGCCTATCTCACAATAACATATAATCAGTAGGTATCTGACATTGTTTTGTATAGTTTTTAACTGATTTTCCCAAAGTTAACGTATTCAACAGAGTCCGCGACCATTCGTCTTTTTCAAATACATAGATAAACACTGCGTTTTTGAGCCGATTAAACATTTTACATTAAATAAAAACACTAAAAAATTATCCAGTTAGATAGAAACGTAATTTACCTTACCTTTGCTTTCATTTATTCGTTTTTGGACAACTTTTTCGAATCTGTATATAGTAACCCCCCCCCCTTTACCCAAATATTAATTAAAAACTCACATTTTTGAATACAATAAAAAAAGAAAGCTATTTAGCATTTCAATGGTTTAGCAACTTTCGGCTTGATCCACTGAATGTTGGTCGAGCCCAAGCCATGATTGATGGTAACTCCCGAGGATCCGGATCCAATTCTGCAAGAGTACCATATTTCTTTTCATTTTCGCCTTTTTTTTTTACTTTTTGGGGTGGATTGCTGTACTAAGAATATAAGAAACATGCATTTTCTCTTTTTATTAGAATTTTCCATTACGCGAAATTAAGCCACAGCAACGCGTGGCAGGGTACAGCTAGTATATATATATATATATATATATATATATATATATATATATATATATATATATATATATATATATATATTTAAATTGTAATTCAATGAATTTCAAAAAACTCTCATTGAAATGAATTTCATATCAAAGAATTTTTATTATTCTAAGCAAGACAAAGAATGCTTTAGAAAGTTAATTATTATATAAGGTATGCACCCTATTTGCTAAAGTCAGTGAGACAAACGGATGTAAAGAACGTATAACATGGATTTTACCAAGCAAGCTGGATCTAAAAAAAAACTTTCATATCCTTTTTCTCCAAATCCTCCTGCTACAGGACTTCTGATAAATTAATTATTTTGACTTTGACTTCCCATGTCTCACTGACTTTAGAAAATAGGGTGCATACCTTATAAATATTTGCTAATATTTTCTCTCCTCTGATGAGATGGTAGACATCGAAACCCTATAGGTCAAGGAGATTAACTTTCT
The DNA here is from genome assembly GCF_053919585.1 of Euprymna scolopes. Taxonomy (NCBI): domain Eukaryota; kingdom Metazoa; phylum Mollusca; class Cephalopoda; order Sepiida; family Sepiolidae; genus Euprymna; species Euprymna scolopes. The sequence goes on along the minus strand of NC_136521.1, from coordinate 11,671,149 downwards.
AAAGCATTCTTTGTCTTGCTTAGAATAATAAATATTCTTTGATATGGAATACATTTCAATGAGTTTGTTCAAATTCATTGAATTACAATTTAATTTATTTGCTCTATTTTGCATATCGAGCAATTCTTGTTTATATGGGATAACTTATAGAATATTACTACCAGTAATATTTTGTAAACCTACAATCTCACGTTTCCATAATAACTGATTGTTAAATAAAAACTATTCTGAAGTATATATATATATATATATATATATATATATATATATATATATATATATATATATATATATATATATATTTAAAAGAGTGTAGCCATCAACAATTGTGGGTTTTTTTTAAGGTTTTCATCATATTTTTATTTTAAAATATTTTTATAACGCGTTTCGAGCTTAGGGTGTGCTCTCTTCAGATGTTTTCGTAAAAAGTTTTTCTTTAAAATGGGAGTTTGTAGAGTTACCTCCGCTGATATTAAATATGTTTTTCAGAGTGGTGTGTGATCTCAGACATTCTGACTCCAACTTTTTACGAAAACATCTGAAGAGAGCACACCCTAAGCTCGAAACGCGTTATAAAAATATTTTAAAATAAAAATATGATGAAAACCTTTTTAAAAAAAAAACCCACAATTGTTGATGGCTACACCCTTTTAAATATACATTTTTTTCTCTCGTTGGAACTACACAACCATCATTTTAAATATATATATATATATATATATATATATATATATTAATTTCAGCAGGCTATTTATATAGAATGACGCCCAAAATATTTTTCTCAAACGCTTTCTATCAATGCATCTGATAATCATTGTTGTTGTTTTCTTTTCCTTTTCTTTTCTTTTGAGGCTTGGTGTATTTATTTTTTTTTTTTAATTGGCTATAAAGGTGAGTGCAGGAGGGTTGGGGGCGAATTATTTTTAGTTTTAGTTTCGATTTTCCTATTTTATAGTTTATTAATTTAGTTTCTTGTTAGTTATTAAATACTGTTAGTATATTTGTCTCAGTGTTAAATGAGATCCGGTTTCAAAAGGACTGTAGGTTTTTTATAAGTATGACTTCTAGTAATTTTAGTTGCCGTGTGCAGTTGTTAAGATGTCGAATTTTAGTATTTTCAGTTAAGATATTTCTATTTTTAGTTAATATATATATATATATATATATATATATATATATATATATATATATATATATACTAGCAAAAGTACCCGTCGTTGACTGGGTTCAAAAATAGCCTACAGAAAATGGACTCTGATTTATGAAAGTATGATAGGTTATGAAAAGGAAGGGTTGTAAAGAGATAGCTTCGAATCTGGGGGTATCAAAACCAAAGCAAAATATGATGAAACTAAAAATAAAATAGATAAACACCATAATTTATTATACCATACCTGTTCACACTGAAACACTTATCACAATATTCTGTGGATCTATATTCAAAAACCTTGTTTAACTTTGACATATTTCCATTCTATGGAGGTCAGGTGCGAACGAACACTCCATAATTTTATTATACTATATTTCTTCAAACTGAAACATAATTATCAAAGTATACTTACGCAGATAGATATGAAAAGTCTTTATTAAAGTTTGTGCCTATTTCCATTCTATGGCGGCCAGGCGCGAACACAGACCTCACAATTTTATTATACCATCCCTATTTAAGTTAAAACATACTTATCAAAGTATTATTATGTACATCTATATCAAAAACCCTTGTAAACGTTTTTTGTTTTTTTTTCATTTTTTATTTCCATACTTTGTGGACGAGGCGCGTACGCAGACCCCACAATTTTAATGAATCATCATTATGCCAAATCAAACATACCCGTTTCTGTGTCTCGATACATCTTCTATCATTATATGTGATCAGTTTTCTATAATAGTCAACCATATAGGAGCCTATTTGTGACCAGACACCCACACAGACGTTCAGCTTTATATTATAGAAGAAGATATATGTGTGTGTGTGTGTATGTGTGTGTGTATGTGTGTGTGTGTATGTGTGTGTATGTGTGTGTGTATGTGTGTGTATGTGTGTATGTGTGTGTATGTGTATGTGTGTGTATGTGTGTGTATGTGTGTGTGTGTATGTGTGTGTATGTGTGTATGTGTGTGTGTATGTGTGTGTGTGTATGTGTGTGTGTATGTGTGTGTGTATGTGTGTGTATGTGTGTGTATGTGTGTATGTGTGTGTGTGTATGTGTGTGTATGTCTGTGTGTGTATGTGTGTGTATGTGTGTGTGTGTGTGTGTGTGTGTGTGTGTGTGTGTGTGTGTGTGACGATATATTGACGGTATGATACTCTAAGAAAACAATCCCAGTCACGGACATGCGTCAGAAGCAGAGATACGTCATTGAAATTTCCCATGCAGAAAAATTGACCTTAACGAATATTCAACGGTGCTTGTTAACGTGTTGTTCACGAAGCCGATGCAGTTGATGTCAGCACCGTTAGGAGATGGGTTCGTCGATTTAAGGGTGACAAAGCATTCTTCGGACTTTTATGGCCGAAGCATCAAAATAAGCTGGCAAAAGTGGATTGAGAATGGTAGAACGTGGAAAAAGGAACTCTGGAGCACAAAAGGTCGCGCGTTGTAGCGGAACTACGGTTTAGTTATTTAGTTTTAAAAAAAATAGGAAGCCTTACCTGAAAATGTACAACACGTTCTATTGATCATTTTTTATTTATTACATAATTTAATTTAATTTTCAGTTCGTTTTTTTATTAAGTTGTACATTTTCATTCATTTCAAAAATTGCATTTATTTCGAATTTGGAATCTATAATATAAATCTCACCTGTCTGTTTAAATGTTTGTATGTATGTATGTTTGTATGACAGAAGCGACGAAATTCCATGTGGTCGGTATCGGTTTAAACTCGACCCTTCGGATGACAAATATCGAAAAATCGGCCCCAAATTTAATTCCTTTACCATTAACTGGACACTTTTCTACAGGGAGGGGTCACTTTTTCGCCGATATTTTCGAAATTCATTCCCCTCTTTTCGATTGACTAGCCTTTATTTAAACATTTGTCACTTCCGGTTTGGCGATGGGTACAACAGCAAAGACGTCACTTTTTTTTTCACGTTTGTTTCCTCCATTGCGGTACGGGTTGGAGCCTGTTTGCCTACTACTACATTTTTTCCTCAACACACACCTCCGAACACCCGGGTAACGTCAGGTACCCAGACTAGTTATTTTATAAAACATAAAAAATTATTTTAATCCAATAAATGTTCGCAAAATTTATTGTTGTGGCTTAAATTTTGAAAGAAGAACGACAGGTAAATATATATTAACAGAAAATACAGAACTCCGCTTGACTGGAAGGACAACGTAAGGTTATGACCCATTATCACTGAGTCTCACCTCTAGACTACTCGATAGCAGAAACTGGTACCGGAAGTGACATATGGAATAGTCAATCGTCAGAATCTGTAGGGGTGCCATCCCAACATTAATGTCCTATTTTGTGTTATTGTGTTAATTTAATGCATTTATATTGCTTTTATATTTTTATGTATTTATATTGCTTTTTAATGCATTTATATTGCTTTTGTCAAGAGCCAGGTACGTCCAAGGATGGAATACTGTTGCCACATCTGGGCAGGAGCTGCTAGAAAGGACTTGTCCTGCCTTGATAGCGTTCAAAATAGACTTCGTGGCCTGGTGGGAGATGTCCTTTTCTCTTCGCTGCAACCTCTATCTCACAGAAGAGATGTTGCGAGTTTGTCTCTGCTTTACCGTTATTATTTTCATGGAAAGTGTTCGACTGAGCTCCAATCTATGATCCTCCCCCCCCCCTCGCCAAACTTTCACAAGAAACACTCGTCTAGCTGAAAACACTATCAATAATTCCCCCACTCTTTATTTGTGCTAAACCTAAACATAGATTCCATGATCAAAGCTTCTTTCTTAGAACTGCACGCCTGTGGAATTGTCTTCCGTTTTCCTGCTTTCCAGCTGTCTATAATATGGTTGTCTTCAGATCCAACGTGAACAAGTTTCTGATGAGCCGTTCCACTTGAGTTAACTTCCATTACTATTGATTACTATATTGTCCTTTTGACTACTGTACACTCTTTAACCCTTATCCTTGAGTGACCTCTCGGCCTTGATAAGTGGTGATTCCTATGTAAAAAAAAAAGTTACGCAAATTATTTTCGTAATTGGAAAGAATTTCTAAATTAAATTTCAAAACAGTAAAAACTACTACGCTCTAAATTCGTTGATTTTATGATAAATGGAGACGGGGTCTAAAAGACTGAACATATTATGAGAAAGGAATTTTTTTTAAATAATAATTTTTTTATTATTCATTAAATTATATTAAAGACACCAGCGTGGTCTGTTCAGGTCGTTGCAGCCTTCACATTTTCGTGTTTCGAATTATCATGTAAGCGTCTATGCAGGAAGTTTAGATCTGGTAGGTTGGTATTGCTTATCAGGGTCACATACAGCGCCTGTTATTTTTCACTGGTAATCTTGTGACACAATAATTGGGGGAGCTTTTGAGCTCCCCATATGTAAAAGCCTTATACGAGACTTGTCTTGTAATCGCGGAGGAATACGTAAAATCAAGTCGGTGCAATTTTTATCTTGTAGTGTCAGCGAACATCCGTTGTTGGAGATTGACAGATGTTTATAAAATCCTGCTTCAATGACACCAAAATTTGGAAAACAATAAAATTTCAGTCTCTTTGTTTTAAATCTCTCTCTCTCTCACTCTCTCTCTCTCTCTCTCTCTCTCTCTCTCTCTCTCTCTCTCTCTCTCTCTGTATCTTTGTGTTTTTCGTTACGAGAAAAGAAATAATTTAGTTTCAATCTGATTGCGGTCAGCCACGGAGTAAGCAGCTGAGAACTTGGGGACTAATCCTAACTTTACCCTAACTTAAACCCTAACTTTAACCCTAACCCTAACCTTAACCCTAACTTTAACCCTAACCCTAACTTTAACCTTAACCCTAACTTTAACCCTAACCCTAACTTTAACACTAACCTTAACTTTAATCCTTACTCTCTACAACATATTAAACATTTTTAAATAAAAAGACTATTTCCAATTATTTCAATTTAATTTTTTCAGTCGCGATATCATGCAGCACCAGGAAATAGATCGTCGAGTTAGGGTTAGGGTTAGGGTTAGGGTTCGATGGCTTTCACTATACTCTATCTACATAAGAATGTAGATGCAGGGTTAAGATTAGGGTTAAAGTTAGTTGGAACCCATTATTATTATTTTCTATCCACATATAGATGTAGATATGGCGTTATGGTTAGAGTTAGGGTCATATGGGTTTCAATTGTTGGTTTCATCAATTTTCCCGTGCAGCATCAGGAAATTGATTTCGGGTTGAGGTTAAGGTTAAATGGACCCCATTAGTCTCAATCTTTAAATGAATATTCGTGGGAGATTAGGGTTCGAGTTAGATGGACTCCTCTTGTCTCTGTCTACATATAAATCTTGATGTGAGGTTAGGGTTAGGCTTAGATAGACCTGAGTCTAGAGGAACCCCCCGGTTTATATTTAGCCTTATCCTGGAATCACTGTTGAAACCTCACTCATCAGTAGAAGATCAACGAACCGAGGAAGACGCAGACGCACTCAACTGGTCGGCTGTAGTGACCAGACTCTTTCCATTCTCCTCATTACATCCATCCACCGCTGCTTCTCTTTCATCACGGGGAGGTGGTTACGATTAGATGGGCGTCGTTAGTCGCTATCTATAAATGAATGTGGATGTGGGATGCAACGTTAGGAATGTTTTATTGATTTTTTTTTCGTGTTTCAATTGAACCCGATAATATTTCGGATCACGTTTGCCAATTTTCTGGAAAGAATTATCATCAAACGATTTGGGATGGAATTTAATCTTTCCATTTCTGGCGGCCATTAAGTTGTTCGATACGCAGAATCAGTGAATAATCCTCCGTTTTCAATAACATCAAAATCCACTTTACGTATATGATGGACTAGCAATGCTAACCAACAAAAAATAATAAATAAAAGATGACAAATAATGTGCGTAACGTTTGTGCTTCTAAAGTTCTACTGAAACCAATGCATCCTTTTTCTAGAAGAGAAATTTGTTTATATATATATATATATATATATATATATATATATATATTTCTGATATATATATATATATATATATATATATTTCTGATATATATATATATATATATATATATATATATATTTCTGATATATATATATATATATTTCTTATATATATATTTCTAATATATATATATATATATATACAAGAATAAAAAAGCATATATTTCTTATGTATATATATATATATATATATATATATATATATATATATATATTTCTTATATATATATTTCTAATATATATATATATATATATATATACAAGAATAAAAAAGCATTGGAAATGTAAAAGGATATAGGGATGGTATGCCAAAAAGTATACAAACAAGATAGCTATGAATGGCTAGGCACATGGAAATAGAATTGCATCCAAAGTATAGCCCTATAGCTTTTCTCCAATCTTCATTCCGTGCCATCATTACGGTTGTAAAAAGCTATAGGGCTATACTTTGGATGCAATTCTATTTCCATGTGCCTAGCCATTCATAGCTATCTTGTTTGTATACTTTTTGACATACCATCCCTATATCCTTTTGCATTTCCAATGCTTTTTTATTCTTGTTAATTAGTATTTTTACTTACAGTCTTATTTTTAAACTTACATTCATGATAGTATTGTCTTTTTTAGGAGGCGGCTCATTGCCGCCTCCATTAGTAGCAGGTCGCTTCCTGCTGGGTTTTAGGTCTTTGGGTTTTGGGCCTTAGGAGTTGCCTCTTGGTCCTCCATCGGTTCTATATTACATAGAGAGTGCTACCGCCTCTCTGATAAAACAGTTAGAGTATTATAAAGTTCTAAAATGTTCATACCTTCACTATTAAATTTTTCTTGGTTCATTCTTTGGCGTTTTGGCAAAGATTTGGCAGTTTTTGATATTTATATTTATAATAGTTTGTGCATGAGGCAGCTTTTTCCCCCTTGTGATCCCTGTTATACCGTGCTTTTGAGTCAGCACGTGAGGCAGCCTTCTTTTTTTCTGGTTCTTTGTTATAAAGAGCACGTGAGGCAGCTTTTTCCCCTCGGAATCCCTGTTATACCGTGCTTTTGAGTCAGCACGTGAGGCAGCCTTCTTTTTTTCTGGTCCTTTGTTATAAAGAGCACGTGAGGCAGCCTTCTTTTTTCTGGTTCTTTGTTATAAAGAGCACGTGAGGCAGCCTTCTTTTTTTCTGGTTCTTTGTTATAAAGAACACGTGAGGCAGCTTTTTTCTCCTCAGAATCCCTGTTATACCGTGCTTTTGAGTCAGCACGTGAGGCAGCCTTCTTTTTTCTGGTTCTTTGTTATAAAGAGCACGTGAGGCAGTTTTTCCCCCTAGGGATCCCTGTTATACCGTGCTTTTGAGTCAGCACGTGAGGCAGCCTTCTTTGCCTCAGGATTTGCATGATACTTAATTTTTATTATTTCAGCATTTTTCTGATAGTATTCTTTTTGCTCAGATAATACCTTGACTTTGTTTTTTTCATAGTCTATATTTCTCTGAGCTTTTTTACTACGTGCTGACTTTGGCATTTTTTATTAAATGTAAACATATAACACTTATGTGTATCTTACTATAATATCACTTATCTTATAGCAAGAAAACTCTCGTAGAATTGAGATACTGCCCCGTCTCCAATAGTTAAAGTGTGGAACGGTATATACACCAATAGTGTAGTTGTTATCTTTATATGAAGTCCTAATCAGTGACAGTGTGAGGTTACTTGGTTAATTTATTGTAGTTTATTTTAGAAAACTTACTTGTTTTTATTAGTAGATTGTGTATAGTAGCCACAATATCTAGTTATTTTTGTGGCTAGGGCTTGGATTTTGATTCTTTTTGGTCAGCTTCCAGTGAGTTCTTAGAAGATGACTTTCTTGCAGTTTCTTTTGCGGTTAATTTAACTTATTTCCTTTGGCGTTTGGTGAAGAACTGGTCTGATCTACTTTTCTTAGTGAGCGAAGAGATTCAGCTTCATTTAACAATGGTTGCTATAGTGTATTTTTGCGCATGTGTGAGAATTTCAAGTTTCCTCCTTATTTTTCAATAGTTTGACAGTAGTCATGTGTCTTTCTGCCAAGAGCGACATACGTCAGTGTTAGCCGTGATCGTCTAGAGGTTAGGACCCCACATTGTGGCCGTGCTAACCTAGGTTCGAATCCTGGTCACAGCATTGACATTTTGTACATATTTTACAGTCCAAAATCTGAGGAATTATTTGTTTTTATAACATTGTTTTTTGACGTCGTACTTGCTGCTAGGTTACTCTTATAACAATTTTGATCAACTGAGATAAAGATTTCGTGGTTTCGTTAATGCTGGTGGGTTACTGTTTAAAGAAAAAACCTTAACGTTCACCTCAAATATTCAGCGTCCAAGAAATATAGGCCACTGGCAAACTGGAACGTCTGTGAGCATCCGGTGTATTATTTGGAGCTGTCCCTTTTGAGAGAAGTTCCGTGTTCGAAGTGGTCTGTCTACATTGGGTATATAGTGCTTAAAACTTGTTATTACACGTAATCTTATTTAATTATGGAGTTAGCTAAAAAGCGATGGGTCACTGCACTTCTCCGTGTAAAGAGCAGTCGATTGATGCTTGAACTGTTGTCAGAGACCGTTCGTACACCGAGATACATCGTCTCAAAAGAAAGAAGAAAGAATAAGAAGAAAGAAGAAAGAAGAACAATTGGCCATTTTTGTACCCTTTTTTTTTTTGCTCTCTTTTGACATTTTAACCGACGTTCTGACACACGTTGGATTCGTAGGACGCTTCTCTGTAAGAATATGTGCTTTTTGAAACTTATAAGTTGATTTTAGTTGAGATTTGGATAGTTTTGTTTTGTAGGCGTATATAGGCGTGTACGGGCCATCCCTATATAGAGAGTGCTACCGCCTCTCTGATATATATTTCTAATATATATATATATATATATATATATATATATATATATATATATATATATATATATATATATATATATATGTATATATATTTCTGATATATATATATTTCTTATATATATATATATTTCTAATATATATATTTCTAATATACATATATTTCCTATATATATATTATATATATATGTATATATATATGTATATATATATTGTGTGTATATATATATATGTGTGTGTATGTATATATATATATATATATATATATATATATATAAGAAATATATATTAGAAATATATAAAAACTGGTTTTTATTAACTATTTATATATATAAGAGCAAATAGTTAATAAAACATGTTAAAACTACTTTGACAAAGAGTTAAAAACATATTTAATTTGAAAAGGAAACACTAAATCAGTGGATAGTCCTTAATCCCCGGAGTTTCGAAGAAATACTTTCCTTCTCATCAGAAGGTAGCAATTAGCAAAATGCAGGATCGGATTTTGCTTGCAAAAGTATTTGATGAAATTGCAAGTAAGTCATAGATCTTACTTGAAAACATTCACGTAAAATCACCTTTTTCTTCGCCATATTTCCTCCGCTTCACTTTTTGTTCACTATGAGTATGGAAAACCACTTATAATTCAGTAACTGTAATTTTTTTTTATCAAAAATAATAAATTATAATAAACAGAATGACTAATGGAAATCTATCTATATTCTTTTTTCATAGAAACGTTTCTGTTATGTAAAAAAAACTATTTTTTTACGTCATAAGTGTCACACTCATACATGAATTCCATATCTAATATAACATACTGACCCAACGGATCATGGGTAGTCTAGTATATATATATATATATATATATATATATATATATATATATATATATATATATATATATTGTTTATATATATTGTTTTTATATATATATATTGTTTTTATACATATATATTGTTTATATATATATTATATATATTGTTTATATATATATATATATATATATATATATATATATATATATATATAGAGAGAGAGAGAGAGAGAGAGAGAGAGAGAGAGAGAGAGATTGTTATTGTTGTTTGTTTTTGTTAGCGATACTTATTGAATTAATTAAGTTATTTATATGGAAGCGAATTTTTAGCAAAATGCGAGCTCGGATTAATTTTCCCTTTGACCAGTTTGGTACCTTCAAATGGGGAGCGGCATATGTATTATTTTTAAAACATAATTATCCACTGACACGTGTTTCGTCGTCTACGGCTCATCAGAGTGGCTGAATACAGCGAGAAGAAAAAATAGATAATAAAACATGTTAAAAACACTTTAAGAAGTGTTAAAAGCATATTTAATTTTCAAAAAGGCAACACAAATTAAGTGGATTGTACTTACTCTGCAGAGTTTCGAAAGAAATACTTTCCTTCTCATCAGAGGGTAGGAATTAGCAAAATGTGGAATCGGATTTTGCTTGCAAAGTATTTAATGAAACTACAAGTAAACCTTAGAGCTTACCTGGTAAAAGTTAAAAAATAGTGAAGCAGAGGGAATGGGGGGGGGGAATGATTTCACGTAAATGAATGGCCAAGTGAAAAGTAGAATATTCAATAACGGTAAAATCTAAGAAAAGTTGGTAAAAGTCCGGTATCCAGAAGTAAATATCCAAAGGGATCGCGGTACTAGAAGATATTTCGATGTCATTCAAAATATCTTCCAGTAACGCGATTCCTATGTTTCCAATACATACATACATACATATATATATATATATATATATATATATATATATATATATATATATATATATATATATATATTTACCAGTGGTGAAAAAACCGGACTAGAGTGCTCAATGTGTAGTCAGAGCAGTATATAGGAAATTTATTACTGTGAGTCCAGAATGAGTTTACAAATTGTTTCAGCTAGAGGAAAATCCTCAAAGAGAGGAAAAAATCCAACTAGCATCGTCAGAATTCATAGATGGACTAAGTTATAAAGTCAAATAAGAATGGAAAAATCGTAGATAAAGGGGAGTTAGAAAAGAAGGGGGAGTGGTAGGGAGAGGACGTTGGAGTTTAAAGTAGTAGGAGTGTATGCATAAAGAGAGGGGGTTATAATTAAATATTAATTGTGTAAATTCTTATATACGTTTGTTTTTTTTAGTTTATAACGGTTTAAACGTAAAAGACGCTACTTTTATTGATAACGGCATAAGTAACAGTTAATTTAAAGGATCACCATGGAAACAGGTTGGAGAGTTAATGTTAGTGAAGGAACGGGTTGAAAATGGGGTTTAAAGTGATTTAGCCGGGCGGGGAGAGATTGAAAGATATTTATTGTTTATAAAATGGAAAGAAAAAGAAAAGGAAAAATAAGTTAATGAATTATACTTTACAGGTTTATTTTGATAGTATAATGATATATATAATTAAATATAATATATATATAAATAAATTAGCCGGGCAGGTAGAAATTATACGTTACAGGTTTATTTTAATAAAATAAAATATAAAATAGGTGAAAGCTTAAGTGAGTAACTTAAATAATAGATTAATAAAATTAATAAAAATTAAACATTTTTAATAAGTAACACACAAATACAAGCACACGCATAAATATGTACAGCAAGTGTACATACGTAAATGGGGGAAAAGCACATGCCTGATTACACATGCATATATATATATACATATATATATATATATATACATATATATATAAACATACATACACATACACAAACACACACATATATATATATATATATATATATATATATATATATATATATGCACACATACACAGATACGTAAAAATACACGCATATATACATATATAAACATATATATAAATACACATACATCCAGATGCACACACTTACACATACATATACATATATATATACATATAAATATACATGCATATATATATATATAAATATAAATTAGCTGGGAGGGGGGGGAGAAATTGAAAAAAAATTTATAAATAATTTTTAAATTTTCGGGCGTTGCAGTTGAAGGAAAGAGAGAAGGGAAAATATAAATTAATGAATTAAAAGTTACAAGTTTATTTTAATAATATAGAAATAGGTAAGACTATCAGGAAGTTAATCAAATAATAATAAATTCATAAAATTATTAGGGAGATATTTATAATAAGTGAATAAAACACATACACACAGAAAAACACACACACACACAAATACACATGTAGAAGATACGCAAACAAATACAAATACATATATATATACACATACATATACACACATGTAGAAGATACGCACACAAATACAAATACATATATATATACATACATATACATATATATACACATACAAATACATACCTACACACACATACATATACACATACACATATGTACATATATACATATACATATATATGTATATATATACATATATATATATACATATACATGCACATATATATATACATACACATACATATACATATATATATATATATTTATATATATATATATATATATATATATATATATATATATATATATATATATATATATATATATATATATATATATAAATTAGCTGGGCAGGAAGAAATTGAAAAAATTAATATTTTGTTTTTACTTTATTATTTATAATTTTTTGAATTGTCGGGCGTTAAATTGAAAGAAAGAAAGGGGAAATAGAAGGGTAAATATGTGAATTATACGTTATAGGTTTATTTAATAAAGTAAAAATAAGTAAGGATATCAGTAAGTTAATTAAATAATAAAAATTAATATAATTATAAATAAAATGTTAATAATACGTAGATAACAAAAACACACAAATACATACACATGAGTACACATGTAAAAATATGTACACACATCAATGGGGGAGGAGCATGTGCTTGAGTATATGTACAAACACAAATACGTAAATGTATGTAAATAAGCTTCGTGTTAAAAAATATGATAATTATTATTGATAGAATTAGTAAGAGGTAAATATAAGAGAAAAATATATAGTATATGTTATATGTAGATGGTAAATTAAATAATTAATTAAAATAGGAGGTAAGTAAATAATTAGTTGTTAACAAGTAGATAATATACCGAGAGGCAAGTCAAAGGATACCAGTTGTGATAAGTACGTAATAGAAATATTAGAGATCGAGACCTAACCATGGAAATAGCCAATAAGAAACTATGAGGCGAGAACCTTTAAATAATGACATAAGGAATGATTAAGGCAAAGGGGGGGGTACAAAAATGAGTTAGGTAAAGAGAGATGCAAAAAAATAAAAAATGGTGGGATAAATAGGTGGGGCTTCTGTGGAGGGGTTCTTTTAGACTGAATGGGGGACTATATAGTTTCGGTTGTAAATAGGGTGTGTGTAATTCGTTAGTGTTAGATTTTAGGGGTGGGTTATAGTTATTACTAGAAGGGTGAGAAGTTGCTTAAGAGGTAGGATTTATAATGTTTACAATTAAGTGAGGTTTCAGTTTTTTTATTTAGAAGATTATCTCTATCTCTAAAATTAGTAATCAGTAATTTTTCAGTTAAGCATAAATAACATGGGGAGTTTAGTGATTTACAGGTACTAGCTCTATTAAGAATTTCCCAGCTAATAATTGGGGTGAGGTTGTTTCGGGTAAGTAGTAGATAGTGGTTAGTTAATGAAGTACTATTGGGGTGGTTGGGGTTATTTAGGGAGCATTTATGCACTCTAAATCTGTCTTTGAACGTGGTGCTTGAGAGGCCAATGTAAATTTTTTTGTTTTGTGGGTCTTCAGCAGGGGCAATAGTTGCTTTGTAAACTACATTTGTTGAGAGACAATTTTGCTGGAGCGGGCATTGGGGTTTGTTAAGGCAATTACAGTTATTTTGACCATTGTTATTATAGTTGTGGTTATTTAGTATTTTATTGTTGTGTTTTTTAATTTTATTTTCTAGATTATTTGTGCAACTGTAGCTAAGCTTAATAGAACATTTATTCAAAAGTAATGGACTAGTGAATTCAACGAGGTTGTTAGATAGTGCTCAATAAAAAGAGCTGATAATACTTGTTTATTGTTATATAAACATGTTTACATCCCGCTGCTACAAACAGCCACTTGTTTCAATCAAACAACAGATATCATCAGGCAGCGACTTGACTATTCAAATGTTCAATGAATCTGATGATATATGTTGTTTGATTGAAACAAGTGGCTGTTTGTAGCAGCGGGATGTAAACATGTTTATATAACAATAAACAAGTATATATATATATATATATATATATATATATATATATATATATATATATATGAGCTGCCGACTGTCAACACGATGATTGTAGGTTCGATCCATGGCTGGGGAAAGGTGTATGTCTGGCCGCACTGAGGAGTTGTGATACAATGAAACTACTGTATGTGGATGACTATACACACACACACACACACACACACACACACACACACACACATATATATATATATATATATATATATATATATATATATATATATATATATATATATATATATATATATATATATTAGGACAAGTAATATATATGTGTATGCGTGTGTCTTTATTCTTTCAACATCTTTTTTTACCCAAATCCTTACAAATGGTTTCACCCTTGACACGTTCTCTTTCCTTTTTTCCCTTTTCTCTCTTTCGTTTGGCTATGCTTCCCTTCACCTTTTCGACTTCCGGGTCTCTTCTTCTTCTTTTTGTTTTTCGTATTCACTTATATTTCCCTTTCTCTTTTACGTTGTTATGTATTTCTTTTATTTATTTTTTGTATGCTTTTTATTTCAATTATCAGCTTTTTTTTTTTTACTTCACTTTACTTTTTTCCTTTCCTTCTATTCTCAATTTTTTTTTATCTCAATCCTATAAATATTATCTATACCTCCTCCCGCCCCTTTCCTCTTCTTACTCCTCCATACGTAATTTTAAAAGATTTGTTTTTTCCTTTCTTTGTTTTTCAGATCGAATTATCTGAAGAGATGAACCAGTTTTTCATTGTCCTGTCCATTGACACAATTTGTAATGATTTGTGTAAACAGAAAACCCGATTTTTTTTTACACAGGCATCACTTATCAAATCTTGGAGGTCACTCGAGGATAAGGGTTAATGGGTATACATTAGTCAATGTGATTATAGCGTAGTAAAAATAAGTAGTGGGAATTTTGTAAATTGGATTACTTAGGGGGACAGTTCATCAAGAACTTGTTTACGTTGGACTTGAAGAAAATCAGATTGTAGTCAGCTGGAAAGCAGGCAATCGGAAGAGAGTTGAAAGAATAAAAACATATTTAGTTCTACTCACGTATAGAGCACTTTTCCCCTGTTTTTTTTTACCAAATATACCTCATAATATATATATATATATATATATATATATATATATATATATATATATATATATATATATATATATATATATATATATACTAGCAGAAGTACCCGTAGATGACTGGGTTCAAAAACAGCCTACAGAAAATGGACTGTGATTGATGAAAGTATGATTGGTTATGAACAGGAGGGGGTTGTAAGGAGATAGGTTTTGATACTTAAAAATTTTACCCTAAGACAAATATAATGAAAGTGAAGATAATTTGCGCGAAAATATATTTTTTTATATCAACTTTGTTTCCATTCGTAGCCAAGAGTGACCAACAAAATGATGTTTCCTTACAAAGCGAAAATGTTATGTATATAATAATATAAATATACAAGAAATAAATGTTACCATAGTCAATAACAGTTACTTTTATGGTAGAAAAGTTCATTGGTTTGTATTTTTAAGTAGTTTGTAAAAATCTTTATTTAATTCACGAACCGGTTTAAAAAAAATCAAAATGGCAGCGACTTTGAAATGGATAGCCCCGTTTTCAATTTGGAGGAGAGGCACCTGAGCATTCTGTGTTAACAATTTAAGAGAGTTTCGTCAACGTAAGGAATATTTATGAACATATTTTAATGTTTTCCGTTATTTTGTGCTTGAAGAATATTCGATTATGGCATGTGTAGTTTATATAAAAATTCATTTAAGTAGTTATCGCCTCAAATTTCGTTTTAATTTCGGTTCGCTGAAATTATTTCAAGTAAAGATCATATTTCAAAACAAAAAAAAACATGAACTGTACTTTTATTGACTATGGTAAAATTTATTTCTTGTATATTTATTTTTTCGGGTAGTCATTTATTGGCTTTTCTGCTAAATACTCTTACTAAATAATATCGACGAAATATTGAATAACAAAGAAACAAAAACAGTTTTGAAAAATAACAAAGCTTTACTTACTTTAGTAAAATAATCCAAAACAGCAAAATGGGATATTAAAAAAGTAAACACGTAATTACTTCAGTTTTTTTTAAGCAAAGAATCGATATAAATATGAATAAGAAGAAAATGGCGCCCTTTTCAAGCAGAACAGCTTCGTTTCAGTTTTACAGTATTGAGCAGTATAGTATTGCGCCGTCGTATTCAGGGTTGTACTATTGTAATGTAAAGAACACACAGAAAGGGTTGCAATCAACTGAATTCCTTCTAGTACACTGACAAAAAAAGCTTAAACAGATATACAAATAAAAATAAAAAGATTATGTAAATGTTTTTAAAAAGACACGTAATCATGTGAGCAGGGTTTTTTCCTTTCTTTTGACACGATAACAAGTAATGTTCTTATTTTTTATTATTTATCTATTTATATATTTTCGAAAGAGTGCACCGTGCAAGTGGAGAAGGAAAAAAACAGAGTTATGCAAAATTTGTGACGAGAATTGTCTAAAGTTCCGACTTTTTTTTTTACTTTCACTTTAATAAGAACGTGAAATTATGAGGTGAATTTATTCGACACAATATGATTCCACTCAAAAAAATAAAATAAAAGCTAACGTGAATTAAGATTAAAGTTAAGGTGTTATTGTGGGCCCTCGCCCCTTTTAAAAAACCTTGTTAAACTTTGTGACATTTTTACATTTTATGGGGGTCAGGAGCGAACGAACGCCCAATAATTTTATTATATCATATTTCTTCTAACTGAAACATAATTATCAAATATACTTACGCAAATAGATAAATTCTTTGTTAAAGTTTGTGCCATATTACCATTGAGTATAGGCGCGAACGCAGACCCCACAATTTTATTATACCATCCCTATTTAAGTTGAAACGTACTTATCAAAGTATTCTTATGTACATCTATATCAAAAACCCTTGTAAACGTTTTTTTTTGTTTTGTTTTTTTTCACTTTTTATTTCCATACTTTGGGGTCCAGGATCGAATGCAGACCCCACAATTTTTATGAACCACCGTTCTGCCAGATCAAACATACCTATTCCTGATCCTCGATACATCTTCTATCATTATAAGTAATCAGTTTTTTTTAAATAGTCAACCATATAGGAGCCTATTCGTGACCACACACACACACAAACACACACACAGACGTTCAGCTTTATATATATATATATATATATATATATATATATATATATATATATATCAGTTTTAGGTAACTGCATGCTCTATGCAGGATATTGAGAGCTATTGAGCATGGCTCCCGGGTAACACTAGTAAAATGCTAGAAAAGTTCTGATTCCGGGTGATACTGTGTTTAAACGCAAATGAATTTAAAGGAGTCTCCAATGCACTACTGAAACGAAGCTCCTCCATCCATAAGAGAGAAAACTAATATTTAATTTCCAATCTGAAAAAATGTTACATTACACGATGTGCAAAAATAACGTGTTTTTTTGACGTTCAACTTAACGTCACCAACCTAATCTATACTAATAATAAAATTCTAATTTTTTATTTATTTATTTATGCGTCTATATATACCAATACAACTTTCGAACGACTGCACCTAATACAAAATTCTTTTTTCCTTGAAAGGTGTGAATCCCTAGATTGTTCTTATCTTTTTTTTTTTTTTTACATAGGCATCACCACTTATCAATGGCCGGAAACCACTCGAGGATAAGGGTCAATTGGACAATATAGTAATCGTTTGTAATGGAAATTCAGTAAATTTGTTAACTTAAGTGGAACGGCTCATTAAGAACTTGTTTACGTTGGACTTGAAGACAATCAGATTTTAATCAGCTGGAAAGTAGGAAAACGGAAGATAATTCCACAGGGGTGCACTTCTGAGAAAGAATCTGTGTTCATGGAATCTACGTTTAGGTTTATGCACAGATAAAGAGTGGGGGAAGTATTGATAGTCTTTTCAGCTAGATGAGTGTTTTTTGTGAAAATTTGGCGAGGGGGGGACCATAGATTGAAGCTCAGTTGAGCACTTGCCATGAAAATAACTATAAAGCAGAGACAAACTCGAAACATCTCTTCTGTGAGAAAGAGGTTGCAGGGAAGAAAAAAGGGCATCCCCTACAAGGCTATGAACTCTATTCTGAACTCTATCAAGACAGGATAAGTCCTTTCTAGCAGCTCCTGCCCAGATGTGGCAACAGTACTCCATCCTTGGACATACTTACTTGGCTCTTATATAGATAGATAATTGCATCAGCAGTGAGATATCTACTGGATCGATAGAAGGATCCCACTATTTTTCCAGCGGCCTTGGCAACAGATTTGATGTACGTGTTCCATCTCAGAGCAGGAGTAAATGTCAAGCCCAACGCCGAGTTACACAAAAAGCCCCAAATAACGGTTTTGAGGCCGTTGCGTGTAATTGTCGAAAAAGTTACCTTCCTATGTCAACGGAATTTAGCACTGTCTGTATACAGTCGTGGTAACATTATTTGGCATACAGACAGGACTTGTGGTCCAATGGATAACGCATCTGATATGGATCAGAAGATTCCAGGTTCAAATCCTAGCAAGTTCGTAATAATTTTAACCATCATTTTATCCAACGTTTAGTCATTATCCTTATCCTTAGGGTATTTTTGTCTTTTTAGTGATTTTGTTTTGTATATATGGGAATTTCCCATACTCCGAGTTCACAAGATGAGCGTTGATAGTAAAACGATGTTGAGTGTACTTGATGTTGAGTGTACTCAATTTTGTGCTTGACTCAGCGTTGTGTGTGCCGACGCTAGTAACTAATACAATATGTGTAAATTTAAATTTTTTTTCTGTTTTTCCTTGCTACACTAAACTTTTTTTATAACAGTAACTCTCTCTTCCTTTATTTTGTCTTTTAGACCTCACATTCCGTGAGCGATGTTTCTGGAAAAGAGGAAATAATTGCTGTTTTCAGAGTAAAAAAAAAAACACTTGTTGTTGACTAGTTTTTTTTTACGTTGAAATCGTATTTTATTTTAATTTTTAGTTTGAGTTTTTTATGTCCAGTGGCTTCATGACTTGTCTGGAGCAATTTCCATTTTAAAAAATTAAAAAAAAACAGAACAAAGCATATTCTTTGTTTCCTATTATCTTTTTTCATTAGTAACAAATCTCTCTCTCTCTCTCTCTCTCTCTCTCTCTCTCTCTCTCTCTCTCTCTCTCTCTCTCTCTGAAAGGTAAGAGAATCCACATAAAATCTAAAACTGTATTCTTATGTAAAATATACTAGGGAAGACAATGA
Source organism: Euprymna scolopes (assembly GCF_053919585.1). Lineage (NCBI taxonomy): Eukaryota > Metazoa > Mollusca > Cephalopoda > Sepiida > Sepiolidae > Euprymna > Euprymna scolopes. The sequence goes on along the minus strand of NC_136521.1, from coordinate 11,651,622 downwards.
AAAGGCTTCTAGATCTATAAGTGCACTTCTAGGAGTCTATAAAGGCGAAACTATATCCTATGTTTATGAAATTTAAATCATAAATATGCATATGTATTATATATTAGTATGTATGTATATGTATATATACATTAGTATGTATATGTGTATATATAAGTCTTATATTATATTATATATCGTATAATATATTAGCATATATGTATATGCATATATATATATATTAGTCTTTGGGGAAAACAATAGTATGACACTATCGGTGTCATGAATGCATGCAGCGAGGTGCATATTGCGGTGAGAGGGGGTGTTTGACCGGACAGGATAGAGGAAGAGAGGGCAGAAGAGGGAGCATTGATGTCTGATTGGGACAAAACAGAAATGTCTATGGGATTTTGTCAGAAAGAGAAAAAAACAAATAATAATTGTTTTTATCTCATTGTCGTTGTATATCTGTTAATATGAAAGGTTGTTTTTAAAAACCTCTGTTTAGAGGTATGAAGAGGTCCAGAGATCCTTAGCTGATTAAGGCTGACAACTTAGAATGCGGGTCAAGGGTAAGGGTCGCCGCCAAGCATTGATCGACCTGGAACGATTAATCACTCCTAATTTTATAAGTAAAAACCTCAGTGCAAGGGAGGGTTAAAATTTGGTAGATATAAGCTCTAAAAGGAAGAAAGAAAGCGTGTTTGTAACCACTCTCTGAAGGAGAGGTGGGGGAAAGGGGGTTGGATTTAAAAAAAGGAATTCTAAAAAAGAGTAGAGTCGTAGCCAGCAAACTGAACGGCTGAGCTGGTCAAGCGCCCCCGATTTGGGAGCCCTCAGGGCCTGATGTTATGATGTTAACTAGCCTGTGTTAATGGGAAATCTGTGACTTTACTGGTCTGGTCTTACATCGTTTCACTGCTATAGTCAGTCACCTCAATTTAGACAGTAGCTGTTATGAAGTAATGAAATTAATAAATAGTTTATTATTGTTAGGGTTAGGGTTAGGGTTAGGGTTAGGGTTAGGGTTCTGTTTGCTTGTGGTGAGGACATTTCATTTTGCAGCAAGCCGCAAGGACCAACGGAGTGATTGATGTACCCAGAGGCTACCTACACAGGGTAGGAGATGATTTGATCGAGAGGCAAAGCGGCCCACCATAAAAACACAGTGGGTGAAGACGATCAACAGGCCAACTTGTGACGGGACAATGTACGATTAAGAGAACACCTGTCATATCGGGTGGAATCCGACGAGGTAAAGGAAACCCGGTGTGATTGGTGCAGTATCGGTCAGTGTTATAATAGAAATGGGCTCTAATTATAGAAATTATTATCATCTCTTTTAATGAAGGTCACTTCGACGTATAAAAACGTTACCAATACAAAGAAAAGCAACAAAAAATGAGACGAGAAACGACTTGGTGGATAGAAACAAACAAACAATTTTATTAGGAAAAAAAAACACACAGCCTCCAAAAAAATTCACGAGATGCTGCTAAGATTTTGCTCTCAACTACAAAAAAAGTCCTTTGTGTGGTAAATATTATGAAAGATAAAAAAAAAAGAAGAACGACGGGTTGAAAAGGCCTTTTTTTTTTTTACTTACTACTGTGATAAGAGGTTTCACCAACGTAAAAAAAAAGAAAAGAAGAAATATATTCCCCTCCCCCCCAAAACAATTTTTTCTACATAATCTCTAATTTCCCTCCTAACCTAAGCGATTCATGAGGACTGAATTTCCTTTATGATTTAAAATATATTCAATTTTTATTAAATTTAAATCACGTGTATTAGTCTTGGGATCATTAATCGGAATCGGGAATTTAAAAGATCAGAACTTTTGGGGTATCGGAATCGGTATCCGAATCAGAAAAATCTGTGTCTATTTTCCGAAGCCAAAGACGATTATTTTAATTGTTTTTATTTGTTTTTATTTGTTTTTAGATGAAACTTAATTTTCCATGACTCATATCGATGATGAAATGATAAATATTTATTGATTTTAAGTTGTCAGTAAAACTAAAATCGATAGATCATCACCATAAGAGTGTTTTTAACTTTAGGGGAAATTTTATTAACAAAACTCTTATCCTCGAGTGGCCTCCGGGCCTTGATAAATGATGACTCCTTTAAAAAAAAAAAAATAGATAAAATATCTACGATACCCCCACCTAAGAAGAAAATTATATTTAGAAATTTAAAAGAATTGTACTCGAAATTGAGAATTTAGAACAGAATCGGTGATTGTATCGGAATCGAAAATTTAGAGCAGAATCGTCCCATCATTAATATGTAGACGTGTTTTCGGGAAGACAATGGAAATGGTCTTGAATCATTAATTTTCCTCCGAGCATAAGGGACTTATAGGGACACGAATATATCCTGTTTTTATGAAATTTATATAAGATGTATAACAGTTTCCTGAGAGACATTGGAAATTATTCTGAATCTTTATATTATTCTCGAGATACCGAACATGTACATGTCCCCCATCTCTTAGTGACCCGTGGGAATAGAACCCCCCTTAATATTTCAAATAGATATGTCTGATTTTAATGTAATTTAAATCATTGGGTAGCGAGACCGCACTACTATCACAGGAAAAATAAGGCGCCCCCTTCCCTTTGCTGGTCGGAGATCCTTCGGCATGGTCGAGAACTTACTTTAGCACCCCACCCCTCACCCCCGGTCAGGGTAACGTGACGTCATGGGAAGCAGGTGTCTGATGTAATACAGAAGCAAACAGAAACAATTCTGTTCATAGTTTCGTATTTTGTTGCGCTGAGCAGACGATACCTCTGGGTACAATGGTCAGGACGATCGCTCAGTATAAGCACTACCACTTATCAAGGCCCAATGGCCACTCGGGGATAAGGGTTATTGTGTGTACAGTAATCAAAGGGATAGTGTAGCAATAGTATTGGAGAATATGTAAGGTGTCATTATTTAGGGGGGGCGGTTCATCAGGAATTTGTATATATATATATATATAAATATATATATATATTTATATACTTGTACTTTTTGTAGTAAAAGAAATCCCAACAGTGCTCTATTATTAGGGAAAAACCTTTCTCGAAATAAGAGCAATATATATATATATTTTTTATAATATATACAGGAATTTACATCGGTAGTCGGTACCGACGGTTTCAAGCCCGGTAGTTGAGAGATGAGAGTCGGCTGAAGAGAGCCTGAGGCGGACATTAAGAGCAGTCCTCAACTACCGGGCTTGAAACCGTCGGTACCGACTACCGATGTAAATTCCTGTATATATTATAAAAAAAATATATATATATATTTATATATATATATATCTTTCACTATATATATAGGGTACAATGGTCAGGAAAATCGCCCAGTATAAACACTATATATATATATATATATATATATATATATATATATATATATATATATATATATCTCTTTCACTATATATATAGGGTACAATGGTCAGGAAAATCGCCCAGTATAAACACTATATATATATATATATATATATATATATATATATATATATATATATATATATATATATATATATATCTTTCACTGTCTTTCTCTCTCTTGCAGAGAAAAAAGAATGGTATTGTTTCAACCGTCAAAGTGTGGATTCTGTGTGCGACAGACGCAGAGGAGTTTGTGTAGTACACGATGAATGCGGCTCAACAGTCACTGAAATAATTCTGTTCATGGTTTTGTATTTTGTTGTGCTGAGCAGACGATACCTCTGGATACAATGGTCAGGGCAATCGCCCATTATGAGCACTGCTCGGACAGAAAGAAACTGCAACCTGTTTGTACAACTGCAAAGAAAACTATGGCAATAAATCAAACTCCTTATTCAAGAAACAACCTGAATAAAGTTCTGAATCAGAACACCTCGCTCGGTAAGTATTACCATGATAGACAGGTGATACCTGATCGTCATCAAACTACTCTCCAAAAAACAGAAAAGAATAACGTGAAAGATTGTGGTTAGAAGAAGCAGTCTGACCCTCTAAACACCTGGGCAACATAAAAAAAAATGGTGAGCAACAACGAATGCATAAGTGACTCGAGGGAGAGAGATAGCTGGAGAGCCATAGCCGCCAATGCCTGTACCAGGTCGGACACCACTTGATGATGGTTTTTACATTATATTTACTATCATGGGATAAGCTGATTTACCTATTTCATGAATAATAGATTTATCTACAAATTATATGTAGTGCGTTGTGGTCAATAAGATATAGCTGGAGAGCCATAGCCGTCAATATTTGTACACGGTAGGACACCACTTAAATGACTGAATGAAACCATATTGATTATCTGCTAAAGGTCACATTGGATTCATATATTTAATTAGTAGATAAGACACACGTAGGATATTTTTCCAACTTTTCAGCATTTTCTGACTATATTAGGGGGCGAAATGGGGGGTAGAGGACAGTAAAAACAAAGAAAGCTATATAGTATCTGTATATAAATAAAAGTGAAAGTGTCTGTCTGTCTGTCTGTCTGTCTGTGTGTCTGTGTGTGTACATTTCCTACGCAATAACTCTGTCAATTTTAAGTCTACAGACTCGAAATTTGATATACAGGGTACTGAGATTTGGGAAAATCGATGTGATTGGTTTTCGGCCAGAAATTTGGCGATTAAGGGGTCAAAGTTCAGCGATTTGACTTTTGAGAACTCTACCAAACTCCTCCGAGAATTTTCGGTCTAAACACTTGAAATTTTAGATATAGGTTCATTGGGCATGGATCTAACTTAATAACTTGATTTGAGCCCAAAACAATAAATCTTAAGGGGTCATAATAGGGGTCAAAGTTAAAAGAAATCAACCACTTTTTTTTGTTTTTGTTTTGCTCAACATACATTAACCACTTTTTTTTTTTTTTTTTTTTTTGCTCAACATACATCTCCAAATACCCGGGCAACGCTGGGCACCCATGCTAGTAACTTATATAGCATAGTAAAAAATACATAGTATTGAATCGTAATCAATCCCGAGTAACATCGGGTCTTTCTGATGTTTTTTTTATAATGGTACCATGAACCATTAAGACGCACAGAATCGTCAGTCCTATTTTATCAAATGCATTCGGTCAGCAGAGATGACCTACTACATGTGGTCATATTTCCTTAATGAGCAGAGCTTGATATATTGAGCTTTTAAAGGTCAACACGCTAAAAAAATACCAACTAGTGATCCCCATTCTCGACGAAATGTTGCATCCCTCTGCCTGTTCTACAAGTACTTTAATGGTGAATGCTCTGACGAATTACAAGCACTTCTACCTCCTCGAAGTGAATAACCCAACAAAGCCGACAAGCAGCTAAATCTAACCCCTTCACAGTAGAGATCCCTAGATGTAACAAAGTCTTCTACTCCAAGACTTCTAGATTTTGGAACTCCCTTTCGGAATTCTGCTTTCCCAACTGTACTGACATGCAGAAGTTCAAGTGTAATGTGAACAGACATCTTGCTGCTCATCTCCCTTCATTCTGCAACTTATGTCCCTGATAGTAGCCCCCTACTTCAAAGTGGCACTGTGCCCTGTTTGGGGTGAAAATTTAATAAAAAACTGAAAAAATGTTTTCAGGAAGACAATGGAAATGGTTCCGAATCTCTGAATGCCTGTCTAATATAAAATGGCCGACGACGTGGAGGGGGGGGGGCTCTTTTAAAAATTCAAGTGTACCTTGTTTTGATGAGGGGAAGTAAAAGAAAAAAAAGTGATTTGATGCTATGAAGAAACTGAAAACGAGATAGTATTAAATCCCATGCAATCCCGAGCAACGTCGGATTTTCTTGCTAGTTATTAGATTGGTTGGTTGTTTTTGTTTTACGGCATATCAACCCTTTTCATGTTATATAATGCCGAATCCAAAGAATTTGAAGAAAAATTTTTAATAGAATATTTGTTGTTTTCAAGTCGGTTTCTATTTAACCCATAGTTGGGACCCTAACAGGTACTCCCACTCCGGATCAGAGTGAACCTGGGAGTAATGGATATTAAAGGGTTGCTCCACACTCCCCAAAGCCTACAAACTTGGGCCTCACCACTGGATATAGTTTAAGGTCATATCCAGGACCGCTAGTTATTAGAATGGTGCCATGAGTCATTTGTGCTTATGCAGAAAAGGTACCGTGCTGAAATAGTAACGGTACTATTTAGAAACATAGGGAAGGGAGGGTGTTTTGTTAACTATTCTGTATTTTCACCTAATAATTTCATAAACAAAAGATACCGTAAAACTTGAATTTAATTTGAAAAGTGCCTACTAAACATGAGGGGTCGACGGCGGCCGAAACTTTTTTAAAAATTCAAATGTTTCCTATTTTTATGAGGGGGCAGTAACAAAGTAATTTGATGTTCCTATTTACAATGCCTCCCCACGAGGACAGAGTTAGACACCAGGGTCGTTTTTTAACGTGGAGAAAAGGAACAAAAATAAAAATTGTCTCAGTCGTGAAGGATTTCTCCTCCACTGACAGAGAACAAGAAATTGAAGTGGTGCATCTGAAGAACAGATACTACACTTTGATCTTGTCCCGAAGGCATGAACAAAGTGAAAACGAGATAGTACTGAATCCCATGCAATCCCGAACAACGTCAGGTATTCTTGCTGGTTGTTTATAAACGTACCATGAATCATAAACTCATGCAGGAACGTCAATCATATTTTGAGATAATCGCTTTTATCAAATGCATTAGGTCAACACATATGAGCTACTACATGTTTCATATATCCTTAATGAGCGAAGGTTGAAATATTGGACTTTCAAAGGTTAATACACTAAAATACACTAAAAAATCCCAATTAGTGATCTCCATTCACATTTTTATCATATGTATACATTTTTAAGGGAAAACAATGGAAATGATCCCGAATCTCTGAATTGACGTTGCGAGCCTATCCTTGTTTTATCGTTATTTCCATGGCAGATGCTCGTCTGAACTCCAATCTCTGGTCCCCCCCTCGCCAATCTTTCACGAAAAACACCCGTCTAGCTGAATCCACTGTGAAAAATTTCCCCCACTCTATATCTGTGCCTAAATCAAAACGCAGATTCCATGAACAAAGCTTCTTTCTTAGAACTGCACGCCTGTGGAACTCTGTTCCGTCTGCCTGCTTCCCTCCGGACTACAACTTGGTTGTCTTCAAGTCCAATGTTAACAAATTCCTAATGAACCGCCCCCTTAAGTAAACATATCAGCAAATCTCCTCACTAACGTAATGTACTTGCAATAACCCTTATCCCTGAGTGGCTTCCGGGCCTTGATAAGTGGTGATCACTGTGTTAAAAAAAAAAAAAAAAAAAAATTGCCTGTCCAACATAAAGGGGCTGACGATAGTATCAAATCCCATTCAATCCTGAGCAACGTTGGGTTTCTTGTTAGTTATTATAATAGTAACATGAGTCATCTGGGCACTCAGAAAAAGGTACCGTGCTGGAATAATAATGTTATGGAGAAAGGAGGGTGTTTTGTAACTACTATGTACTTTTACCTAACAATTTAATTAACAAAAGACACCGTAAAACTTGAGTTTAATTTGATAATACTACTTAAAAAATAACACGGTACCTTCTCTGCATAAGTGCCGAGTCATTAAATCAGACAGAAGCGTCAGTCATATTAGGAGATAGTCGCTGTTAACAAATGTATTGGTTAACACGAGTGAGCTACTATATGTGACGTGTTGACAGTTTTTCCCAATGAGCAGAGCTTGATATACAGAGCTTTCAAAGGTTAACGCATTCAGAATATTCGTATGTCATAAACACAGTGAAATTGACATAGTATTGAATCCCATTCAATCCCGAGCAACGTCGAGTGTCCCTGCTTGTTGTTCATGAATCTGGTAACATGTTTCGTTTAGTCTAATAGAAGTATCAGCTCAATTATGAGATTATCGCTAATAGCAAGACCATTGGGTCAACATAGTGGATCTTTTATATGCGACATGTTGACAGCATTCCCCCCAATGAGCGGAGCTTGATAGGCGGAGCTTTTAAAGGTTAACACATTAAAAAACACCCACTAGCCAATCCCGAGCAACGTCGAGTCTCCCTGCTTATTAATTATAATAATAGCTCGGATACATTGGGCTATCAGCTTGTATTGATTTTCTGCCTGAAGGTCACATGATATTCGCATATTTTACATTGTGGATGCGGGCACCTGATTTCGAGGCCATTTCTTAGCCAGACAATGAATAAGTCCACTGATGCGTTCAATCCATGAAAGTCACAAAGCGAAAAACTAATTACATGTTTGCAATCTATCTGGTGCGTAGAGGTGAGACTATTATTCTTTTATACTCTCGAGACTAACATTGTTTATGGACTATTCACACTGTATTCATGGCTGAAAGGACAAGAACAAAACAACTAAAATAATTACAACTGTTCGTTTACGAGGCTAAAACTATGCGGATCTTGTTTGTTTGTTCCTTTGTTCCCGTGCACACTGGGTGACGTGACTAAATGATCTTGTCGTCCATGAAAACAGAGATGGGGTGTATCTGTGCACAGTGAATGACGTCATCATTTATGACGTGATCTATCATATCAGAAAGCGAAAGAGTAAGAAAGTAAAAGAGCGATTTCATTGGATAATTGCCTCTGTTGCTTATCCAATGAAAATTAAAGGTGATTATTAGGGCTATGACAACAGCATATTCTTTTCATTGTTTTTGCTCTCGAGTATATATCCGACACAGTGAAACACAATTAATCAACAGAGGATCACATCACGCCACATAAAAACATACAAGACTTCAATGGATATATACCTGAAAATCAAACAACGAAAAGAATATGCTGTTGTCATAGCCCAAGTGATTATATGCAAGTGTCTATTACTGAAAGAATTGTCGGATCGGATAGAATTTTCTCTAGCAATTTTGTTTGTTTGTTTGTTTGTTTGTTTATTTTCTTTGTTTGTTTTGTTTGTTTGTTTATTTTGTTTGTTTCTTTTATTTGTTTGTTTCTTTCTTTCTTTTATTTGTTTGGTTCTTTCTTTTGTTTTTTTTTGTTTGTTTTTGTTTGTTTTGTTTTGTTTGTTTGTTTTTGCTTGTTTCTTTCTTTTGTTTGTGTGTTTTTTTTTTGTTTGTTTCTTTCTTTTGCTTGTTTGTTTGTTTGTTTGTTTTTTTTGTTTTTTGTTTGTTTTTTGTTTGTTTGTTTCTTTCTTTCTTTTGTTTGTTTCTTTGTTTTAGCGTGTTTCTTTTGTTTGTTTGTTTTTGATTGTTTGTTTGTTTTTGTTTGTTTCTTTCTTTTGCTTGTTTGTTTGTTTGTTTGTTTTTTTTGTTTTTTGTTTGTTTTTTGTTTGTTTGTTTCTTTCTTTCTTTTGTTTGTTTCTTTGTTTTAGCGTGTTTCTTTTGTTTGTTTGTTTTTGTTTGTTTGTTTTTTTTGTTTGTTTCTTTCTTTTGCTTGTTTGTTTGTTTGTTTGTTTTTTTTGTTTTTTGTTTGTTTTTTGTTTGTTTGTTTCTTTCTTTCTTTTGTTGGTTTCTTTGTTTTAGCGTGTTTCTTTTGTTTGTTTGTTTTTGATTGTTTGTTTGTTTTTGTTTGTTTCTTTCTTTTGCTTGTTTGCTTGTTTGTTTGTTTTGTTTGTTTGTTTGTTTTGTTTGTTTGTTTGTTTTTGT
>NC_136521.1:11589503-11637003 GCF_053919585.1 Euprymna scolopes | reverse complement strand
CTCCCTCTTTCTCTCTTTGTCTCTCTCTCTCTCTATCTCTCCCTCTTGCTCTCTTTCTCTCTCTCTCTCTATCTCTCCCTCTTTCTCTCTTTCTCTCTCTCTATATATATATAGAGAGAGAGAAAAAGAGAGATCAAGAGAGAGAAAAAGTGAGAGAGAGAGAGAGAGGGAGAGGGAGAGAGTTGTGTACATATTTATGTTAGTTATAATTGCATCACGCGCTCATACGGTTGCCATGGGGATGCAACGCCTTGAATTAACATTATCTTTACGGATGTTGGATTCAATCGCTTTGGGTTCATTTCTACGTTAATGACTTTTCCAGACTCCTTCATGGAAGAGTTCTTCGACAGAAAAGAAATTCTTTGCAAATTTTAATGAATAGCTAGGTTTAGGAGCATCACGAACACTGCCGGTGGTTTGGTGCTTTTGTACAGGCTTTCGTACCGTCTTCTCATCCAATTTCAATCTGCGGCCGATTTATCGATTGGATAACCCAGAAAGGTGGAGATTAATGAGCTCCTGACGATCACTAAGAGAAAGTCGTGGCATATGGACTAAATGTTACGTTGTATAACCTGGAACAACAACAATTACGATTAGAGATGCTTTGTTACCTGTTGGTGGATATTTTAAACTGATTTAAGGGCAATAATTTAAGCTGGTTTTAAGCAAATTTGTTGCTGCAGATTTTCTTTTTGTCTCTTCAATTTGAAGTTATTTTTTAAATTGACGCGAACACGAGAGCATTTAAATTAAAAGTCAAATATGAACAGGTAAAATTATAGAGAGATAAAGGGCCAATCAAATGAGGGTTTTTTTTACATGGAGTTCACCACTTATCAAGGCCCAATGGCCACTCGAGGATAAGGGTTATTGTGTGTACAGTAATCAAAGGGATAGTGTAGCAATAGTATTGGAGAATTGGTAAGGTGTCATTACTTAGGGGGGGCGGTTCATCAGGAATTTGTTTGTGTTGGACTTGAAGACATACAGGTTGTGTCGGGAGGGAAACAGGCAAGCGGAACAGCGTTCCACAGGCGTGCAGTTCTAAGAAAGAAGCTTTGTTCATGGAATCTACGTTTTGATTTAGGCACAGATAAAGAGTGGGGAAAATTATTGACGGTGGTCTCAGCTAGTCGGGTGTTTTTGTAAAAAGATTGGCGAGGAGGGACAAGAGAATGGAGCTCAGACGAGCACTTGCCATGGAAATGACGACAGAACAACGACAGGCTCGCTACGTCTCTTCTGTGGGAAAAAGATTACAGGGTAGAGAAAAGGGCATCCCCCACCAAGCCACGAAGTCTATTTTGTACTCTGTCAAGGCAGGATAGGCTGTTTTTAGCAGCGCCCGCCCAGATGTGGCAGCAGTACTCCATCCTTGGACGTACTTGGCTCTTATATAGATAGAGAATTGCATCATTACTGAGATATCTTCTGGAGCGGTAGAAGGATGCCACCATTTTCCCAGCGACCTTGGCCACAGACTTGATGTATGTGTTCCATTTCAGATCAGGAGTAAAGGTCAAACCCAGAAGTTTATCAAAACATGGGGCCTCCCCTAGACGAGAGCCATCCATTTCAATTGATGCCAGATGGGGATCAGAGCGTTTATGATGTAGAGATAGGAGCTTGGTCTTAGATGCATTAAAGCTAATCAGTCACCTCTTTTCCCACTGCACCATGCGCTCAAGATCAGAGGAGAGAGAATCAGAGAGAACATCATCATTTACGGCCTTTGATGTGTTGCCATAGATGGTCGTATTATCAGCATAGATGTCAACGAAAGATTTTAGTATGTGTTTTGGGAAATCATTGATGTAGATCAGGAAGAGAGTTGGGCCCAGTATGGACCCCTGAGGGACTCCAGCATTAATACTGTGGGCCTCTGATTTCTGCCCATCAACCACTACTCTTATGAGCCTATCTGAGAGAAATGATTTAATGATTGAGAAAACATTTCCAGCTATACCGTAGCTGGAAATCTTGTGTAGTAGGCCTTTGTGCCAAACCTTATCAAAGGCCTTTGATATGTCGAGAGCAATTGCCCTAGAAATGAAGCCTACTTTGATTAAACGGTTACATTAAATTTAGCTAAAATATGCAGTTTTCGAAAAAAAAATTTCAAGTGCGGGCTTTCTTTTTGCCGCCTGTGTATATACTTACACACACACACACACACACACACACACACACACACACATATATATATATATATATATATATATATATATATATATATATATATATATATATATATATATATATATATATATAAAATGGGTTAAGAAATTCCAACGAAAGAAAGATGTATATTTAATATTTAAAAAGGGGGTAGTCACCAACAATGTGTATTTTTTAACATTATTTTATTATTCCGTGTCTTGGTTTTTTCATTGAGAATTATGTTTAGATCATTGTAATAATGTTTTAAATCCTTCAATGATTTAAAAACATTATTACAATGATCTAAACATAATAAACCAATTTTTTTTTTTTATTCAAATCGTAGTGGAAATTTATTATTTCGTTTAAACAAAAAATACCTTTACTAAAGTTATGGTTATCAATCGTAAAAAAAAAATTAATTTATTTATTTTTGCTTTTTTATGAAAATAAAGCATTGTAAATTGTAACAATTAAAAAAAAAATTTTTACAGAAACATTACGAAAAAAGCCCCTAAAAATCCGTATGAATAAAATTCGATATAACTCGAAGAAAAATTAATTTCTAGAACTACCAATATTATCATTGAATTAAGAATTTTTGTTTTTTGTTTGTTTGTTTGTTTTTTGTTTTTCAATATTTTCACACAAAAAAATATAATTACAAAAAATATTTCTACATTTTTTTTTTAAATTACATGCTTTGCATTAAGATTCTAATATATTCCTTGCTTGAATGAATGTGGAACTTTCGGCGTAACATAATTTTTATATAATCTTGAAAAGCAAATATTTTTTTTTTTAATTTAAAATCAGGAACATAGAAAAATAATTCAATTAAAAAAAATGGTAAAAATGACGCAAACGTTCAGAATAGGAATGTACGGATGCACGGTTGGGAAAAATAAAAATAAAACGAGCGCCTTTACCGCCTTTAAACTACCTGACTTCATTTTTAGACAGCCTTTCAACTATTTGACATTTGGATTTCCGTATAATACGTGTTTACAAAACTTCCACTTGTTGTGATTGTACAAACAAGGTGTTTGTTTTTTTTTTTAATTTAATATCTTAGGATTTTACTAATTATTTTTGAAATAGACACAAAAACTAATATTTATCTTTCGAAGGATTTTTACAATTAATTTATTTAACTTCAAAATTTAGCTGAAATTGGCAGCCGTGAAAACATTTTTCATTATAAGAAGAAGAAGAAGAAGAAGAAGAAGAAGAAGAAGAAGAAGAAGAAGAAGAAGAAGAAGACAGCGACGAAGGAATCAAGTTCCTGACGTCAGTCTTGACATGTTTTGCAGATTTTCAACATTTTTGGTTACAGGAATCGAGTGAAATGGACACAGATGCTTGAGTGCGAGGAAACTGTATCCACACACATACACACGCACACACACACACACACACACACACGCACACACACACACACACACGCACACATGCACACACACATAAACAATCAAACAAGCAAACTAAGAAACAAACACGCACATATATACTAAAAAATACCTCCGCATACGCATCTACACACATTCACAAAAACACACACATATGGATGCCCACAAACACGCACACACACACATACATCCACACACACACACACACACACACACACACACACACAAGAAAACTAACAAATACGCACATATATACTAAAAAAATATTTCTTGTACACGCACATAATCACGGGCACATACACACACAAATACATACACATACAGAAGCAAAATAAGCACACACATATATATTCCTCTCATACACGCATCTCTTTAGCAATGGCCAAAGACTATTTATCTGGGTCGGTTCATCTGCTACTAGTCTCTCGCTCCTAGACAAGGTTCAAAAGAGAGTCGCCAACCTAATATGTCCTGAACTGTCATCTAAGCTTCAGCCTCTGTCCCATCGACGAAATGTAGCATCCCTCTGCCTGTTCTACAAGTTCTTTAACGGTGAATGCTCCGAAGAACTGCAAGCACTTGTACCCCCTCGACGTAAATACCTCCGACAGACCCAACAAGCAGCAAAATCTCACCCCTTCACAGTTGAGATCCGGAGATGTAAGAGAGCCTTCTACTCCAGTAGTTTATTCACCAGAACCGCTAGACTTTGGAATTCCCTTCCGAGTTCCTGTTTCCCCAACTGTACTGACATGCAGAAGTTCAAGTGTAACGTGAACCGACATCTTGCTACCCAACTCCCCACGTAGTACACCTGTAGCTTATGTTCCTGATAGTAGCCCCCTACATCAAAGTGGCAATGTGCCTTGTGTAGGGTGAAAATGTAAAAGAAAAAAATGTAGTTGGAACCTACAAAAGGGGTTTGTATTACTGTGCACATAGATTCGAAAAAGTTGTCAAAAAACAAATTTATAACAAATAAATGGGGTTTGTATTACTGTGCACATAGATTCGAAAAAGTTGTCAAAAAACAAATTTATAACAAATAAATGGGGTTTGTATTACTGTGCACATAGATTCGAAAAAGTTGTCAAAAAACAAATTTATAACAAATAAATGGGGTTTGTATTACTGTGCACATAGATTCGAAAAAGTTGTCAAAAAACAAATTTATAACAAATAAATGGGGTTTGTATTACTGTGCACATAGATTCGAAAAAGTTGTCAAAAAACAAATTTATAACAAATAAATGGGGTTTGTATTACTGTGCACATAGATTCGAAAAAGTTGTCAAAAAACAAATTTATAACAAATAAATGGGGTTTGTATTACTGTGCACATAGATTCGAAAAAGTTGTCAAAAAACAAATTTATAACAAATAAATGGGGTTTGTATTACTGTGCACATAGATTCGAAAAAGTTGTCAAAAAACAAATTTATAACAAATAAATGGGGTTTGTATTACTGTGCACATAGATTCGAAAAAGTTGTCAAAAAACAAATTTATAACAAATAAATGGGGTTTGTATTACTGTGCACATAGATTCGAAAAAGTTGTCAAAAAACAAATTTATAACAAATAAATGGGGTTTGTATTACTGTACACATAGATTCGAAAAAGTTGTCAAAAAACAAATTTATAACAAATAAATGGGGTTTGTATTACTGTACACATAGATTCGAAAAAGTTGTCAAAAAACAAATTTATAACAAATAAATGGGGTTTGTATTACTGTGCACATAGATTCGAAAAAGTTGTCAAAAAACAAATTTATAACAAATAAATGGGGTTTGTATTACTGTGCACATAGATTCGAAAAAGTTGTCAAAAAACAAATTTATAACAAATAAATGGGGTTTGTATTACTGTACACATAGATTCGAAAAAGTTGTCAAAAACCAAATTTATAACAAATAAATGGGGTTTGTATTACTGTACACATAGATTCGAAAAAGTTGTCAAAAAACAAATTTATAACAAATAAATGGGGTTTGTATTACTGTGCACATAGATTCGAAAATGTTGTCAAAAAACAAATTTATAACAAATAAATGGGGTTTGTATTACTGTGCACATAGATTCGAAAAAGTTGTCAAAAAACAAATTTATAACAAATAAATGGGGTTTGTATTACTGTGCACATAGATTCGAAAAAGTTGTCAAAAAACAAATTTATAACAAATAAATGTGGTTTGTATTACTGTGCAAATAGATTAGAAAAAGTTGTCAAAAAACAAATTTATAACAAATAAATGGGGTTTGTATTACTGTGCACATAGATTCGAAAAAGTTGTCAAAAAACAAATTTATAACAAATAAATGGGGTTTGTATTACTGTGCACATAGATTCGAAAAAGTTGTCAAAAAACAAATTTATAACAAATAAATGGGGTTTGTATTACTGTACACATAGATTCGAAAAAGTTGTCAAAAAACAAATTTATAACAAATAAATGGGGTTTGTATTACTGTGCACATAGATTCGAAAAAGTTGTCAAAAAACAAATTTATAACAAATAAATGGGGTTTGTATTACTGTGCACATAGATTCGAAAAAGTTGTCAAAAAACAAATTTATAACAAATAAATGGGGTTTGTATTACTGTGCACATAGATTCGAAAATGTTGTCAAAAAACAAATTTATAACAAATAAATGGGGTTTGTATTACTGTGCACATAGATTCGAAAAAGTTGTCAAAAAACAAATTTATAACAAATAAATGGGGTTTGTATTACTGTGCACATAGATTCGAAAAAGTTGTCAAAAAACAAATTTATAACAAATAAATGGGGTTTGTATTACTGTACACATAGATTCGAAAAAGTTGTCAAAAAACAAATTTATAACAAATAAATGGGGTTTGTATTACTGTACACATAGATTCGAAAAAGTTGTCAAAAAACAAATTTATAACAAATAAATGGGGTTTGTATTACTGTACACATAGATTCGAAAAAGTTGTCAAAAAACAAATTTATAACAAATAAATGGGGTTTGTATTACTGTACACATAGATTCGAAAAAGTTGTCAAAAAACAAATTTATAACAAATAAATGGGGTTTGTATTACTGTACACATAGATTCGAAAAAGTTGTCAAAAAACAAATTTATAACAAATAAATGGGGTTTGTATTACTGTACACATAGATTCGAAAAAGTTGTCAAAAAACAAATTTATAACAAATAAATGGGGTTTGTATTACTGTACACATAGATTCGAAAAAGTTGTCAAAAAACAAATTCATAACAAATAAATGGGGTTTGTATTACTGTACACATAGATTCGAAAAAGTTGTCAAAAAACAAATTTATAACAAATAAATGGGGTTTGTATTACTGTACATATAGATTCGAAAAAGTTGTCAAAAAACAAATTTATAACAAATAAATGGGGTTTGTATTACTGTACACATAGATTCGAAAAAGTTGTCAAAAAACAAATTTATAACAAATAAATGGGGTTTGTATTACTGTACACATAGATTCGAAAAAGTTGTCAAAAAACAAATTTATAACAAATAAATGGGGTTTGTATTACTGTACACATAGATTCGAAAAAGTTGACAAAAAACAAATATATAACAAATAAATGTTATCAAAGGCAAGATAAGTTACTTTTCTACCAAACTGGATATAATTTTTCGTGTTTTTATTCAATGTAACATGTTTATTCAGCTCGAAAACCATACAGTGTTTACCAATGTATTGGAAAATTCAAAATGGCACCCGACTCTTTCTTTAACACGGTAAGTTTGGGAAAAGGTGCTATAATTATAAAACTAGACAAAATACTGTTAGAAACTCGCTCAATATATGTTACCGCGACATAGGTTGATTCGGTGGGTTTTTAATAGTATTTTGTCTAGTTTATTATTTATAACACCTTTTCCCAAACTTACTGTGTTAAAGAGAAAGTCGGGCGCCATTTTGAATTTTCCAATACATCGGTAAACACTATGTTTTTCGAGCTGAATAAACATGTTACATCGAATAAAAACACGGAAAATATGTCCAGTTTGGTAGAAAAGTAACTTATCTTGCTTTTGATAACATTTATTTGTTATATATTTGTTTTTTGTCAACTTTTTCGAATCTATGTGTACAGTAATACAAACCCTACAAAAGAATTATGATAAACCGGTTTTCAAAACTATGTCTCCCTATCTTTTTACCGACATTTTTGCCCGTGCTTCATATAATCGTTCTATGAGAAGTATTTTTAGTATATATGTGCGTGTTTGAGTTTGCTTGTTTGTTTGTGTGTGTATGGATGTGTGTATGTTTATATGTGTATAACGTGTATGTGGAAGGTTTGTATGTGCATGCGTGTATGCGCGTATGAGAGGAATATATATGTGTGTGCTTATTTTGCTTCTCTATTTTTTTTTTTTTTTCATTTTTCTTAAACTTTTTCTTCTAGGGGATGGGACATCCAACCAGATGTCTGACATTTACCCCTATTTTAGTGAGTCCAACCAAGAGATCTTTTCAGGATTCTAGCCGTCCCTTTCAGTGCAATCGTTTGTATTTCACTTGCACTTGGTTCACCGGGTATGCTTGCTATGTACTTTTTAAAGTTCTTTTTCATAAGCCCAGTTGCTCCTATGATGACTGGTATAATTGAAACGTCTTTTAATTTCCAATTTCGTTTCATATCATGTGTATGTATTTGTGTGTGTATGTGCCCGTGATTATGTGTGTGTACAAGAAATATTTTTCTAGTATATATGTGCGTGTTTGTTAGTTTTCTTGTGTGTGTGTGTGTGTGTGTGTGTGTGTGTGTGTGTGTGTGTGTGTGTGTGTGTGTGTGTGTGTGTGTGTGTGTGTGTGTGGATGCAGTTTCCTCGCACTCAAGCATCTGTGTCCATTTCACTCGATTCCTGTAACCAAAAAAGTTGAAAATCTGCAAAAAATGTCAAGGCTAACGTCAGGAACTTGATTCTTTCGTCGCTGCCGTCTTCTTCTTCTTCTTCTCCTTCTTCTTCTTCTTCTTCGTATTCTTCTTCTTCTTCTTCGTATTCTTCTTCTTCTTCTTCTTCGTATTCTTCTTCGTATTCATCTTCTTCTTCGTATTCTTCTTCGTATTCATCTTCTTCTTCTTCTTCGTATTCTTCTTCTTCTTCTTCTTCTTCTTCTTCTTCGTATTCTTCTTCTTCTTCTTCTTCTTCGTATTCTTCTTCTTCTTCTTCTTCGTATTCTTCTTCTTCTTCTTCTTCTTCTTCGTATTCTTCTTCGTATTCATCTTCTTCTTCGTATTCTTCTTCGTATTCATCTTCTTCTTCTTCTTCTTCGTATTCTTCTTCGTATTCATCTTCTTCTTCTTCTTCGTATTCTTCTTCTTCTTCTTCTTCTTCTTCTTCTTCTTCTTCTTCTTCTTCGTATTCTTCTTCTTCTTAGCATATAAAAGAACTCATTAGTAGCAGCGGTCCTGCTGAGTGGTGTCACTGACAAGAAAAAAAAAAATCGAGACTTACCCCCAAGGAGTGGCTGGCGGGACTGGGATGCGGGTGGGTGGCAAGGATGGTTTCAGTTTTTATTATCCTCTTCTCCTCTGTCTTAGGGAGAGCCGGCTTTCTATGGTGTTTCAGAAAAAAAGAAATTGATTACACACACAACTTGGTTAGAAGGATTCAGAGACTGATAATTATACCAAACGAATCTGCGATGAGAATAATACGAGGGGCGTGCAATAAGTAATGCCCCTGAACCACTTCCAGTTGTCTGATCTAGCTGAAATTTTGCATGTGCAATGATTTATATCTCTACGGGTTATGTGGCAAATTACAGCTCTGAACTAATTGTTGTTTTTGTTTTACAGGTGTTTGAACTGAGTCAGGTGTGAAGTGGAGCCTGTTGAATGTCGAGCAGTGATCCGGTTTTTGTATTTGAAAGGACGCACACCACAGGAAACTTTTGATGAAATGAAAGAAACTTATGGTGATAATGCCCCATCATATGACCTTGTAAAACGCTGGCATCGTGAATTCAAACATGGCCGGAAGTCTGTGGAAACAGCTCCAAGACCTGGTCGCCCCCTTCTGCCATTGATGAGGCATCTGTCCGTCAAGTTGAAGCTGCTATTTTGGAATATCGGCGCATTACTATTCGTCAAATAGCTCAAGATATCAAGATTAGTACAAGGTCTGTGGAAACTATCATTCATGACCATTTGCATATGCATAAGGTGTCTGCCAGATGGATTCCCAAGTTGCTCACACCATTCCAGAAGTGAGAACGCGTTGAGTGCTCGAGGATGAATTTGGAGATGTGCCAAGAAGATGAGTCAAAGTTTTTCAAAAGACTGATTACACAGGATGAAACTTAGGTTCATCACTATGATACAGAGACCAAAGCCCAGTCAATGCGGTGGAAGCATTTGGACTCACCACCTCCAAAGAAGGCAAGGATGCACCCTTCACTGGCAAGGTCATGCTCACAGTCTTCTGGGACCAGGACGGAGTAATGATGACAGATTTCCTGGCAAAGGGTACCACAATTACAGGAGCCTATTAATGCTTCACTTTTGAGGAAATTAAGGGAAGCTATCAAAATCAAGAGGCGGGGCAAGATCAGCAAAGGTACCCTCCTCCTGCAGGACAACACTCCTGTCCACAAGTCGCATGTCGCCAGATCAGAAGCACGGGGGTGTGGTTATGAAATCCGACCCCATCCTCCCTACTCTCCCGACCTTGCACCCTCTGACTTTCACCTCTCCCCAGCCATAAAGTTGTTTTTGAAAGGAAAGCGTTTCCCAGATGATGCAGCCTTGATTTCTGAAGTCACGTCGTGGTTGGAGGACCAACCCGAGGTGTTCTACAAAAACGATCTCCAGAGCTGCATCAAACGATGGGAGAAATGCATAACTCTGGGTGGTTCCTATGTAGAGAAAGACTAATAACTATGCCAAGTTTCGTTGCTCTACTCCTATGGGAAGTGGGTCAGGGGCATTACTTATTGCACGCCCTTCGTCTATGTATATATCAGGTTGACAAGAAAGTTTTTCTGGTTTTTAACCTTTAAATTCAGATGGACATACCTCGTAAGTAATACATCCAAGTAAGCACCATCCGAATCAACAAACTTTTGGCAAAACAAATGTATTTATGCCAGTAACGTAAAATTCTTGCGTTCTGGTGGCTATAAAGTCGCTGAAAGCGATTTTGATATAGCTTAGGTTTTTTAAACATTTCTCTCGCAGAAAGTTGTTGAGGCTTGAAAAAGTGGTAATCAATACAAGAGAGGTCTGAAGAGTATAGCAGATGAGGCAAAGTTTCATAGCCTAATTCGTTCAACTTCTCCAGGATCGGTTGAGCAACGTGCGGTTGGGCGTTGCCGTGAAAGAGAATTGGGCTTTTTCTGCTGACTAATTCTTTGCATTGTTGTCGAAATTTCTAATATACTTCATCCATTTGCTGATGGTACTTCTCCGTGATAATGGTTTCACCTGCATTCAACAAACTGCAATGGATGAGACCAGTCGCAAACCACACAACAGTCAGAATGACCTTCTTCGATGCAACTCTGGCTTCAAAATTGCCTCTGAGATGGGTATATATGCTGATGACACCACACTCTATAACAGGCATGACAGGAAAACAAATGAACATATATCTAAAGAAATGGCAAAAACACTAGAGGATGACCTCAATCTGTAGTTGAATGGGGACATAAATGGATGGTCACATTCGATGCTGCCAAGACTAAATTGGTTTCCTTCAATAATTACAAGAAACTTTGCCACCAATAGCAATGGCCAGTCACTCTTTATCTGAGAGTACATCTTTCAAACTGCTTGGCCTAACGTTCACAGGAAACAGGAGTTGGAACAATTACATTGGAAGTGTTACCAGGGCCGCTGCGAAGAAGATATGCTCTCTCTACCATGCTAGAAAACTACTAACACCTGAAAGTATCCTGTACTTCTATAAGGCCACCATTCGTCTAAGTATGGAGTATTGCTGTCACATTTGGGCTGGTGTATCTGCTGCTAGTCTCTCGCTCCTAGACAAGGTTCAAAAGAGAGTCGCAAATCTGATAGGCCCTGAGCTGGCATCTAAGATTCAGCCTCTGTCCCATCGACGTAATGTTGCATCCCTCTGCCTGTTCTACAAGTATTTTAATGGTGAATGCTCTGGCGAACTGCAGACACTTATGCCCCCACGACGTAGACATCCTCGACAAACGCGACAGGCAGCTAAATCCCACCCCCACACAGTAGAGATCCCTAGATGTAAAAGATCTTTCTACTCCAGTAGCTTCTTCCCCAGAACCGCTAAACTCTGGAATTCCATTCCAGGTCCCTGCTTCCCCAACTGTACTGACATGCAGAAGTTCAAGTGTAACGTGAACCGACATCTTGCTGCCTAAATCCCAACATAGTACCCCAGTAGTTGTTGTCCTTGATAGTAGCCCCCCACACCAAAGTGGCAATGTGCCTTGTTTGGGGTAAAAAATGTAATAAAAAAAATTAAAAAAAAAAAAAAAGAAGCACCAGATTGGCAAATTTGACAATGTTAAGAGTGAAACGAAAAGAACGGAGGTGAGATGGAAAGAAGCAGAAAATCTTACATCAGATGCTTATAAAATCCTCTACTCTGATGGCGAACAACATCAAAGAGGCATCGACATAATAATCTCACCCAACACTGTGAAGACACTTAAAGGCTACTGGCCAATATCAGACCGAATCATGGCAATGACTCTCAGTGGCAAACTTTTTAAGATCAGCATCCTACAGATATATGCCCCAGCATCAATTCGTGATGATGTAGAAATAGACAAGTTCTAGTGAAAGAAACTCTGAAACAACTGAAATCATCTGATGACGCCCATTATAATGCAGTAAAGAATATTCCAAATGAAGTCCAGGCTTGATGAAGAAAAGTCTAGAAAAATAGAAAAATGTGGTACAATCCCAAGAAAAGGTTGATAGGTCAAATATAAACATGCACATGAAATAGTTTAGTAAAAATAGTGATGATCCAAATGGTTTAATGGCAAATATTAATAAACTCTAACAGTGAAGAGGTATACTAAAGCTTTTGGAATATATATATATATATATATATATATATATATATATATATATATATATATATGTATATATATATATGTATATATATATATATATATGTATATATATATATATGTATATATATATATATATGTATATATATATATATATGTATATATATATGTATATATATATGTATATATATATACATATATATATATATATATATATGTATATATATATATATATATATATATATATATATATATATGTATGTATATATATATATATATATGTATATATATTGATTGTTGGAGAGCTATTGGCTACACATTATACAATGGTCAACATCATAAAATTTGGAATATAGCTTTTGTCATTTATTCTCTATATTGCTCTGTACTTACATTGAGCTTCTTAAATAAGGATTGGTATGTATTATAAGGAAATAAAATATATTTCCACAGATATATATTATACTAAAGCTTTTGGAATATATATATATATATATATATATATATATATATATATATATATATATATATATATATATGTATATATATTGATTATTGGAGAGCTATTGGCTACACATTAGCAAACATGTTTCAATGACCCCCTAGCAGGGAAAATCACCTCATCAGGCCAAAAACCATCCAAATAGCTCTCCAACAATCAATATATTGCTCTGTTTCATGCATTGAGCACTCTTTTGGAATGACATATTGTGTTGTTTTAGTAGTTACTGAAAAGATTCTACCAACAGTATAATAATAATATATATATATATATATATATATATATATATATATATACATACATATATAATACTTGTTTATTATTATATAAACATGTTTACATCCCGCTGCTACAAACAGCCACTTGTTTCAATCAAACAACAGATATCATCAGGCAGCAACTTGACTATTCAAATGTTCAATGAATAATCTTATATATATAGGTTATTCATTGAACATTTGAATAGTCAAGTCGCTGCCTGATGATATCTGTTGTTTGATTGAAATAAGTGGGTGTTTGTAGCAGCGGGATGTAAACATGTTTATATAACAATAAACAAATATTATCAGCTCTTTTTATTGAGCACTATCTAACAACCTCGTTGAATTCACTAGTCCATTACTTTTGAATATAAAAAACCCCGAGTATATATATATATATATATATATATATATATATATATATACACTAGACTACCCGTGACAATATATGAGCGTGACACTTGTGTCGTAAAGAAAATAGTTTTTGCGACATATAACAGAAACATTTCTATGAAAGTATATTAAAATGAAAAAAGAATATAGGTAGATTTCTATGAGTCATTCTGTTTATAATTGTTTATTTTTGAAAAAAATTATAGCCATTGAATTATAAATGGTTTGCCATACTTATAGGTAAATGTGCACTGAACAGATACCATAATACTTAAAGTTAAATTCAAATTTTGATATATCTTTTAATTATCATGCGAAATAAAAAAAACAATTGGGACGCTGAAAAAGTACACAGTAAAACAATGTTTTATTGTCGCGTTTATTATCTATTTGTGACGCAATTTTTTTAAAAAAAAGCATATTTTCGGGTTATTTATTTATGTTGGTAGTGTAGAAGAAAATAATAATTTCTAAATAATAACGTTAATATTTGAGTGCACAAATCAAATTCTACAAAAGTAGCGATTTGTGTTTATTTGTTTATGCTGTTATTGGTTTATGTTTATGTGCGCATGCGCAACCGGAAGTCGTAAACCGGATGTGGGTTACAACAACCGTTACAAGGTCATTTGAGTTTTATATATATATATATATATATATATATATATATATATATATATATATATATATATATATATATGAAACAGCTGTAATGGAAAAAATCCAGGAATTAAACGAAGGTTATAAAAAAGAAAACGTGAGTCTTTGAATTTTCAACAAAATATGTGTGTGTGTGTGTGTGTGTGTGTGTGTGTGTGTGTGTGTGTGTGTGTGTGTGTGTGTGTGTGTGTGTTCAAAACGCTTTAGGATACCATTTTCAAAATATTTAAAATGGCGTAATGGAAACATATTATAAGGTATTTGTAGCTTCTCTTCCAATTTTCGGATTTTAATCACGTCAAATCACACTTTATTTCCTTTTGACGGGTTGATTGTTGCTATTTCTTCTGATGAGTTAAGGGCATAATAGATTCACTGATTGATATAATAATTAAGTGATTGATTTTGCGCTACGAAACAGATACTGTCAAGAATTGTAAATGCCAACTGAATTAAAGGAATAAATTATAAGATGGTCAACACCATGAACTTTGGAATATAGTCTTTTGTCATTTATTCTCTATATTGCTCTGTACTTACATTGAGCTTCTTGTGTGTGTGTGTGTGTGTGTGTGTGTGTGTGTGTGTGTGTGTGTGTGTGTGTGTGTGTGTGTGTGTGTAGGAGGAAATAAAGGCATTTAAAACTGTAAATTAAAATTTGCACTTAAATTTATTATTCGACAGAATACTCCAAAAAGAATTTTCAAAGTCTTTATTCCGTTCTCTCGAATTATAAATTTAAGTGTAAATTTTAATTTACAGTTTTATAATTAAAAATGATATATCTAAAACATATAATTTTCACGGGTGTAGGATATTTATAGATGGTCATATGTATAAACGATAACGATGAATTCGAAAAAAATGAACCTATTATATATCCAAAGGAGTTAGAATTGAATTGTGAACATGGAGGACAACAGGCTACATTTCTGGATTTAGAGATAAAAATTGAGGATAGGATTTTTCTTTATAAAATATTTGATAAAAGAAACTCTTTCCCCTTTCAAATAGTTTGTATGCCGCATAAAGATAGTACCTGCCCTGTTTTTATGCTTTATAGAACCATTATGTCAGAGTTTTTGAGAATAGCTCGCGTTACATTAAAATTAATAGATTTTATACCCCCAGTTTCTAGCTTGGTAATAAGGATGATAAAACAAGGTTGGGATAAAATTAAAATATAAAACAGTAAAATAAAGCATTTGTTCGTTATCCTGGTGCTTTTGAATCGTATAAAATTAACCAGAATATATTCCACCACGAGGTGAGCTCTAAGCACTTATTCCACCAACCGGTGAGTCTTATTGCACTGTACTATTATCGAACCAAATAAAAGCACTAAAATACATTACTTATCCAGGTAGGTAGACGAGTAATTTATTAACATGAATAAAAGCATTAAATACATAACTTATACAGGTAGGTAGAAGAGTAACTTATCAAACCGAATAAAAGTGTAAGGGACTAAAAATTAGAGGACGCCGGGGAGGAGTAATCTGCCCCTTATATATTCCTTGTGTCTTTTACGTTTATCACGGGCAGACGTGTTGATTTTCCCTCTCAAGAAGAGGAGAACCTTTTTCTACAATGAGGTGGGCTCTAAGGACTTATTCCACCATGCCGGTGAGTCTAAACTAACAAGATGTTGAAACTTTTAACTTCTAGAACATTACAGGCACCTGAGCCCTAATCTATGCCCCCCCCTCGCTAATCTTTCACGAGGAACACTCATCTAGTTGAAAACACTTTCAACAATTTCCCCCACACTTTGTCTGTGCTTAAACCTAAACGTAGATTCCATGAAAAAGTTTCTTTCTTAGAGATTCACACCTGTAGAACCGTCTTCTGTTTGTCTGCTTTCCAGCTGTCTACAATATGTCCAACGCAAACGTTTTTCAAAAGAAGACGACAGAGGAAAGAGATTGTAGGGGACTAAAAATTAGAGGACACCGGGGAGGAGTAATCTGCCCCTTAGATATTCCTTGTGTCTTTTACTTTTAGTCACGGGCAGACGTGTTGATTTTCCCTCTCAAGAAGAGGAGAACCTTTTTCCACCACGAGGTGGGCTCTAAGGACTTATTCCACCATGCCGGTGAGTCTTATTGAACTGTCTCTATTGTACTATGTTGTGTTGTCCTTTAAATGTTTATCAGTGTACAATAAATGTGTAAATGTAATTGGGCTATTGTGTTTTATTTGTATTTTTCTGTTTACTTTAAACTAACATATTAACAAAAGAAATCAAAAACTATATTAGTAATGTATAAAATGTATTATATAAAAAAAAATGTATATATTTATAAATATTTTTAACCTTTATATCTTTTTAATTTTAAATAAATAAGAATGTAAATATATAAAGTACTAATCATAGTGGGAGCTGATAAGTAGTTAAATGAATTAATCCTAATCTTATAAATACAACGCTGGTAAATTAAAAAAATATATCCATTTTGAGTTTGGAAACGGACGAATCTCACAAGTAAGGAATTCATTTTTATAACATGAATAGGCTGGCCAAATTAATTCATAGGAAACTAGATCTAATATCTGTAACATGTCTTCTTCTTCTTCTTAAGATTAAGGGAGGTAGTGTTTAATCAACACTGCTGGGGAGCCATTATTTAATATACTGTCTTCTTTTAAATCCCCGAAATAGTGTTTCGTGCTAAACAACTGATGATCCCTTAAATTAACACCAGTACTATAGTGAATTCGAGATAGCAAGTTGATGCATTGATTGCAGGTGATTAAATGACTTACTGACTAAATAGTTTTCTAACGAATGATAAAAAAAATATAAAAATAAAATAAGGGTTTTTTTTTAATTATTTATACGAAAGTGCATATTTACCTAAATGAGAGTTGGGAATAATTTTCCTCTAGGACTAATTTGTTACACGCAAATTCTAGGTACAGGCAAAAATAAATGAATAAGGATATGGGGACGTAGTTTTGAAAGCCGATTTATTATATTTTTTTGTAGGTTTCCGATTACTTTTTAATTGTATTTGAAAGATTAGGGACTAAAGTTAATTTCCAAAAGGAAAAAAATATTTGTACACGTGAAAAAAAAAAAAAAAAATATTTGTACACGTGAAAAAAAAAAAAAAAAATATTTGTACACGTGAAAAAAAAAAAAAAAAATATTTGTACACGTGAAAAAAAAAAAAAAAAAAGTTATGAAAAATGTTTTCACTACCAGCTAACCAATTCAGCTAAATTTTGAAGTTAAATAAATTCATTGTAAAAATCCTTTTAAAGATAAATATTAGTTTTCTGGGTCTATTTCAAAGATAATTAGTAAAGTAAAGTCCTAAGATATTGAATTAAATTAAAAAAAAAAAAAAAAAAAAAAAAAAACGTGTTTGCACAGAAAAAAAAATAGCTTAATTAACCTCAAAACCAAGTGATTTTACCGTTCGCAAAAACGCAACAAACCATAGTATTTGTAAACACGGAATATACGGAGGCCCAAAATCTGAGTCGAAAAGCTGTTATGAGAATGACGTCATGTAATTAAAAGGAGGGAGGGTTGCTAGGTTTCCCCCCCAGACGTGCACCCGTACATTTCTATTGTAAACGTTTGTACAATTTTTGCCATTTTTTAATTTAATTATTTTTCTATGTTCCTGTTTTTAAATTATTTTTTTTTAATTATTGGCCAATATTATGTAAAAATTATGTTACGCCAAAAGTTCCACATTCTTTCAAGCAAGGAAAATAGTAAAATCTTACATATAAAAATTATGCGAAACCTGTAATTTAAAAAAAAAAAAAGTAGAAATATTTTTTGCAAATATAATTTTTTGTGTGAAAACGTAAAATAAACAATGCTTAATTCAATGATAATATCGGTAGTTCGAGAAATTCATTTTTCTTCGAGTTATATTGAATTCATTAATACGGATTTGAGGGCTTTTATCGTAATGTTCCTATGAAAAAAAATTTTTTAATTGTTATATTTTAGGATGCTTTATTTTCATAAAAAAGCAAAAAATAAATTCCTTTAATTATTTTTATTACTGAAAAACCATGACTTTAGTAAAGGTATTTTTTGTTTGAACAAAATAATACAGTTCCACTTAGATTTAAATAAAATTAATGGGTTCAATATATTGCGTGATCATTATTTGATAAATACTGAAATTTTCATTAAAATTGGTTAATTTCCTGATTTTTGGTGGAATTTGAAAGGGAGGGGTCAAAATGTTTATACATTTTGAGCATCGGCATTCATTTTGCCGGACCTGGCAAATGGGAAGAAGCGGCATACGTGATTTCTAAAATCTAAAACTTTATTAAAAATTGAAATAATGTCCCAATTTTTCTGCGGGCGATCAAAAATGTTGTAATAATTGGTAGTCCATTGATTTCGTACGTCCTAAGAAAAATAAACAATGCAAGGGCAATAACCCTGTTTAACATTACGCCTGTGTTAGATTGCAGTTACTTCCCTTGCATCAATGATAAGAACGTGTGACGACCAACTAAACTAAAGTTTACGTTTGCGTCATTTTTAAATATTATTATTCACGTTAGATTATCTAACCGATTATATTATGTCTATTTCGTGTGTAGTCCCAAATTATAATATATATATATATATATATATATATATATATATATATATATATATATATATATATATATATATATATATACGAGCAAACAGTTAATAAAATATGTTAAAAAAACACTTTGAAATGAGTTAAAAACATATTTAATCTGAAAAGGAAACACTAGATAAGTGGATAGTCGTTAATCCGCGGAGTTTCGAAGAAATACTTTCCTTCTCATCAGAGGGTAGGAATTAGCAAAATGCGGGATCGGATTTTGCATGCAAAAGTATTTGATGAAACAACAAGTAAGTCAAAGATCTTACTTGAAAACAAAAAAAGTTAAGCAGAGGGAATATGGTGAAGAAAAAGGTGATTACACATGGATGGATAGTCTGGCGGAAGATAAATAATCCAGTGACGGTAAAATCCAAATATATAACTTCAAGAAAGTTAATTGAATTTCCATTTGCACAAGTAAAATCCAAGGAAATATATTTATATATATATATATATATATATATATATATATATATATATATATATATATATATATACTCTGATGAGTCGTAGACGACGAAACACGTGTCAATGGATAAATATATTTTAAAAACAATATATATACCGCACCCCATGTGGGGGGTACCAGAATTGGTTAAAGGGCAAATTATTCCCAACTCGCATTTAGGTAAAAATGCACTTTCGTAAATAATTGAATTCATTCAAACCATATCGCAAAAACAAAAAAAATAACATCTAAGTAAATCGCGATACATCCAGACAGTCGGCGAGATGGACAAGCGGTTAAGGAGGTCAGGCTCATTACCATGGGGTCCCGATTTTGAATCTCGCTAGATTCAGCCACTCTGATGAGTCGTAGACGACGAAACACGTGTTAGTGGATAATTATATTTTAAAAACAATATATATATATATATATATATATATATATATATATATATATATATATATATATATATATATATATATATATATTTCTCAGAAATCAAGGGGCCCACAACCTGGGGCTAACACTTGAACTCTATATGAGATACATAGATATTCGAATGTTCCATTTAAGTTCTTTATTTCTCAAACACTGAGTTAATAAAGAAGTTGAGAACATAATTTTCCTCTCCCCAATTAACCATTTTCATACATTGTATTATATCTTTTGTTTTGGTCTCTGGACCTTACTGGATGCCAGGACAAGAATTTATCTAGTCTGGTGGAATATCCAGCTTCATATTATTACTTGAGGTAACATCACTTGGACAAGGTGCACCATTCCATGTAATAGCTAATGTAGGTTAGCCATAGAAAGGAGATCTTATTTGGGCTGCGAATACTATGTGATTTTGAATATTTGGTCGAGGAAAAAGTATCCTCGTGCCAGGTTGACAAACCCTTGTAGAGAGGGGCCTTAGACATTGGAGGATAGTCCTTTACTAGAATGTATGTCTTTGTGAAACAATTAAGATATAACGGTTGAATGATTCAACTTTTATCAATAAAACATGTATGTATTTTTAATATATTTCATTATTGTATTTTGTTCTTAATTGCGTCAGATGAAATTTCAGTATTGTATGATGTTTAGGGAAAATTTCCCTTCCCCAGATAGGTGTTCGACTTTAGTTCAACCATGCATGCGATGGCGGTTTTAAATGCGAGCAATTTTGCAGAAATTGAAAATTTATTTTGTTTTAAATCTATTATTCATATATATATATATATATATATATATATATATATTACGAAGTATTATTTCTTGGTTACAACTAACTGGCGCTTCAATATTACAATAACGAAAAAAGATTGAATTTCAAATGAAACAAATGGGAACGGCGTATATTGTCAGGCTCCAATCTGTCGTCCCCCCTCACCAATCTTTCATGAGAAACACCCGTCTGGCTGAAACGACTGTCAATAATTTTCCCCACTCTTTATCTGTGCCTAAATCCAAACGTAGATTCCATGAGCAGAGTTTCTTTCTCAGAAGTGCACAATTGTGGAACTCTCTTCCGTTCGCCTGTTTCCCACCTGACTACAACTTGGATGTCTTCAAATCCAACATAAACAAATTCCTGACAAACCGCCCCCTTAAGTAAGACACTATCAAATCTCCAATACTAATGATTACTACAATACTATCTCATTGATTACTGTACACGCAATAACCCTTAAAGGAAGTTCGGTAAATTTGTTAACTTAAGTGGAACGGCTCATCAGAAACTTGTTCACGCTGGACTTAAAGACAACCATATTATGGACAGCTGGAAAGCAGGAAAACGGAAAACAATTCCACAGGCGTGCAGTTCTAAGAAAGAAGCTTTGTTCATGGAATCTACGTTTAGGTTTTGACACAGATAAAGAGTGGGAGGGGGGGATTATTGATCGTGTTTTCAGCTAGACGAGTGTTTCTTGTGAAAGTTTAGCGAGGGGGGACCATAGATTAAATGAAATAGCGCTGATCGGCATTTAGCCAGGATCTCTAGACTTCACTTAATTTAAAACTCAAGACAGAATTCAAAACAGTAATAATAGTGGTTCATGTTTTTAACTTTGACCCCAATTTAGATGTCCTTTTCTCTTCCCTGTAACCCCTTTCCCACAGAAGAGACGTTTTGAGCCTGTCTCTGCTTTATCATTATTTTCATGGCAGATGCTCATCTGAGCTCCAATCTATGGTCCACCCTCGCCAAACTTTAACGAAAAACACACGTCTACCTACAACCATTATCAATAATTTCTCACACACTTTATCTGTGCTTAAACCTAAACGTAGATTCCATGAACAAAGTTTCTTTCTTAGAAAGCACGCGTGTGGAATTCTGTTCCGTTTTCCTGCTTTCCAGCTGACTAAAATATGGTCACCTTCAAGTCCAACGTAAACAAATTCTTATTGAACCGTCCCCTTCAGTAATCCAATTTACCAAATTCCCACTACGATTACTACGATGTTATCCCATTGCCTGTACACACATTAACTCTTATCCTCGAGTGGCCTCGAGTCTTGATGTGGTGACTCCTATGCAAAAAAAGAAAGTAAAACCAATCTCACATATCACCCCGCCCTCACACACACACACACACACACACACACACACACACACACACACACACATACCTGAACCAAATGACTAGTTCAACGTAGCCATACGGTAACATTTTGATGGCGGTCTTTCGTTTATTCGTGCAGGCCACCGTACCAAGCAATAATAAAGGAAATTGGTTGCCATTAAAAAGCCGCCGAGCACATTCTGGCCGAAGAGGTCGGTATTTACGACCTTATTTCGTCGTTCGGAAGAAGACGCTTAAAATGACATGAACATTAAAAGCCAGTTAATAAGGTCGCATCATACGTGTTCACAAACACGTACACAAACGCGTGTACACACACATACACACACATACACACACACACACACAAACACACACACATATATCTCTTCTCTTCTCTTCTTCTATCTTCTTCTTCTATCTTCTTCTTTCTTCTATTCTATCTTCTATCTATCTTTCTTTCTTCTATCTTCTATATAAATAAAATGAACTCATTTTTTCCCGTCTAATTTTGACATTAATAGGATTAAAAATCAAGATATTTCATGCAAATATAATATGCACAAACGGCAAAACAATATCTGAGGTGTGTTATAGGCTTATTATTTCTCAAATTCCTCGATAATCTTAGATTTCTATACTTTTTCTGCTGAGAAGTCACGGCCAAAATCGGTTAAGATCAATGGAAGTGGTAAAATATTTTCTCTCTAATAAATTCCTCCTCCCCCTGCCACCACTTAACACCGTTTGGGGATCGTTCACAAGGAACAGTTGAGAAGAGAACACCGGTTTGGCTTCGTAGTTCTTTCATGTGAAGTTATTTAAAATCACTAAACTAAGCTGCAGTGCTCTGTGGCGTAGTGGTTAGTGTGCTGGACAATTCACATTATATTTTCACGTTCGCGCCGATCTACCGTAGTCGTTTTTTTTTTTTTTTTCCTAAACAACTGAAATGGACTTTTCTTGGTGGCCGAACTGTTAACATTGCAGATGTTTTTTTTTTTTTTTTTTTTCACACTTTATTTTCCTACTTTTACTCATGACTCCGGATTTGATCCTTCCTACTTACCTACCATAACGTTTTTTAAAACTCCCCCCCCCGTCCCGGAAACAAACATTCGGGCAACGCCGGGTACCCCCGCTAGTATATTATCTATATAAATAAAATGAACTCATTTTTTCCCGTCTAATTTTGACATTAATAGGATTAAAAATCAAGATATTTCATGCAAATATAATATGCACAAACGGCAAAACAATATCTGAGGTGTGTTATAGGCTTATTATTTCTCAAATTCCTCGATAATCTTAGATTTCTATACTTTTTCTGCTGAGAAGTCACGGCCAAAA
The DNA here is from genome assembly GCF_053919585.1 of Euprymna scolopes. Classification (NCBI taxonomy): domain Eukaryota; kingdom Metazoa; phylum Mollusca; class Cephalopoda; order Sepiida; family Sepiolidae; genus Euprymna; species Euprymna scolopes. Next base: position 11,613,605 of record NC_136521.1, on the reverse strand, counting down.
TCGGTTAAGATCAATGGAAGTGGTAAAATATTTTCTCTCTAATAAATTCCTCCTCCCCCTGCCACCACTTAACACCGTTTGGGGATCGTTCACAAGGAACAGTTGAGAAGAGAACACCGGTTTGGCTTCGTAGTTCTTTCATGTGAAGTTATTTAAAATCACTAAACTAAGCTGCAGTGCTCTGTGGCGTAGTGGTTAGTGTGCTGGACAATTCACATTATATTTTCACGTTCGCGCCGATCTACCGTAGTCGTTTTTTTTTTTTTTTTTCCTAAACAACTGAAATGGACTTTTCTTGGTGGCCGAACTGTTAACATTGCAGATGTTTTTTTTTTTTTTTTTTTCACACTTTATTTTCCTACTTTTACTCATGACTCCGGATTTGATCCTTCCTACTTACCTACCATAACGTTTTTTAAAACTCCCCCCCCCGTCCCGGAAACAAACATTCGGGCAACGCCGGGTACCCCCGCTAGTATATTATCTATATAAATAAAATGAACTCATTTTTTCCCGTCTAATTTTGACATTAATAGGATTAAAAATCAAGATATTTCATGCAAATATAATATGCACAAACGGCAAAACAATATCTGAGGTGTGTTATAGGCTTATTATTTCTCAAATTCCTCGATAATCTTAGATTTCTATACTTTTTCTGCTGAGAAGTCACGGCCAAAATCGGTTAAGATCAATGGAAGTGGTAAAATATTTTCTCTCTAATAAATTCCTCCTCCCCCTGCCACCACTTAACACCGTTTGGGGATCGTTCACAAGGAACAGTTGAGAAGAGAACACCGGTTTGGCTTCGTAGTTCTTTCATGTGAAGTTATTTAAAATCACTAAACTAAGCTGCAGTGCTCTGTGGCGTAGTGGTTAGCGTGCTGGACAATTCACATTATATTTTCACGTTCGCGCCGACCTACCGTAGTCGTTTTTTTTTTTTTTTTTTCCTAAACAACTGAAATGGACTTTTCTTGGTGGCCGAACTGTTAACGTTGCAGATGTTTTTTTTTTGTTTTTTTTTTCACACTTTATTTTCCTACTTTTACTCATGACTCCGGATTTGATCCTTCCTACTTACCTACCATAACGTTTTTTAAAACTCCCCCCCCCCGTCCCGGAAACAAACACTCGGGCAACGCCGGGTACCCCCGCTAGTATATTATAATTTATAATTATTGTCGTCCTTTTAAGAAATAAGAATGCTTAAAGTTGAGCACTGTCTGGGAAATTAAAAATATCGGTCAGCTGGTCTTGTGTGCGAGATTATGGTTTTCTGTTACCTGACCCAAAAAAATCGTCTATTAAATGTTAAGCTTTATTAATGATAAAATTTCACTTAATTTTGTGGTGATGAACGATGGCCCTGGGGTATGTTTCTTACTAATGGAGCTAAAGGTGGCTTCATGATGGGGTTCGAATGAACGTTATCTACTGCACTGATGATTATGGTAGCATGAAATACACATTCCATTAAAACAGTTGTAAAACAGGTAAAGTGATGCAAAATTGCGGCGATGGTACAGGGGCTGGAGTTTAGTTCATAAAGGTGGACCGATTAGATTGACAAATCTTTTTTGGACCATATCTAAGAGGGAGAGATTAGTGTTAGATGCGCCAGCCCAGATGTGGTAACAATACTCTATGCATGGGCGAATGATGGCCTTGTAGAGGTACAAATGCCAACGTAATTGTCAAACGCACTATCTCTCGGTCTATCTATCAAGATATTCATAAATCTCCTTCTAGTGAATTACAGGCTGGTTCTCCTATAGACGTGTGTACCCTGTCTCTAGATATCTCACTAAGACTCTCCCTAGTTTTTAGGTATTAAAAAATTATCTATAATAATATATATAAAAATATAATATAATATAATGATGAGTCAAAACTTTCACAAGAAACACTCGTCTAGCTGTAAACACTATCAATAATTCCCCCCACTCTTTATCTGTGCCTAAACCTAGACGTAGATTCCATGAACAAAGCTTTTTTTATTAGAACTGCACGCCTGTGGAATTGTCTTCCGTTTTCCTGCTTTCCGGCTGACTACAATATGGTTGTCTTCAAGTCTAACGTAAATAAGTTCTTGATGAGCCGTTCCATATAAGTTATCAAATTTAACAAATTTTCATTACTAATGATTATTATATTGTCCAATTTCTACTGTACACTCTTTAACCCTTATCCTTGAGTGGCCTATTGGCCTTGATAATGTGGTGATACCTATGAAAAACAAAAAAAAAGAAAAAGTCCAATGTGAACAAGTTCTAATTGAATCGTCCCCCTAAGTAATCCAAGTTACAAAATTCCCACTGTTTACTATGCTAAAATCACAATGACTAATGTATACCTATTAACCCTTATCCTTGAGTGGCCTCTGGGCCTTGATAAGTGGTGACACCCATGAAAAAAAAAAAAAAAAAAAAAAACACGTGTCAGTGGATAATTATACTTTAAAAATAATATATATGTCGCTCCCCATTAAAAAAAGGGGGCACCAATGGGAAAATTATTCCCAACAAGCATTTAGGTAAAAATGCACTTTTGTATAAATACTTGAATTCATTCAAGAAAGTATCGCTAACAAAAACAATAAAAATATCTACGTAAAAGTAATCCATTTAGTAGTCCGGCCAGGTTAGCACCGTGGTAGAGGTTTAGGCTTCTTATCACGAGGTGCCGCTTTCGAATCTCGCTAGATTCAGCCACTCTGATGAGTCGTGGACGACGAAACACGTGTCAGTGGATAATTATATTTTAAAAATAATATAATATATATAGAGAGAGAGGTTATAAATGATGTTTATATTATTAATTATAAATAATTTTTATATATATATGATAGCTTCCTTCAGTCTTGACAGTCTATGGATGCCTACTGTAAGACTGCCTCCTCATGGATTTTTTTGTGGCAAGGGTTGCAAAAATCTTCAACCACACCTCTCCTGAGTCGGCGTTGTTAAATACCAGTAGCAAGTGGAGGTTCGACACGACCGGAAACAATACTGATATAAGTGGAGAGCACATACAGCGCCGAGAATATATATATATATATATATATATATATATATATATATATATATATATATATAGTGCGAATGAACTCTTTTTCTGGGTCAACGGCCAACTAGCACCGTGTATATTTTTGTGTGTGTATATGTGTATTGGGGTGGAGAGGGCTTCCGTAAGCCATGGTGAAGGCAACCTTCCTAGGAGAAGCAAATCTCTGATTTAAAAAAACCATAAAGCGGGAGACCAGTACCCGCATTAAGCTGGTCTGCAGTTTAATTTGTTGCTGGTTATTTTGCTCTTGCTTGTTGCTGGATCTCAACATTTTGAACCGAGAGAGAGACTTAGCTGTCGTAAAAAGCTAAGACTCTGTAACATCATATTTGCATAGATACTCCTTCGGGCATTTGGACTCATGGATTTTAAATGTCTGAGGGAGTGGCACTCGTCTGACAAGACGTTGCAATCATCATATATATATATATAAGTGTAAGCCATGTTTAGTTTCAGAACAGTTTCCGATTGTTCGTTGTTCTAAACAAGTCCTGAGGGGTGACTGGTTTGCAGTAGACAGTTCCACAGAGCAAAATATTCTTACCGTGTCGAGACAGAAAAAAACATGCGAAATTGCTACAGAAAAGGTTTAATATTTATGGAGCAATTTTGGTTTCTGATTGGTTGGTAGTAGAACGTGAATTAATTCGATTCGTCAGTTCCTAGCAGCATCGTTTATAAATAGAATCGCCCGACTGTGTGGGATCATACCCCATTAAAAACACTGTTTTGATGGGATGTGTCTCCTAGCGGCTTCGGCTGCAAGTCAAGGATTCGTCACTTGACACTCAGCCCAACAGGTGAGGGGCCGGGAACCGGCCCAGCACCTGTTGGACTGAAGTACACCGCCTGGGTAATACCTAGGAGGTCCACCCTCCCAAGCCTTGCCACCGGGCTTTCCGGTGGGTCAAGTTTATTGCTTGCTGCCTGAGGCGCTCCGACCGGGGAATGCCGATGGGGTTACTCAGGCAATTTTTAAAATTGCAGGAGTCCCCCTCCTTTAGGGGAGCCTGCGGGGTTCCCACTTTCCAGGCCTAGTGCCAAATAATGTGGGCAGCATTTAAATAACTACCCCATTAAATCACTGTTGTGATGGGATGTGTCTCCTAGCGGCTTCGGCTGCAGGGAGACAGGGTAGTATGCGTCAAGGATTCGTCACTTGACACTCAGCCCAACAGGTGAGGGGCCAGGAACCGGCCCAGCACCTGTTGGACTGAAGTACACCGCCTGGGTAATACCTAGGAGGTCCACCCTCCCAGGCCTTGCCACCGGGCTTTCCGGTGGGTCAAGTTTATTGCTTGCTGCCTGAGGCGCCCCGACCGGGGAATGCTGACGGGGTTACTCAGGCAATTTTTAAAATTGCAGGAGTCCCCCTCCTTTAGGGGAGCCTGCGGGGTTCCCACTTTTCGGCCTTGTACCTAATAATGCTGAGGTGGGCAGCATTTAAATAACTACCCCATTACAACACTCTTGTGATAGGGATGTGTCTCCTAGCGGCTTCGGCTGCAGGGAGACAGGGTAGTACAAGTCAAGGATTCGTCACTTGACACTCAGCCCAACAGGTGAGGGGCCGGGAACCGGCCCAGCACCTGTTGGACTGAGGTACACTGCCTGGGTAATACCTAGGAGGTCCACCCTCCCAGGCTTTGCCACCGGGCTTTCCGGTGGGTCAAGTTTATTGCTTGCTGCCTGAGGCGCCCCGACCGGGGAATGCCGATGGGGTTATTCAGGCAATTTTTAAAATTGCAGGAGTGCCCCTCCTTTAGGGGAGCCTGCGGGGTTCCCACTTTCCAGGCCTTGTGCCAAATATTGCCGATGTGGGCGGCAATTAAATAACTACCCCATTCTACGTCCAAAATATTGCAACAATATATATATATATATATATATATATATATATATATATATATATATATATATATATATATCATTAAATAAAATAGATATTTTCTGTCTATTAATTATATTTTCGATCCTTTCCAATTTCCAGAATAACAGTCTTCACTTCTGGCGGAAACTGGCTGATGTAATCACCATATTTGTCATAAGTCCAAGTACTTTCCAATCCTTCAGGATTCATCGTCAGGGATTAATTAATCTATGGTTGTGAACAATTCATAAAGTTTTTTTTTCTTATTCATTGGTTAATTATTTTATTCGTTTTTCCATTGGTTAAAAGTAATAACATCCTGATATATTTGCAAAACTATTAAAATAAATAATTCTACAAACACTTCAGGGTGTTATTATTATTATTATTATTGCTAAAGTTTCTTTTATTAATAGTTTGTTTTGTAGATTGTATTAGTAATGCTTCTAGTATTTCGAGTTTTCGTTTATTATTGGTTTCTTCAAGTATAGATGCGCTGTCAACTAAAATTTTCTTAAATTGGGACAGATGATAGGAATGTTTGTTAGTCAAGTGGTTGACTATAGCGCTGTTTTCAGAGCGATGCAATGGTTAACCTCCTCGACAAAGTGGTGGTAGCCAAACCTATATATATGCTTTCACTTTCATTGTCAGAGACACTCCCAAAGGTCATTTGAACTCATAAAGATAAAGACCCCTGCGCCAATAACGGCAAGTTAGTCCTACCAAGCAGCTCAGTCGAATGGGAGGAGTTATTAGTTATAATCAGGTTAGAGATTGCACATTTTTAGTGTCTTTTTAGTGTCTTTTTTAGTGTCAGCTTAGTGCTTTCAGTGTCTTTTTAGTGTATTTTAGTGTCTTTTTAGTGTCATTTTAGTGTCATTTTAGTGTCATTTTAGTGTTTTTTTTTATTAGTGTCTACAGGTTGCACATTTGTATTAATAATATTTCTTAATACTTTTTCGTCTATTCTATAATAATAGTTTTTTTGTTTAGTTTTTTTTTTTTTTTACATTTTCACCCAAAACAAGGCGCATTGCCACTTTGGTGTAGGGGGCTACTATCAGGGGCAGCAACTACTGGGGCACTATGTTAGGATTTGGCCAGCAAGATGTCGGTTCACGTTGCACTTGAACTTCTGCATGGCAGTACAGTTAGGGAAGCAGGAACTTGGAATGGAATTCCAGAGTCTAGCGGTTCTGGGGAAGAAACTACTGGAGTAGAAAGATCTTTTATATCTAGGGATCTCTACTGTGTGGGGGTGGGATTTAGCTGCCTGTCGCGTTTGTCGAGGGTGTCTACGTCGTGGGGGCACAAGTGTCTGCAGTTCATCAGAGCATTCACCATTAAAATACTTAAGAAAGGTTTATATGTGTAGTAGTTGTAGGTGTGAATGCTGTATTATTAAGGTTAATATTTTTAAGTTTCTCAATTTGTTAATCAATAACATGGTTGGGATATCCATTATTTATTAAGTTTAATATTGTTGAATTCCTGTTCTAAAATAGTTGGGAATTGGATATTAAGTTAGCTCGGGTTAGTAAGTTGTTAATTAAAGCAGTTTTGTACCAATAGGGGCATTTAAATAATTAACCAATGAAGAAAAAAAAATTATAAATTGTTTAAAACCAGTTAGGTTAATTTATCTTTGACGATGAATCCTGAAGGATTGGAAAGTACTTGGACTTGGTAATTACATCAGCCAGTTCTCGACAGAAATGGAGACTGTTTTTCAGAAGTTGGAAAGGATCGAAAATTAAATTAATAGACGTCTATTTTATTTAATGAAATATGCCATAGAAAAAAATGCTGTATATATATATATATATATATATATATATATATATATATATATATATATATATATATATATATATATATATATATATATTATATATATATATATATTATATATATATATATATATATATATATATATATATAGAGAGAGAGAGAGAGAGAGAGAGAGAGAGAGAGAGAGATTTTGTTATTGTTGTTTTTTCAAGCGATACATACGGTTAATATTGGCTCCGCCTCGAAGCTCATTTTTTTTTATTTATTTAGAAAGTCGCCCTTTTTACTTTGTTTGGACATATATAACATTTTTATTTATTTATTATTTTTAAAACAGTAATCTACGTACACGCGTGTTTCGAGGTCGTATATATATATATATATATATATATATATATATATATATATATATACATATATATATATATATATCAATAGCAATATTAATACGGGTTTTATCACTCAATGAAGAAGCCTTATACTTATAGAATTGAACTTACTCTCTTCTAACTCACTAAGCTATATATATATATATATATATATATATATATATATATATAGAGAGAGAGAGAGAGAGAGAGAGAGAGAGAGAGAGAGGGGGGGGAGAGAGAGATATGTGTGTGTTATTGTTGTTTTTTTTTTTTTCAAGCGATACATACGGTTAATATTGGCTCCGCCTCGAAGCTCATTTTTTTTTATTTACTTAGAAAGTCGCCCTTTTTAATTTGTTTGGACATATATAACATTTTTATTTATTTATTATTTTTAAAACATATATACGTGTGTGTGTGTGTGTGTGTGTGTGTGTGTGTGTGTGTGTGTGTGTGTGTGTGTGTGTGTGTGTGTGTGTGTGTGTGTGTGTAAAAAATATGCTGATGCAATTATATTTCACCCTTTATTCATACCAATCCTTTTATTTATGAAGCTCGATGTATGCTCAATATAACTACAGAGCATATACAAATAAATGACAAAAAGTTTATATTCCATATAATGGTTAAATCTAGAATATGTGTATGTAGGTTTTTATACGAAACTAATTTTTAATCCATAGAATTATATATATATATATAATTTATATATATATATATATATATATATATATATATATATAATTTATATATATATATATATGTATATATATATAGTAGAAATGGTAATTAATAAAAACCTGAAGAAAGTGCTCAATACTGTTGTAGAGCAAATGCGAACTAAACCAATGGATTAATACTAAGGACACCATAGAATGGTTCAACAACATCCAAAATAAAAAAGAAGGCCGGCTTCATCCAGTTCGATATTGAAAGTTACTATCCTTCCATATCAAAGGAACTGTTTGACAAAGCCTTGAAATTTGCCTCTCTACTCTCCAACCTACAACCATCTGAAATGGACATTATAAAAAAGTCCAGAAAAACAGCCCTAATTAGCCAAGGCACCCAATGGACTAAGAAGAACCAATCCGGATCATTTGACCTCTCAATGGGAGCGTCAGACTCAGCAGAAGCAACTGATCTTGTCGGTCTCTTCATTCTATACAACCTAACTAACACTATAAACAACAAAAACATAGGACTATATAGAGATGATGGCCTTATAATAGTTGAAAACCTAAATGGCCCCAAATGTGAAAAAATAAAGAAAACCTTAACTAAAGAAATGAACAGAATAGGCCTAAAACTAGACATCAAATCCAACATAAAAACCGTCAACTTTCTCGATATAACTCACAACCTCTCAAATAACACATACGAACCCTACACCAAAGACAATACTTACCCACTCTATATACACCCACTATCAAACCACCCAAAACATATCATTAAACACATCCCCACATCTATCGAAAAAAGACTTAGCACCAATTCCTCCAAACTCGAAATTTTTAACAAACACAAACCCTTCTACGAAAATGCACTTAAGGAAATTGGTCACCCAAACACCACCTTTAATTACATTAAACCTAATCCACCCAATACCCCAAACAAGAGAACTAGGAAAATAATTTGGTTCAACCCCTCCCACTTCAATACAATGGTCAAAACAAAACTTGGCACTAAATTCTTCCAACTAATAAACAACCACTTCCCGCCCAACCACGTACTACACAAAATCTTCAACAAAAACACAATTAAACTCAGCTAGAGTTGCACAGACAACCTAGAACAAATAATCAAGAAACATAACAGAAAAATACTTAACGGAGATGAAAATACAAACAACACCAACAAGAACAAGTGCAACTGCACCAACAAATCGGAATGCTCACTAAATCAACAATGCCTACAAACAGAAGTAGTATATAAAGCTACAATCGCACCTACAAAAAACCCAAACGACAAAAAATACTATATTGGCCTGGCCGGCACCTCGTTTAAGGATAGATTTAGAGTGCATAAATGTTCCTTCATAAACCTTAACCACCCTAACAAAACCTCATTAACTACCACTATCTACATCTAATCCAAAATAACCTTACACCAACCATTAAATGGGAAATCTTTAGAAAATCTAGCACATGTAAACCCCTAAACTCCCCATGTCTCCTCTGCCTAAACGAGAAACTCCTTATCTCCAGTTTTAAAGACAGAGACAAATTACTAAACAAAAAACAGGAAACCACCATAAACTGTAGGCATTACAAATCCCACCTCCTTAGCAACTATACACCTTTCTAAAACATTCCTTAGACAACACCACCTTAAATCCCCTAAATTATACATCTAATACAACTACCTACCACATACACCAAATTACCATAACATACACTCAACTAAACCCCCTTAACTAATTCTCCCTGCACCTACATCACCCTACCCCCTCCCCCTAAGAATCCCCCTAAATCCAACAAAATAACACATACCCTCAATCACCACCAACTCTAAACACCACATAACCTTATCCCACATAACCACCCAATAATCAGCGTCAATTCTCCTCCCCCTAGCCAAACTCACCTGCCCAACCCCAGCACACCCTACATGCAACCTCCACGATTTAACACAGGAAATTGTTTACATATAACTATGTGGATTTACATCGGCACAGTTAAGTACGTATTGAAATGTATAACTGACCGGTGTCTTATGTGCATAGACATATACCTTAGAGTATGACACCGCAAATATAGCCTTCCGCCTAAACTGATCTATAATACCCTAAAAAACCAAATACCCCAACTTAGAACAATAACTACAGTACTTAATCCCCATAAAACTACCTCAAACTCCCTCCCCAAAATCTATAAATATGGCTACCTAGGACCACTATCCCAAGTGCGTGTGCGTTTATTATTGCGTATGCAGGTACATGTGTGTGGAAACTGTGTCCATATTTTACGACATGTCACGCTGTATATCTGTATGTATACGCGCGCGTAGATATCGGTGTGTATGTGTGAGTAGGTGTGTATCTTTGCAGATGTATGGATGGGTGCACGTATGTGTGTATGCGTGTGGGGATGTGTATCTGTAAGTGTGTATGTATATGCGTGTGTGTGCGTCGGTGCTCACGTGTGCACCCACACCAAATCATTAAAAACCTCCACTAATGAAAATGTTGCGTCTATGCACCTAGGAATGAGTTTATGTTTATATCTATGTATACTCATATCTACGTTTAGCGAAAGTATTATGCCTATATATCCACGAATTAATTTAGATTTATATCTATGTAGATAAATATGTCTATACCAATAACTGTCTGTATATCTGGGTATGTGTGTATGTGTATATATGCATGCATGGGTCCATATGTGTGTTCGTGTGTATATGAGGGTTTCGATATATGTACGTACCTATGTATATGTATGCGTATGTGAGAGTATATGTGCCCGCTACCTGCTGTCTACATATGTATGTATGAGCATGCAGCTTTGTGTATGTCGATGTATGTGTTCACGAGTATAAGTATCCGTATGTGTGCGTATGCTTGCATATATGTGTGGGGATGCATGTGTGTCTGAATCAATATACGTAGGCTCATGTATACGCTTGCATGGATGTATAGGTGTGTGTGTGTGTATGTGTGTGTGCGCACATCCATGCTTATGCACAGCCATTCAACTTAACACTTTAAGGTCAATTGAGGTCAACGGGAGCAATGCGGGTGTATATGTATGCATGTATGCATATGCGCATGTGTTTACATGTTGAGGTGGAGACGTATGTATACATGTGCGTGTTTCTTTATGTGTATGTGTGTGTGCGCATGTGTGTGCTCGCGCGTACAGCCCCAGTCTAACCTTCTCAAAGCACTTAACAACAAATAAAAATCGAATAGATAAACCGAAACGTAGCCCCCCCCCGCCTCCCAACATAAGCGAACACCACACAGGTCAAGACATACTTATCAAGAAATCATCTCACTAACGAGACACAACAACCTAAACCTTAGAACTCGAATTTAAAGTAACCCCCTCTTCTTACCCCAACATATCTCCCTCCCCCTCCATGTATCCCCATGTCCTTACCCACATCAGAGATGAACTTCCCAGACCCCCCACAACCACCTAATGTTCTTGAACTCCAAAACTAAAGCACAACCGACCTACCAAGCACCCCCTCCCACCTTTCTCCCTTTTTCTTTTTCCGCTTTTCTCACACCCCTTCCCTAACATCATTCAGTCTTTCACTCCACCATAAACGAATATTTCTGTAAATTCTGTAGTAATGTGTGTGTGTGTGTGTGTGTGTGTGTGTGTGTGTGTGTGTGTGTGTGTGTGTGTGTGTGGATGGGTGTAGATTGAAAGACACCGGTCAGTACTCAGTGACCATAGGAAAGGTTCTTAATTTACAGACTGCAAGACAAAAATACTAAATTCTCAAGTACCTTATGCCATAAAACCAAAAGATGGGATGGATAAAGAGAAAGGGAAATGAAAAAGAAGATGTTTATTATCTTCAAAGACCTCACTTGTCCTCTCACCGCTTTATGACTCCCACCCAGGTTACATTCTAACTTTACTAACGAAATAGGAAAATGTTTTTGGTTGGAATATCAGTTTTCGACGGTAATTCTTGGCCTGAAGACGTAGTCCCCCAACGTGGGTGATTACAGAAACATGTATGCACATATGTAGCCATTAATGTTTGTATAAATAAATTTAATATACCTGCTCTGTTCACTCATTGAGCACTCTTTGGTAGACACATGTTGTTTCATTGGATGTACTTCTAGGAAACTAAACTCTACTGGCTATATATATATATATATATATATATATATAGATGTCTCGTGATACGGGGTTCGAATCGTTCAACTGGCATTAATCGTGACACCCTGCACTGAAGATTCCCGAAAGGATGAAACACTAGTGTCTGTAGGTATTTAATTATTATAGTAGAAAATAATTATGACAGCCCCTTTAAGAAATTCGTTTCTTATCGTTGAGCACTTTCAGTTGAATTAAAGTCGGTCAATTTAGCTCTTATGCGTAGATCATCGTATAACGATTAGATCACTGTCTGACTGACGTAAATGAACATTTAAAATTAAGATGTTTATAAAAAAAAAAAAAAAAGAATTCAACGTTATTTCAAGCGGTTAATGGTAGCCGAATGGATTAGGTCTCCGCTAATCGAGCCAGAGATGTCTTGTGATATGGAGTTCGAATCGTTCAACTGGTATTAATCGTGACACCCTGCACTGAAGATTCCCGAAAGGATGAAACACTAGTGTCTGTAGGTATTTAATTATTATAGTAGAAAATAATTATATATATATATATATATATATATATATATATATATATATATATATATAAAAAGTGAACGTGTCTGTGTGTGTATCTGTGTATCTGTGTGTCTGTGTGTCTGTGTACATTTCCCTACGCAATAACCCTGTTAATTTTTAGGCTACAGACTCAAAATTTGATATACAGGGTACTGAGATTTGGGAAAATCGATGTGATCGGTTTTTGGCCAGACATTTGGCGATTAAGGGGTCAAAGTTCAACGATTTGCCCTTTAAAAGCTCTACCAAACTCCTCCGACACTTTTGGGTCTACGCACTTGAAATTTTAGATATAGGTTCCTTGGACATGGATCTAACTTAATAACTTTATTTGAGCCCAAAACAATAAATTTTAAGGGGTCATAATAGGGGTCAAAGTTTTAAAAAATTTGACCTCTGCGGTCTCTTCCAAATTACTCATACAATTTCTGGTCTAAATATTTGAAATTTTACATGAAGAGTATTCAAGCTTTTTCAGTTACCAATATATAAATGTATGTATGTATGTATGTTTGCATGTCTGCCTTAAACTTTCAATAGAGGCGACGGATTTTACCAAGATCAGTATCGTTTTAAAGTTCGACCTTTCATACGACAAATATCGAAAAATTGTCCAAAAACATTGATTCCTTCACCCTCAGCTAGGCAGTTCTCTACAAGGAAGGGTCGCTTTTTTCACCGATGTTTTTGAAAGTTATGCCTTCTTTTCGATTGACTAGCCTTAATTGAAACCTTCGCTACTTCCGGTTTGGCAACGGACGCAACAACAAAGAAGTCATGTTTGTTTTGTTTGTTTTTTTTCACATTCTTTTTCTCCTTCGTGGTACGGGTTCGAGCCTGCCTACCTGCATACTACCACTTTTTTTTTTATTTTTTGATCAACACACACCTCAAAACACCCGAGCAACGCCGGGCATCCAGGCTAGTCTATAATATAAATCTCACCTATCGGTTTAAATGTATGTATGTATGTATGTATGTATGTATTATATGTACGTATGTATGTATGTATGTATGTATGTATGTATGTATGTATGTATTATATGTACGTATGCCTAAAATTTTCGACAGAGGCGACGGATTTTCACAAGACCGGCATCGTTTTGAAGCTCGACCCTTCGGACGACAAATATCGAAAAATTGGCTAAAACATCAGTGTGCACGGAAACAAAGAAACATTTGTATTTCAAGTTGTTATTTTTTCTTGTCATTTGAGCGGTGTTAATAGATTACAAATAATATTGAACTCGAGAGTATAAAAGAATGATAGTTTCGCGTCTACACAGCAGATATACTGCAAAGATGTATTTAATGTTCCGCTTAATGATTTTTATGGGTTGAATGCATCAGTGGATTTATTGATGGCTAAGAAATGGCCTCAAAATCAGGTGCCCGTATTTGCAATGTCAAATATGCGAATCGAATGTGACCTTTATCAGAAAACCAATACAAACTGATAGTTCAATGCACCCGAGCTATTATTATAAATTACCTAGCAGAAAGATCCGATTGGCTAGTGGGTATTTTTGAATATGTTAATCTTTAAATGGTCTGTCTATCAAGCTCCGCTCATTGGAGGAATGCTGTCAAATGTCGCATATAATATATCCGATGTGTTGACCCAAATGCACTCGCTAATAGCGATAATCTCAAAATTGAGCTGACACTTCGATCGGACTTAATAGCCTTTTTTTTTTTTTAATTATTTGGATTAATCGGACAATTATTCTCACCTTGGGTGTTATTAGCACAACGTTTCGGTCGCTGTACCCTACGACCTTCTTCGGGTGTTGAATACATGTTTCCTATTTTTTCTACTAAGAAAAAGAGGGGTTAGCTCTGCATTGCAAGAATTCGAACCGTAGGTTTGAGGGTGGGTTCGTAGATCATAAAGAAAGTTCAATCTTCGGGGGTCACTAAGATATTTTTTAGGCTTTTCCTATGACTTAATTTTTTGGGGGGATGTCTATGCTAATTGGTAATATTTGTGAAAAAAGAAAAAGTGTTTTACGAAACAGAGGATCGATACCCACATGTATTTTTATTAAAAAAAAAAAACACGCACACACACACACACACACACACATAATGCAAGGAGGGGTAACTCCATAGGAAGAAGGGATTTTTTTTTTTTTTTTAAGTTACCTTCCTTCGGCTGGGCATATTTTTTGTTATTTCTCCTTTTTTTTTTCCTGTGAATTTGTAATTAAAGGGATCCAAATGTGATTAAATTCTATGCTGGGACGGCTAATGATATCGTTATTTTTTACCATATGTGCCGCCTCTTTAAGTGTTCTGATCCGCCATCTTTCTTCTGTATCCAGTATTTTTACACCAGCCCACATTGAGGAATGGTTAACCCCCCCCCGCTCCACACATGTTCAGCTAGGGCTGATTTTTAGATAAGAATAATTGTTCGATTAATCCAAATAATACAAGCATTCACATCCAATCTAAAAAATTCAGAATTGCATTAACAGCTCTTGTAAAGTTGTTCATAAAAAACTAGCAGAAAGACTCGGCGTTGCTCGGGATTGAATTGGATTCAATACTATGTAATATTCTGAATGCGTTAACCTTTGAAAGCTTTGTATGTCAAGCTCTGCTCATTGGGAAAAACTGTCAACATGTCACATACAGTAGCTCACCTGTGTTGACCCAATACATGTGCTCACAGCGATTATCTACTAATATGACTAATTTAATGACTCGATACTTATGCAGAGAAGGTATTCGTGCTATTTTTTTAAATAGTATTTTCAAATTAAATTCAAGTTTTACGATATCTTTTTTGCTAATTAAATTATTAGGTGAAAGTACAGAATAGTTAACAAAACACCCTCCCTGCCCCATATTTCTAAATAATAACGTCACTATATCAGCGCGGTACCTTTTCTGCATAAGTACAAATGACTCATCGTACCATTATAATAACTAACAAGAAAAACCAACGTTGCTCGGGATTGAATGGGATTTGATACTATCGTCAGCCCCTTTATGTTGGACAGGCAATTCAGAGATTCGGGATCGTTCTCATTGTTTTCCCTTAAAAATTTATACATATAATAAAAATTTGAATGGAGATCACTAATTGGGATTTTTTTAGTGTATTTTTAGTGTGTTTTTAGTGTGTCTTTAGTGTATTTTTAGTGTGTTAACATTTGAAAGTTCAATATATCAACCTCTGCTCTTTAAGGAAATATGACATGTAGTAGCTCATATGTGCTGACCCAATGCATTTGATAAAAGCGATTATCTCAAAATATGATTGACGTCCCTATATGAGTTTATGATTCATGGTACTTTACAAACAACCAGCAAGAATACCTGGCGTTGCTCGGGATTGCATGGGATTCAGTACTATCTCGTTCTCACTTTGTTCATAACATCAAATTACTTTTTCTTCTTTTTTTTACTTCCCCTCATCAAAACAAGGTACACTTGAATTTTTAAAAGAGGTTCGCCCCCCCCCCCCCACTGTCGGCCCTTTATGTTGGACAGGCATTCAGAGATTCAGAGTCATTTTCATTGTGTTAAAAAATTATACATATGATTCAAATCTGCTTGTCGGGTTTGTCGGGTGTATTCAGTTCGAGGGGGTACAAGTGGTTGTAGTTCATCAGAGCATTCACTATTAAAGTACTTGTAGAACAGGCAGAGGGATGCAACATTTCGTCGAGAATGGGGATCACTAGTTGGTATTTTTTAGCATGTTAACCTTTGAAAGTTCAATATATCAAGCTCTGCTCATTAAAGAAATATGACCACATGTAGTAGTTCATCTCTGCTGACCGAATGCATTTGATAAAATAGGACTGACGATTCTGTGTGTCTTAATGGTTCATGGTACCATTATAAAAAACCAGCAGAAATACCCGATGTTGCTCAGGATTGATTAAGATTCAATACTATGTGTTTTTTACTATGCTATATAAGTTACTAGCATGGGTGCCCGGCGTTGCCCGGGTATTTGGAGATGTATGCTGAGCAAAAAAAAAAAAAAGTGGTTAATTTTTTTTAACTTTGACCCCTATTATTACCCCTAAAAATTTATTGTTTTGGGCTCAAATTAAGTTTTTAAGTTAGATCCATGTCCAATGAACCTATATCTAAAATTTCAAGTGTTTAGACCGAAAATTGTCGGAGGAGTTTGATAAAATAGGACTGATGATTCTGTGTGACTTAATGGTTCATGGTACCATTATAAACAACGAGCAGGAAGACCTGATGTTCCTCAGTATTGAATAAGATTTCATACTATGTATTTTTCACTATGCTCAGGACACAATATAACTTCCTCTCATTTCGCTCCCCTAATATAGTCAGAAAAAGCTGAAAAGTTGGAAAACTCTCCTATGAGTGTCTTATCTACTAATTAAATATATGAATCCAACGTGACTTTTAGCAGAAAATCAATATGATTTCATTCACTCATTCAAGTGGTGTCCTGCCTCGTACAAGCGTTGACGGTTATGGCTTTCCATACATCTCTCTCCTTCGAGGCATTCATGAATTCATTGTTGCTCATCATTTTTGATGTTGCCCAGCTGTTCAGGCTGTCAACGTATGTTTCTCGCTGTCATCCTCTGCTTCTTCTACCCACGATCTTCCCTGTTATTCTTGCTGGTTGTCGGAGAATAGTTTGATGACGATCAGGTGTCATCTGTCCATCATGGTAATACTTACGGAGCGAGGTGTTCTGATTCAGAACCTTATTCATGCTGTTTCTTGAATAAAGAGTTTGATGTATTGCCATAGCTTTCTTTGCAGTTGTAAAGACTGTAGATTGCAGTTTCTTTCTGTCCGAGCAGTGCTTGTACGGGCCGATTGTCCTGACCATTGTACCCAGAGGTATATTCTGCTCAGCACAACGAAATACGACAATATGAACAGAATTATATTGGTGATTGTCGACCTGCGTCCATCGTGGACGGCACAAACTGCTATGCGTCCATCGTGCACAGAATCCACGCTTGGACTGTTTAAGCAATACAATTCTTTTCTCTCTACAAGAGAGAGAAAGATAATGAAAGATAGAGAAAGAGAGAGAGAGAGAGAGGTTTTAATACACGTTTTGTTTTTTTCAAACTCAGCTGCTAGCATGCAAGGCTGACCTTTTGGGCACCTGGAGTCTCGGATGATTTTGATACAGCCGAGGTTTATAAACAGCTTTCAAGCTTCGTGTGCCAAGAGCATCAATCTTTAAAAATGTGTACTCACTGAGATGTGTGGTATTTAGCATAAGGCCTAAAATGTTAGGGACCTCAGAGCTCCACGGAAAGTTTTTTTTTTACCCATAAGAAGGAAACATTTCCATTGATCCACAATTTCCTTTCAAAATTTTCTTTTATGTAACACTAGCGAGGGGTACCCGGCGTTGCCCGGGTGTTTTAGGTGTGTGTGAAAAAAAAACAGGTGCCCATGAAAAAAAAACAGGTGCGGGTTTTTGATTGACGGTGATAGGTATTCAGCAGTTAGCATTTTGTGCGGGACAGTTTTTAATGAGGTCAATAAATCGGTTTGCTTGTTTTTAAAAACCCGCTCCCCTGTCTGATATGACAAAGTTAACAAACGTTCACTGGCTCTGGGCCTGTTATTAGAGTCGAGTTTCGCTTTTTGTTCATACCGAAAACCGAATGTAACGCGTGCCGATGTGGGAAATGTGGAACAATTAACGTTTGAAAGTCAATAAAATTAAATAGACAGGCGAGCTCCGTGGTTAAGTGTGAGATATTACAATTTATAGATGATATAAAAAGTTTTAAGAAGTTGTGAACCGAGCGAGCGCTTTTCTGAAAGAAGCCTTTTGTGGACATCGAGGAAAAGCGTACATACATACATACATACATACATACATACATTTTCGCTTTTATATATCTAGATAACACGCAGCTGCAGCCGAGATTGAACTCACTACACAAGTTTGTAGTGTAATTCAAATCTTGTCCGTAGCTGAATACTTGATGTTTTGCTAGGGCATTTTTTATGGTGATGCCATCACTAGATGGGTTGCCTACCATGGCTTAAGAGAGGCCCATCTACTCTCGAGAGAAGGATAGATCATGCCAGTTTCCCAATCTGATATTTTACCTCACAGTACATACAGCGCCTCACCTTCCCAGATGGTTACCCATCTAGTACTTACCAGGCTCAACGTTGCTTAACTTTTCCTCTAATAATGAAGCACAGAGGACTGCTGACTTTGGAATGATGATAAGAAACATCTTTATATCCAGAAAAAGTCATTGTTTGGTGCGCTTTATGAGCTGGCGGAATCATCGGCCCACATGTCTTCGAAAGCGATGATGATCAGAAGGCAACAGTCAACGGTGAGCGATACAGAAAAAATAATTACCAACTTTTCCGTGCCTTTTTCGTACCACGAGAATACTTTTACTTATACTGTATATCTAGTATCTGGTATCTGGTGGAGGAGTATCATAAAAAACCTTGACACCTCAAAAGCATGTGCACCTTATCATATGGGAAACCTCAGCAGAGCATTTTTTTTTTTTTATGTTCCGCTGAAGTTGCTCTACTTCTCTCCAAACTCTTCAACAAATGCCTTAACAGATCATGCTTTTCCGACTGCTGGAAAACTGCTTCTGTGATACCAGTTTACAAGAATTCTAGCAAAACAACTGACCCATTGAATTATCGCCCCATTAGCCTTCTCCCTCATTCCATCAAAATATTTGAGTCTATAATTAAGCAAGTTCTAGTCAACCATCTAACAGTTACTAAACTTCTGTTTGACCATAAATATGGATTTAGGTGAGCTCGTTCTACTGCAGATATTCTAACTGTAATCGGCCCAGTCGGTGGGGCATTAGAATACGCCGACTGCCCCCCTGCAGAGGGTAAAAGTCCCTCAATGGGGATCCTGGATATGACCTTAAACTATATCCAGTGGTGAGGCCCCAGCTTGTGGGCTTTGGGGAGTGTGGAGCCACCCTTTAATTACCATTGCTCCCAGGTCCACTCTGACCCAGAGTGGTAGTACCTGTTAGGGTCCCAACTATAGGTTAAATAGAAACCGACGTGAAAACAACAAATATATTCTATTAAAAATTTTTTCTTCTGAATCTTTGGATTCGGCATTAAATAACCCGAAAAGGGTTGATATGCCGTAAAACAAAAACAACCAACCAAGCAACCTAACTGTAATCTCTGAATATATACACCATGCCCTGGATAAGGCAGGAGAGAGGAGAGCAGTAGCCCTTGATATATCTAAGGCTTTTGACGAGGTATGGCACGATGGTCTTTTCATGAAAATCAGATCCTATGGTATTACTCCATGTATGGAGTACTGTTGTCACATCTGCGCTGGTGCATCTGCTGCTTGTCTCTCGCTCCTGGACAGGGTTCAAAAGAGAGTCGTCAACCTGATAGGTCCTGAACTGTCATCTAGGCTTCAGCCTCTGTCCTATCGACGAGATGTTGCATCCCTCTGCCTGTTCTACAAATACTTTAATGGTGAATGCTCTGACGAACTGCAAACACTTGTACCTCCCCGACGTAACTACCCCCGACAAACCCGACAAGCTACTAAGTCTCATCCCTTTACAGTAGAGATCCCTAGGTGCAAGAAAGCCTTTTACTCCAATAGTTTCTTCCCCAGAACTGCGGGTCTTTGGAACTCCCTTCCGGGATTCTGCTTTCCCAACTGCAATGATATGCAGAAGTTCAAGTGTAATGTTAACAAACATCTTTCTGCTCATCTCCCTTCATAATGACCCCGCTAATTAAGTCCCTGATAGTAGCCCCTGCTTCAAAGTGGCACTGTGCCTTGTTTGGGGTGAAAATTGAATAAAAAAAAAATAAATAAAAAAATTACTGGACGAATACTCAACATAATTAAATCCTTCTTAAATAAGAGAAGAATCCAGGTTGTCCTTGATGGCTGTACGTCTAAACAATATGATACAAATGCGGGTGTACCTCAAGGGTCAATCCTTATCATTCCTGATATTTATAAATGATCTCCTTGATAAAATAGTCTCTGAAATGGGTATATTTGCTGACAACACCATGCTCTATAACAATCATGAGGGTAAAACAAATGAACACATATCCAAGGCAATGGTGGAAACCCTATAGGAAGACCCCCAGTCTCTAGTGGAATGGGGACAAAAATGGATGGTAACGGTCAATGCTGCCAAGACTAAGCTTGTTTCCTTTAATAATTACAAGAAACCTTCTCAACCACCAATAGCTATGGCTAAAAATACATTACCTGAAAGCATTTCGTTCAAACTCCTTGGCTTAACGTTCACAGAAAACAGTTAAATTAAGTTAGAACAGATACACCGAGAGCATTGCCATGGTTGCTGCAAAGGAGGTGGGCTCTCTCTACCATGCTAGAAAGTTACTTACGCCTAAAAGTATCCTGTACCGCTACAAGATCAACATTCGCCTATGTATGCGGTATTGTTTCACATTTGGGTAGTGCATCTGCTACTAGTCTCTCACTCCTGGACAGGGTTCAAAAAGGGAGTCGCCACCTGATAGGTCCTGAACTGTCATCTAAGCTTCAGCCTCTGTCCCATTGAGGAAATCTTGCATCCCTCTGCCTGTTTTACAAGTATTTTAATGGTGGCTGTTCTGATGAACTACAAGCCCTTGTGCCCCCTTGACGTAAATACTCCCAACAAACCCGACAAGCAGCCAAATCCCACCCCTTCACAGTAGAGATCCCCAGGTGCAAGAACACCTTCTACCCCAATAGTTTCTAGACTTTGGAACTCCCTTCCGGGTCCCTGCTTCCCCAACTGTACTGATATGCAGAAGTTCAAGTGTCATGTAAACAGACATCATGCTGCTCAATTCCCTACATAGTATCCCTGCAAATTATGTCCCTGATAGTAGCCCCCTACTTCAAAGTGGCATTGTGCCTTGTTTGGGGTGAAAATTTTTAAAAATAAGATAAGAAAAAAAAAGCTTCAAAATGATATAGTAATTGCGGCTCAAATAAGATCTCCTCAGTTTGAATAACACACCCTGGCTTAGACTAGGAATGGTGCACTTTCTATATATAATGTTATGCCTATAGTGATAGTACTAAGCTAGATACTCCACCAGACCAGATGAATTCTTGTCCTGGAATCCAGTAAGACCGAAAGATAACAAGAAAGATTTATGTATATTACTAGCATTTCAGCCCGGCGTTGCCCGGGTGTTTAGCTGTGTATGTTAAGCAAAAAAAAAAGTGGTAATAGGAAGGCAGGCTCGAACCCGTGCCGCGAAGGAGGAAAAGAACGGGGGGAAAAACCTGACGTCTTTGCTGTTATGGACACCGCCAAACCGGAAGTGATGTAGGTTTAAATTAAGGCTGACACTCGAAAGGAGAGGATGACTTTCAAAAATATCGGCGAAAAAAGCGACCCCCCCCCCCATAGAAAAGTGCCCAGTTGAATGTGAAGATATTAATGATTTTAGCCAATTTTTCGATATTTGTCGTCTGAAAGGTCGAATTTCAAAACGATACTGATCTTGTAAAAATCCGTCGCAGTTACCACCTGATGAAGGCCTAAGGAATAGTTGGCCGAAACGTTGTGAAACAACTAAGAAAGATGAGGATAATAGTCCGCAATAAATAAATTAAGAAAGATTGACTATAATATATGTGACTGGTCAACTATTTTACTAGAGTAACATTTGAAAGGTGAAGAAGATTTAATTGATGAGGAATAGGGCATCTTCTCCAAGTGATGCTACATTAAGTAACAGTGCAAAACTTGATATTCCACTAGACTAGATGAATTCTTGTTCTGGAATCTGGTAAAATCAAGAGACTGCTAGGAAGGTATATATAATATATTTAAATGGTCAGTTGTGGAGAGAAAAATTATGTTCTCAACTTCTTTATCAATTTATAATTTGAGAGGTAAAGGAGAAATTTGATGTAATATTCGAATACTCATGTGTCAAATAGAGCTCAATTGTTTGTCTATAAGAAAGGGTCCATGATTTATCAGAACTTCGATCGAAAAAAATAAAAATAAAAAATAAAAATAAAATATGGAACTAAAAAATGAAACTAAAAAAATGAAACTAAAAAATGAAACTAAAAAATGGAACTAAAAAAAAATGAAACTAAAAAATGGAACTAAAAAAAATGAAACTAAAAAAAAATTAAATTAAAAAATGGAACTAAAAAAATGAAACTAAAAAAAGGAAAATAAAAATTAAAAATAAAAATTAAAAAATTAAAAATAAAAATTAAAAAATTAAATTAAAAAATGGAAATAAAAAATTAAACTAAAAAAATTAAACTAAAAAAATGAAACTAAAAAAATGAAACTAAAAAATGAAACTAAAAAAAAAAGAAATGACCACATTTTCCTAAGAAGTTATCACCGACTTTCTTTGAATGGCTCAAAGGCATTATAGATTATATTATAGACGTAATATATAATCAATTATAAATTATATTATGTAATTATAGATTATATTATAGATTATATTATAGATGTAATATATAATCAATTATAGATTATATTATGTAATATTCGAATTACAATTATAGATTATATTATAGATTTAATATTCGAATGTATAGAGCTCAATTGTTTGTCTATAATAGAGCTCAATTGTTTATATATAATAGAGCTCAATTATTTGTCTATAAGAAAGGGTCCATGATTTGATAAACATCGATCGAAAAAAATAAAAATGAAAAAATAAAAATAAAAAATGAAACTAAAAAAATGAAACTAAAAAAATGAAACTAAAAAAATGAAACTAAAAAAATGAAACTAAAAAAATAAAACTAAAAAAAATGAAACTAAAAAAAATGAAACTAAAAAAAAAATGACCATGTTTTCCTAAAAAGTTATCACCGACTTTCTTTGAATGGCTCAAAGGCAAGTTTTTTTTTTGTTGTTTTTTTTTTTGCTCTAGATGTTTACATTATTTTTTACGTTGTGCTGACGTCATCGTAAAAACCTATAGAAAAAGAATAAAGGAATAATAAATACAGGTTTGACGTTTTATATATAAGCACACAATAATTTTTTTTTTTTTTTTTACATAGGCATCACCACTTATCAAGGCCGATATGTCACTCAAGGATAAGGGTTAAAGAGTGTAGGGAGTCAAAAGGACAATATAGTAATCGATAGTAATGGAAGTTCGGTAAATTTGTTAACTTAAGTGGAACGGCTCATCAGAAATTTCTTCACGTTGGACTTGAAGACAACCATATTATAGACAGCTGGAAAGCAGGAAAACAGAAGACAATTCCACAGGCGTGCAGTTCTAAGAAAGAAGCTTTGATCATGGAATCTATGTTTAGGTTTAGGCACAGATAAAGAGTGGGGAGAATTATTGATAGTGTTTTCAGCTAGTCGAATGTTTCTTGTGAAAGTTTGGCGAGGGGGGGGGACCATAGATTGAAGCTCAGTTGAACACTTTCCATGAAAATAACGATAAAGCAGAGACAAACTCGCAACATCTCTTCTTTGAGATAGAGGTTGCAGCGAAGAGAAAAGGACATCTCCCACCAGGCCACGAAGTCTATTTTGAACCCCATCAAGGCAGGACAAGTCTTTTCTAGCAGCTCTTGCCCATATGTGGCAACAGTATTCCATCCTTGGACGTATCTGGCTCTTATATAGATAGAGAATTGCATC